>NC_136267.1:96526814-96531814 GCF_964187855.1 Myxine glutinosa | reverse complement strand
CGTGACCGCCGCCATGCCCCGCCCATCGCCGCGGCGAAAACCGCCACCGCGGGGAAACCCGCCAACTCCACCGGCCTGGTGGAGCCATCCGCACTCCTCCAGCTCCACCACCTGGTGCTGGTTCCACGCCAAGTTCGGCCACAAAGCTCGGCAGTGTCATCCGCCATGCTCCTTCAACAGGTCGGGAAACGCCCGGGCCGGCGCTCAATAGTGGCGATGAGCGCCAGCCGTTCGAGCAGCCTGCTGTTCATAACGGACACCTTCTCCGGGCGCCGTTACCTGTGCGATGCGGGAGCGCAGGTGAGTGTCGTTCCCGCCGGCACGTCAGACAAGCATGCCGCGGGTGGGGGCCCCGCGCTCCTTGCCACGAACGGGACGCCCATCCGTACGTACGGAAAACGCTGCCTCTCTCTGCGGTTCGGAGGGCAGGTTTTCCGATGGACGTTCGTCACCGCCGACGTGCCCATGGCACTGCTTGGCGCGGACTTCCTGTGCGCTAATGGGCTCCTGGTCGACGTCAAGCGCAGACGTCTGGTCCCAGGCCGAGACGTTCAGCTCGCTCGCTTGTGCGTTGCCCAGCTCGTCGAGCAGCTCAACGAGTGGCTTGCCAAGCGGCTTGCCGAACGGTTCGGTTCTGGCCACGTTGGTCTGTACGCTTCCGGCAGCGGACGCATTCACCCGCCTCCTCGCCAGCTTCCCGGCCCTCACGCGGCCCACCTTCTCGGCGGGGGCCGTCAAGCACGGGGTGGCCCATCACATCCCCACCGTCGGGCCACCGGTCTACGCCCGGGCACGCCGCCTCGAGCCGACGAAGCTGGCGGTGGCAAAAGCAGCGTTCGCTACCCTGGAGCGACTCGGCATCGTTCGGCGCTCAGAGAGCACTTGGGCGTCGCCGCTGCACATCGTGCCGAAGCCCGGCGGGGGATGGCGACCGTGCGGGGGACTATCGCCGTCTCAATGACGCCACGACTCCCCGACCCGCTACCCCGTCCCCCACATTCAGGACTTTTCCGCCCGTTTGGCGGGCATGTCCTTCTTCTCGAAGGTGGACCTCATACGCGGCTACCATCAGGTCCCCGTCAGGCCGGAGGACGTCCCGAAGACGGCGGTCATCACGCCATTCGGACTCTTCGAGTTCCTGCGCATGCCCTTCGGTCTGAAGAATGCGGCTCAGGCGTTCCAGCGACTGATGGACAGCATCCTGCGTGACTTGGATTTTGTCTACGTCTAAATAGGACGATATCCTCGTCGCCAGCACGTCCCCGCGAAGAGCACCTACGCCACCTCCGCACGCTCTTCGAACGCCTGGGCCAGCATGGCCTGATTGTGAACCCCGCCAAAGTGCCGGTTCGGCGCCACCATAATCGATTTTCTGGGGCACCGTGTCACCAGGCACGGAGCCGTCCCCCTGCCGGCCAAGGTGGAGGCGGTGAAGGGGTTTCCGCGCCCCCCGCACGATCAGAGGGCTGCAGGAGTTCCTGGGCATGGTGAACTTTTACCATCGGTTCCTGCCCCGTATCGCCAGCTCCTGCGCCCCCTGCACGAAGCTCTCCGAGGTAAACCGGGCAAAGGCGACGTTACCTGGACCGAGCAGATGGACACGGCGTTCATGGGCGCGAAGCTCGCCTTGGCTAACGCCACCATGCTCGCGCACCCGGCGCCCGATGCACCGATCGCCCTCACCACACCGATGCCTCGGACTACGCGGTGGGCGTGGTGCACGAGCAATGGGGTGCGTGGAGCTTGGCAACCGCTGGCGTTCTTTAGCCGACAGCTTCGCCCGCCCGAACGCCGTTACAGTACCTTCGACCGCGAGTTGCTCGGGCTTCACTTGGCGGTCAGGCACTTTCGCCATCTGCTCGAGGGCCGTGCGTTCACGGCCTTCGTCGACCACAAGCCGCTGATCTTCGCGATGGGCAAGGTCACCGAGCTGTGGTCGGCCCGGCAGCAGCGTCACCTCTCGGCCGTGTCCGAGTACACGACGGACATCCAGCACGTCGCGGGGAAGGACAACCCGGTGGCGGATTGCCTTTCCCGGGCCGTCGCCCCACGCAGTCCACCTCGGCATCGACTATGCCCGGATGGCAGCGGACCAGGCCGCTGACCCCGACGTCCAGGCCTTGCGGACCGCCGTCATGGGCCTCCGCGTCACCGAGGTGCCATTCGACGGCGAGCGGGCGCGGCCCTCTTGTGCGACGTCTCCCTCGGGCGTCCTCGCCCCATCGTGCCCGCGGGCTGGCAGCGCCAGGTGTTTGACGCCATCCACGGCCTGTCCCACCCGGGCGCGAGGGCCTCCCAAAGGCTGATCGCCGACAAGTTCGTCTGGCATGGCCTCCGGAAGGCCGTCCGCGGCTGGGCCAGGACGTGCCTTGCGTGCCAGCGCGCCAAGGTGCACCGGCACACCCAAGCCCCGTTGGCCCTGTTCACGGTGCCGGAACGCCGGTTTGACCACGTCCACGTGGACCTGGTGGGGACCTCTGCCCCCCTCGCGGGGTTTCACCCACGTCCTCACCATGGTGGACCGCACCACCCCGGTGGCCGGAGGCCGTGCCCTTGGCGTCGACAATGGCGGCCGATGTCGCGCAGGCTTTCATCACCACCCTGGGTCGCCCGGTTCGGCGCCCCCTCAGACATCTCGTCCGACCGCGGCCCCCAGTTCACCTCGGAGCTCTGGGGGGCGGTCGCGCAGGGGCTCGGGGTCCGGCTGCACCGAACCACGGCCTACCACACCCAGGCTAACGGCCTGTGTGAGCGATTTCACCGCTCATTGAAGGCCGCGCTCCGGGCCACCCTCCGCGACGGTGGCTGGGTCGGACAGGCTTCCCTGGGTCCTGCTGGGCCTCCGGACGGTGCCCAAGGAGGACCTGCGCGCATCCCGCGGCGGAGTTGGTCTTCGGGCAACCCACTGCGGGTGCCGGGCGAGTTCCTCCCCGACTCCACGGCACCATGGTCCGCGGCACAGCAAGCGCTCCGCTCTGCAAGAGACCACCCAGAGGTTCGCCCCGGTGCCAACGGCATGCCACGGGCACCCACCGATGCACGTCGCCCCCGGAGCTTCGCACGGGAGAGTACGTCTTCGTCCGCCACGATGCCCACCGAGACACCACTGCGGCCTCCCGTACGACGGGCCTTTCCGCGTGCTGGAGACCGGGGTCGAAGCACTTCACCCTGGACATCGGCGGTACTTCCCCGACCGTGTTTCGGTAGACCGCCTCAAGCCGGCCCACCTCGACGTGGACCATCCACCGCCAGTGGCCCGACCCCTACGTCGGGGCCGCCCCCCTGCGGGCGGACCCCCGGCACCCGCCCAGCCCCGCCGCCACGCCGCCCCCCCAGTCCTGCACCCATCCCAGGGGCAGCTAGGGGCATCCCACCTGGCATCCCTGCACCCCGGACGCCGCCGATCGCCAGGGGGCGCTTCGGCCGGGTCATTCGTCTGCCCCGCAAACTGGCCCTCCAGGTGCACGGGAATTCTGGGGGGGCGCGTGTGGCGGACACAAAAGCCCACTGGCGTGGTGACATCATTCCGCGCACCAAGTGGGGGAGGGCCACGCCCGAGGGGTAGGCGTGGCCTGAGGAGATACACGGGGCGTGCAGCCCAGAGCGGGCTAGTGTTACAGTGAGCTCCTGAAATAAAGACGCTTATAAGTTACCGCTTGTCCGCTTCCTCCTTGCTCGCAAGCAGCGCGCGTAACGCCGCGCTTTAATATATATATTGTTACGGACCGCAGATAAGATGTTGGTTTGCCGAGCGGATGGCACCGCGGTCCGAACAGTTACCCCGACTAACCCGATTCCTGAACGTTGGCCGGATCGCGCCACAGATATTCAATGGGGAAAAGACTAAAGCGAAGGATGTGAAGAAGAAGAAAGACAAAGGGTAAGGAATACCAATATAATTTATTTACTATTTACAACCAAAGTAACCAAGGAAGAAGGAAAGATAAGAAAATAATTTACAGAATAATTCAGAGACACAGTGCAACGCTAGCTTACCTACAGTCTTAATTAACCCAGGGACAAGACACACAGAACAAACTCACGTACACAAAAGGATGGAAAGGCAGGAGGTGGATGGCTGGAGGGAGAGGAAGGTCCAACGGGTACTGCAGCACGATCGGCGCGTTTAGCAGCCGCCGTTCCTTCGCGGCCCTGCTCAAAACTGCCGTCCAGGCCCCCAAGCTGCTGTTGTTGCTGCTGTGGCTGCTGCTGCTGCGCGCTGTGTGGACGTCGCCTCATCTGGTCCAACCACACAACTCAACAACTCCACGTCCTTGCTTCTTGCGCGCGCGCTTTTATAGCGCCTCAGGCGATCAAGCCGCCGGCCTCAGGACACGCCATCGGTCAGCTCGCCTCGGCCCTGATTGGTCGGCACGGCCCTCTGGCTCCGCCCTTGATGACGATGGGCGGGCACGCCCTTCTTCGCCGAGCTGAGCACATGCTTAATGGCGGCTTTGGGGCGAAATCAGCAACCCACCGCTGTAACAAACCTGACAAAACTGCCCAGTGCGGTTGGCAATGGAGACTTGGAGGGGATGTAGCTGGAAATGGAGATTTTGGGAATGGGAATGAAAGGGAATCTATCTTGTTTCACTTGGTGCAATGGAGTGTCATCTTAATGGAAGACAAGGCCTTACCCTAATACACATAATAAAGATATAACTATCAACAAGGGGAAATCTATTGATTGGCTGACGTGATTGTTTATGACCTAATTATGGACGCCCTTTGACCTTTATACATAACTGGAGTAAGGAGGGTCCAGAATAAAGCACTAATAATAAAAAACACAATAAAAAAAACACAATCCTCATATCCACAACAATATATATATATATATATATATATATAAATATATATATTATATATATATATATATATATATATACATATATATATATATATATATATATATATATTATATATATATATATATATATATATATATATATATATATATATATACATATATATTGTTTGTGGATATGAGAATTGTGTTT
>NC_136267.1:96378257-96526614 GCF_964187855.1 Myxine glutinosa | reverse complement strand
TGGGAGGAGGTATGGAAAGGTCCTAAACTCACTACTGATGCCATATAATCACATTCTGGTGCAACGAAGAGTCATAATTAATGGAAACGAGGCCTTAACTGACATAGATTAAGAATAACTAGGAAGATGTCCGAAAGTTGGCTACGTGTGGTGCGGTGGACCTGGGCACGACATTTAATGGGGGAATAAGGGGAAGGTCGGCTCTACTGATTGTTATTTACATGCAATGGGACTAGGGAATGGGGGATTGGGGAAAGTTGGGGAGTATTGGAGAAAATAGGGGAATATTTACAAGCGGATATGGAGGCCAAATTCCATATTCGCAACATTGCACCCTTCTCTACCCTCGGGGCGTCCCGACCCGATAAATTTTTACCTACTTTAGTGTGGCACGCAATGTAGTTCCCTCTACTATTAACTCTACCCTGAGTGCGACAGTTTTACAGATATTCACAAATGAGTAAATATGTCCCCCTGCGACGTTGCACCCTTCTCCTCACAGAAACACACCCACAGGATAACCGAATCCGGAAAGAATTCTCAAACTACACATACAGCCGGTAGGGAGCATTATTTACACGATTACGCTGATATCTACACTACGATCCAGGACCTGTCTTTGGAGGAACACATGCAGATGTTATGCATAGAGAGAGCGCGCTTGCCAACATCGATACACCAACCCACGAGTGCTCTGTGGCCGACGGCCTTTAATAACGTGCAGAGCACCCTTCCCGAGCATCAACAGCACCACCCCACCACCAATCGGTGCAGTCACCATTGTTCATTGGAATAAAAATAAATTCGACAACCCCTAACCCTGCAGGTGTCCTCTTGCTCTTCTTGTGGTGCACTTGGTGTTAACTAATAGTGGTTCACCTGTATGGCATAGGTGCCACGTTGATCCATAGGTCCATCCCCGGGTGGTGCTTGGCCGCAAACGAACTGCGGTCCATTGTGGGTGGCCACAAACATTGCGGTCCATATGGTGTATCGATCCCGGCAGCAAACAGCGAAAGTGCAGGCCCACAACTGCGCAGCCAGCACCTCTCTCTCCTCTCTCTCTACCCCAAAGCCAGATCCTCGGAGGTGGGAGACAAAAGAAGAAACAAGTGAGTAAGGTGGTAAGGGCGCAAAAGTGCACGCAATGTAAGGTGATGCACACTGGGGGCACATGGGAACCAGGTGAGACAGGTACGTTCCTATCGTAGCCCCCCCCCCCCCCCACCAGGTAACCTACATGGCCCCTCCCTTACCCCTTACTGTATCCACACAACACAACACTACCCATAAACATCTACTTTACAAATCAACAAACATCCCTACTGTCTTCCCCGTTCCTCCCATATACCAAATTCGTCTTCTCTCCCTCCTAACCAATCAAATTTGCCATTTTCAACTCTCATCAAAATTTGCCATCTCCAACTGAACATCAAAATTTGCCATCACCAATTCATCATCAGTCCCCTCCTAGGGAGGGAGAGATGGAATCACCCCAATGTCTCATCCACGTCGTGATGCGTCTCACAAATCCAACAGCAATTCTCATTTCTGCAACAAAACAAAGAAAACACAGGTGTGGAGTCATCATCATCACCACAGGTAAGTGGCTGCGTATGGTGCGACAGGTTCTTCAATCCTAACTATCTCCTAAATGACTTTAACAACTTTACACTACCCGGGGTCTTTCTCCGGCCAAACCATTGGCCCTCTTACACTATGGGTTCTAAAAAACCAATTCCCATTGGCCAAACTGTGGTGCTCTTCAATTTGGGGGTCTCACTCCCCCGATTCATCTCCCGGTGCCCTCGCACAATTTCCGGGCTGTGGCGTGTACCTCTCCCAGCGGGTCTACCCACCTGCACACCTCCACCACTGCAGTTGCCACCCGAGCTTACCTAGCTCCTCACCCTAACCTAACTAACTGGGGCAGGCCCTCTGGCGCTCTCCCCACTCGGTGCCCTCTCTGGCACTGGGCTACCCGATCCACACCCGGGATCCTCAGGCACCCACTCACAACTACCGGCTCCCAGAGCCCACCTGCGGCCTCACCTGGCCGACATCCTCACAGTGGTGGAGTGCCCAACCAACTACACACACTAACAGGCTACACGCCCAGCCATTTCCACAACACTAATGCACCCATCCACAACACCATTCTGCAACCGCACCACAAATGCCAATATCCAACCACAATTTACCTGTACCCTCTACCTAACACTTACACTACCCGCCCCGGGTATCCGTGATGGGGGTCCACTCTTCCCCCATTCACACCTTCGCACCATGCACACCACTCCGTACCACTTACTCCAACTCTCTCCACACACCTGTACTTGCACACCTGTGCTCTCACACCTGGTGCCACCTGCACCCTTCTCTCCCCAAGCGCATTCGCGCTGATCCACAACACTCACTACTCATACACGGCTCCACACACCTGTCCAGTTGCACACCTGTGCAATCACACCTGTTCAATTCTCACACACACGGCATCATCTCAGCTAACTACTCCCTTCTGAAACTTGCGCTTCCCAGTCGTCCCTTTAAACTATTGCGCTCCCTCGTCATTATCATCCACACTAATCTACCTGCGTCCCCACTACAGGTATCAGTCACTACCTAACCTTATCGTCACCTAAGGTCATCTTCTCTAGATCCCTACACACAATATCCTAACCCACCCGGGCTAGTTTCACTGCCATACACCCCATAATCTATTGCTCCTTTGCCCCCCACATGGGAAGGATGGTGGATTTGCCATCCCACCACATCGGGGGTCTCTCACTACCAATTTTGCACATCAAATTTCAACAAATTAAAATTTGCCAATCACTGCCCATCAGCTGCCAATCACTACTGCCAATCCCTTGCCAATCATCAAATTTTGTTTTTCTCTAATTTTGGGTCCAAAACACTAACCTCATCACCCAGTCTACTCACTAATACCTCTCGGTGCGCCAATCCCTGTCCAAAGCCCGGCTTCGTAAAGCCAAGCAATGGATGCTGGTTGTTTTGTGCCAGCGGCTGGATGCGTCCGGCACTCGGTGCAGGGACGGGGGGCTTACCCGGGCCGAGATCCCACGCATCACCTCGGCGTGGAGCCATCCAATGTCCCGATCTCGACCTGCCGGAATGCCTCAACAAAAGGTGGTCGCCATGACGACCCTTTCTATCGGGCTGCCAGCTCCGCCTAGTGGAGCCTGGACGCGGCCGTTCAAAGCGAGGCCCGGCACGCACCGAGGGCCTGCTTCGGCTAAAAGTCGCTCTAACCTCTAACCCGTGTAACGTCGATGCTTCACCTGGACGCTTACACCCCGCAGCCCGTTCCTTGCTCACACATCCAGCTGTGCCCATGCTCCTCGTACCGTTCCTTACACACCCAGGCACACCCATTCCACTCACAGCCTTGGTCACACACCTGACCACCGAACACTTTGGCACACATTCGTTGGTAGCACACCTCACCAAAACACCTCTTCGCGCCCCCTCCTCTGTCACCTCCTCTGTGACAATCACAGGTGTGCTCTCATTCGCACACCCAACCACGTGCCTCACTACCAATTCCAGCGTGCATTCCCACTCACGCTCTACCATTCCAGGTGTGCATCCTTCCATCCCAGGTGTACATCCTCGCTCACCTGTCACAACTAACTCACGCTCCATGTCACTCTCACTACTTTCACCTCCATTCCTGACAGAGCACTCACCCTTACTCTTGACAGCGCACTCTTTCCCCATGCACCTGTCCGTCACACACCTTTCTCGCGCACACTCCTGCGCACACTCTCCCGTCACACCCTCTGTAACACTCACCACACCACGCTTCCATGTGCTCCCTCGCACACGCGCTACGACCGACTCACTCTCGCCAGCACCCTCACTCCTTGGCACGCACTTTTTCCTCACACACCCCAGAGTCGGACTTTCTCGCACACCTCCTCTTTCGCACACCAGACCTGTCGCACACTTCACCAACGCCTCTCACGAACACCCGGGTCTATCTCGACCCCCAAGCCTCTTAAATCACCTGGCGCATCATACGCACGACCATATTGGTCACCACTTACACCGGGTCCTCTTTCTCTTCGCTTCTCCTCCATCACCTGCGAATCCCTCATCCGGTTAATGAGCACATCATCACGATCCGAACACAGACTTTGGACCAATTCTTTTACTTCCTCCTTTATCTCTTTCTTATCCTCTCTCCGTCGCTTCTTAATTTCGCTCACCCCTTCTTCCACTTCTTCTAATTTTTGCTTCATCTCCTTCATCTCTTCGTGCGCCCCTTTAAGTTCTTCCTCTAACTCCACTTTATTTTTTTCTATGTGCTCCCGCACCTCCCGCTCTTTAACCTCCATTACCTCTACCACCTTGTCCATTTTCCTCGTCAGGTCCTCATGTACCGTCTGGCACTCTTTTTTAATTACCCCTACGTCCTTTTTCATCTCCTTCTGTGTCGATTTTAAACCCTCTATTACCGCTGTGTTCTTCTTTACCTGGTCCCCCAACTCCTTTTGTCCCACTGTCAGTTGTTCTACTCCCAGCGTCAACTCCTCTATACCACCTTGCAATTTTACAGTCCCCTTTCTCACCTCTTTCTCCATGCGCTCCTTACAGTGCCTCACCTCCTCGCGCACTCCTCCGACCTCCTCACTCACTCCTCTTCTGATCTCCTCTCCCATCACTTGCATCTCCTGCCCAGATGCCACCCTCATCTGCTCCATTTCCTCCCTGTGAGCATCCAGTTTGGTTTCTACCCCCATTCTGACCCCCTCTATCTGCTGCCCCATTTGGTTAACTTCCCTTTCCGCTTGGTCCCTCATGTCCCTCAATTTGCCTTCCATACTGTTTTCTAACCCCTCTAACCCTTTTTGCATCCCTTCCATTTGATTCTCTTGAGCGGCCATTCTGTTTTCTACCCCCGTTAACCCATGTTTCACTCCCTCTATCTGATTCTCTTGAGCGGCCATTCTGTTTTCTACCCCCGTTAACCCCTCCTGTATTTCCCCTAATCTATCGTCTAATTTCCCAAATTTCATGTCTAATCCCTTAAAATTATTGTCTAATCCCTCTATTCTACTCCCTAACCCTCCGATCTGCGCCCCCATGTCCTCCCTCAATTTCTCGCTATTGGACCCCATTCTTTGTTCTAACCGTTGGCTATTGGCCCCCATTTGGCCCTCCAATCGCTCACCCTGAGCATCCATCCGGTTCCCCATTCTGTTTGCCATTTCTTCATTATTCTGGGCCATAAGGGCCTTCATTTGTATAAAAAAAAGGCCCCAATCCATCGGGGGCGCTGCCACGGTCGCTGGCGCGGTGATCAGCGAGGCGCCATTTTGCGCGCCCGCTTCTTCGTGCGTGACGGCGCTATTTTGCGAACCTGCCGCCCTCACTGCTTCGCTCTCCTCCTGTCCCTCATTTTGGTCCTGGATCGACCCTACCTCACTCTCCTTTACCGGACCCCAGCTGTCTTGATCCGCCATAGCGCGACTTTCAAAATTCGGTTTTTATTTTTTATTTTCGTAAAACAAATTCAAATTTCGCCGTTATAATTTCGCGCGGGAAACGCGCTCCGAATCGATTCGGTCGAGCGCCGTACGCGCTCCGGCTCGATTTTCCCTCCCAAAATTTGGGCCTAACTAATTTAGTCCCGGGTTCGAATTCCACTCCTCGACACCAATTGTTACTGACGTGGCTTGGATGTTATTTACCGAGCGGTTTTATGGTATGACCACGTCTGCACAAGTTACCCGATTGTGCCCGAACGTTGACTAATCGCGCTATGCTAGACCAATGAAGGAAAAAGAAGACACACGGCTGGAATTAATACGACACGACACCAGGGATACGGTTCTCAAAGGTTGTTATTACAATAATGCGGAAGGTTTAGATTACAGGGACAAGAGGGAAACATAGGAAGGTGGGCACTTAAACACACTTATATTAACCCCAACGGACGACAGATAAACGGGACAAGGCTCACTCACACGGGGTTTGATGCAAAGGACAGGCGGGTAGCGATCGCTCCAGGTGCACCTGGGCTCAGGGCAGGATCACGTACGGTCCAGTTTAAGAGATGCGGTGGAGGTATTGCAGCGCTCGAGGGGTGGCGACTTCTCTCTCCAGGCTGGGGACGCATCTGACGTCACATCCGGCGCGGGGCCGCGTATATCCGGCGGGGAGTGACACGCCCTCGGCTCGTTAGCTCCGCCTCGTGGAATCGGCACGTTGCTTCTCATTGGGTGCGTGCGGGGGGGGTTACTGGCTCCGCCCCTGACGAGGAGCTGACAGCCAGCCCCTTCGGGGTAACGCCGTGGAGCGTATGGTCATGGCGGGTAACCGAGCCGGTGTGAGGACGCACACTCCCCGCCCCTCTGTTGTTGTAGTCGTAGTTGTAGTTGTAATTGTTGTTGTAGTTGTTGTTATTGTTGTTGTTTGGGGAAGAAGATGGGAGGAGGTATGGGAAAGGTCCTAAACTCACTACTGATGCCATATAATCACATTCTGGTGCAACGAAGAGTCATAATTAATGGAAACGAGGCCTTAACTGACATAGATTAAGAATAACTAGGAAGATGTCCGAAAGTTGGCTACGTGTGGTGCGGTGGACCTGGGCACGACATTTAATGGGGGAATAAGGGGAAGGTCGGCTCTACTGATTGTTATTTACATGCAATGGGACTAGGAATGGGGGATTGGGGAAAGTTGGGGAGTATTGGAGAAAATAGGGGAATATTTACAAGCGGATATGGAGGCCAAATTCCATATTCGCAACAATATATATATATATATATATATATATATATATACATATATATAGATATATATATAGATATATATATATATAGATAGATATATATATATATATATATATATATATATATATATATATATATATATATATATATATATATATATATATATATATATATGGAGCTCTTTCTAATCTCTGACAAACGGACTGATATTCATGCTTAGTACCTCCCTGGTGTCGGAGAAAGCTGAAATTTGGCGGGCCTACGGGCATCGATGCCGGTACGCCGTCAAAAATTCACACAAGCGTCCATAAATGAAAATTTACGTTAAAAAAACTTTCTCGTACATAGCTTTATTTTTTCATAAACATACATAAAAATAAATAACCTCAATCAATATCTAGCATTTGAAAATTGTAATTTATATAACTGTAAACTGTGAAATAAAAAAATCTTTATGAAAATTTACGTAGAAACCTGTAAACACATCTGTAAAATAAATAAACCTAAATTCAAATATAGCATGAGGTCGGTGATGCTTGCCTAAAATTAAATCATAAAGCTTCTATTTATTACGTACATATGTACGAAGCACGGTTCGTATTGCTTACAAATACAATGTGCAAGCATACCCCACACGACTAAATGTGTGTGTGTGTGTGTGTGTGTGTGTGTGTGTGTGTGTGTGTGTGTGTGTGCGCGCACATATATGTGCATGTATGTGCGTGCGTGTGTGTGTGTGTGTGTATGTGTATGTGTGTGTGCACGTATATGTGTGTGCGCACAAATATGTGCATGTCTGTGTGTGCGTGTGTGTGTGTGTGTGTGTGTGTGTGTGTGTGTGCACGTATATGTGCGTGTATGTGTTTGTGTGTGTACGTATATGTGTGTGTATATGTGTGTGTGCATGTCGGTGTGTGCACGTATATGTGTTTGTGTGTGTGTGTGTACGTATATGTGTGTGCGTGTCTGTGTGTGCACGTATATGTACATGTATGTGTGTGTGCACGTATATGTGCGTGTAGGTGTGTGCATGTGTGTGTGTGCATGTAGTTGTGCGTGTCTGTGTGTGTGCACGTATTTGTGCGTGTATGTGTGTGCGTGTGTGCGTGTCGCTGGTCGTTATCTCAAAATATGGCTTTCAGAAGGTGGAATGGTGCCCACCCCTGTCTCTATTCATCCACCTTCGTTTGTGTGTGTATGTGCGTCGCTGGTTTTTATCTCCATAATTTCGGTTTCAGAAGGTGGAACGGATCAGTTTGTTTGGTTTTCTTGTTCTAAAAGTTTTGTTCCGAGGGCTCTTCTTGAGGATCATCACCGAGCCTCAGACAGCCTCCAACTGCAGTTCGTTTGTAGTAATATTCCGAGGAATGGTTTTCAAGATCTCTATAAGGTTCCTTCTTTATCATTCGTATTGCTTCAATAATCAGTGGTCCATTTTGGCACTCTTTAACTTCCAGGATGCATTCACTTCATTTTTTTAGGGCTTAGTATTTGGTCATTTTCTTGATTTCTATGTGATTTGGCCAAATTCCTGGGGACTGAAACCTCAATTAGCAATGTCTTCTTTTCTTTTTTTGTACCTCTGTGCTATGTCCGGCTGCAATGCTTTGTTTTCTATGCTCATGCTTGATGGGATCATTAGGTCATACATGAACATTACTTCCTTGATTTCAGTGATTTGGTTTATGTCTACATACACTACATGACCAAAAGTATGTGGACACCCAAACATCACACATCTCATTCCAAAACATGGGCATTAATATGGAGTTGGTCCTCCTTTGCTGTTATAACAGCCTCCACTCTTCTGGGAAGGCTTTCCACAAGATGTTGGAACATTGCTGCAGGGATTTATTTCCATTTAGTCACAAGGGCATTAGTGAGGTCGGGCAAGAGCATTAGTGTTGGGTGATTAGGCCTGGCTCGCAGTCGGCATTCCAATTCATCCCAAAGGTTTTTGAAGGGGGTTGAGGTCATGGCTATGTGCAGGCCAGTGAAGTTCTTCCACACCGATCTCGACAAACCATTTCTGTATGGACCTCGCTTTGTGCACGGGCACATTGTCATGCTGGAACAGGAAAGGGCCTTCCCAAAGCTGTTGCCACAAAGTTGGAAGCACACAATCATCTAGAATGTAATTGTATGCTGTAGCATTAAGATTCCCCTTCACTGGAACTAAGGGGCCGAGCCCGAACCATGAAAAACAGCCCCAGACCATTATTCCTCCTCCACCAAACTTTACAGTTGGGACTATGCATTCAGGCAGGTAGCGTTCTCCTGGCATTTGCCAAACCCAGATCCATCCATCGGACTCCCAGATGTTGAAGCATGATTCATCAATCCAGGGAACGCGTTTCCACTGCTGCAGAGTCCAATGGCGCGAGCTTTACAACACTCCAGCCGATGCTTGGCATTGCGCATGGTGATCTTAGGCTTGTGTGCAGCTGCTCAGCCATGGAAACCCATTTCATGAAGTTCCCGGCAAACTGTTCTTATACTGACGTTGCTTCCAGAGGCAGTTTGGAACTCAGTCGTGAGTGTTGCAACCGAGTACAGACGATTTTTACGCACTACATGCTTCAGCACTCGGGGGTCCCGATCTGTGAGCTTGTGTGGCCTACCACTTCGCGGCTGAGCTGTTGTTGCTCCTGGTCGTTTCTACTTCACAATAACAGCACTTACAGTTGACTGGGGCAGCTCTAGCAGGGCGGAAATTTGATGAACTGATTTGTTGGAAAGGTGGCATCCTATGACGGTGCCACGTTGAAAGTCACTGAGCTCTTCAGTATGGCCCATTCTACTGCCAATGTTTGTCTATGGAGATTGCATGGCTGTATGCTTGATGATATATATCCATCATCAATGGGTGTGGCTGAAACAGCCGAATCCACTAATTAGAAGGGATGTCAGCATACTTTTGGCCATGTTGTGTACCATGTTGTGCCTTTGGGTGTACAGCTGCCCTGACAAGAGTTTTTTTTACATCCTGATAGGAGGTGACGCATGTTCTGTTTCTAACTTGCAGAACCTACACTTGTCCGAATGACTCAGTCCTGCCATTTTTTTTTAAACCATTGGTATGGTGTCCTTAGTCTTGGGCATTTATAATAATTCATTCTGCAGCCAGTTGAGCTGACCTCTTCTTAGCCATTCCAAAGAGCCTTCTTTGTCTACTCCCAATCTGTCCAACTCTTTTTATATCCTTCCTGCTTTTTTTTATCGTTTTCTCAGTTGTTGGTGTATATCTGTTGATATAAATATTTTTGTGCACTGCACCTTTCCTATTCCATCTCCAGGCACTGCATGACGTTATCGCCGGGCACCTACGGTGGTCCGGCGATAATGCAAGCTGAAAGAGAGTACTCCGTTTTCACTCTGTTAGTTTTCTTTCTTGTTACTTGCAAAATCGAAGATTTTTCAAGTATATTGTTCGATTGTGTTTGTTATTCTATCTGTTTGTTTGTCTGTCTTTTTGTCCGTTTTTCACTCGCCTACAGGTCACAATTCTTAACCGACCGTCATGAAACTTCAACGAGTTGTAGAGATCGTCACAATTGAGAAGCCTATTGATTTTGAGGTCAAATCAGAATCATTGGTATCTCCCACGATGAAGTTGATTCTAAGGGCCTTTCTCTCTCTCTCTCTCTCTCTCTCTCTCTCTCTCACCGCAGGCAGGTTGGTGGTCTTCCTGTCTTCTACCGACTCCTCTCCGGCCTTGCTCCTCGTGCTCTGTCTGTGCCCTGTCCCCCAAATATTCCTGCAGGACGCACACGATCTGCCAGAAACCCTCATCTGGTGAAACTGCCAAAATCAAGACTCTCTGCTCAGCTTCACTCTCATTCCTTTTTTCTCCCACCTCTGGAACAATCTCCCACACTCTCTTCAATCCCTCTCCTCCCTCCAGGTCTTTAAAACAACTGTTCACCACCATCTCTTATCTTCCCCCATCCAAAACTTTGATCTTTTCTACGCCCATTAAAACACCCAAAATCCGCCTCTTATACTTCCCAATTTCTTTCCTGAAATTCCTAGTAGTGTTCATTTGCTTTATACCGTGTAACCTTCCCTCCTCCCCAGCCCTCTCACTTCCATAGATCTAGCGACGTCCCTGTTCTCCACTGTTGTCGTGCTTGTGTACTTCCCTCCCTCCCCCCCCCCCCCAATCCCTTGTCTCCCGCTCCCTTCATTGTATGTTGTTTGTGTCTGTGCATGTGTTTTCATGTTCGATGTGTTAGCTCTTACACGAGCCCTGATTCTGTAATAAATCTGGAACAATGTGACTGTGTCGCCAATATGCCTCCGCATAGTCCTACATCGGGTAGAAGCCATCACTCTGCATATGCATTGGTCAGGGATATCACGTTTGTGAAGTTTCATGTTGATTTGGATAAGGTTCGTTTTCTGTCCAAGATGGCTGCCAAACCATGTGACCTATAACATCATCATTTTCAAACTATATGCAACAGTGCTGTTAGATTATATTTGTAAAATTTCGCATAGATAGGGTGAGCGGTTTCAGACATAATTATTTAATATTTTCCTTCAATCCAATATGGCTGCCAAAACATGTGACCTATGATGTCATGAATTTAATATTTCAATACAAATGGGTCATAGATCATGTGCATGCAATTTCAGATTTTTAGGATAAGGAATTCGATTAAAACATTTTTGGCTGGTATAGCACTTCACCTATGATGTCATCATTATCGTTTTTTTGTTCCCCATTTGTAGAACTTGATAATGTGCCAAGTTTCAATTTTTTTCATTCAGCGGTTTCCGAGAAACATTTTTTTAATGATTTGCCTTTAATCCAAGATGGCTGCCATACCACGTGACCTATGATATCACAATTATCATAAAAAACATTCTGCATGGATGTCACTCCGAGCCTGAAAGTTTCGTTTCAATCGGACAAAGAGTTGCTGAGAAAAACGAGGTTTAGCACGGACAGACATACACCCCGAAAACATAATGCCTCCAGCGACTTTGTCGGTGGAGGCATAAAAAAATAAGAAAAATAAAAAAACGTCACCTGGAGATCTAATTTCTAAAATCGGCATATTTCATCTGATTGACTTGAAAATTGCACAGCATTTGTATATTGAGTCACTAAAATAGGAAACCAACTAATTTTGAGGTCAAAGGTCAACCCAAGGTCAAACTTCCAAAATCATCAACTTTCATCCGATTGATTTGAAAATTTAACAGCATTTGCATCGTGCTTCACTGAATTAGGAAAACTATTTTTGAGGTGGAAAGGTCAAACGTCATCTCTAGGTCAAATGTCTAAAATCATCAATTTTCATCTGAAAAATGGTCACTTTTCATCCTATTGACCTGAGCTTTGATCAAGATCGTCATTTGTAATCAATTTGGACAATTTGATGGATCAATGACAACCTTTTTTGGGGAGAGAGGGGTGGATTTTGCAAGTATCGTGCTCTGCATGACGTCTTCTTGTTTTCTTGTTTGTTTGTTTATCCGGGCAATAGAGTCAGCCATACTTTGAGCTAGGATGCTGAAATTTGGGCACAATAGTGAGCATGTGTTTTAGCAAAAACTGCATTTTTATTTGTTGATTAATCAATTAATTACTTAATTGTTATCGATTTATTATGTCCTTATTTACTTCCTTTCTCATGTGGGCAATATTTTAGACACCTTTGAGCTAGAAAGCTGATATTTGGACAGGACAATGGCCAAGGGATTTGGCTGGAAAGGGTATTTTTGATTTATTGATTAATCAATTACTCTATTAATTATTTAATTACTTGATTAATTACTCCATTATTTAATTTTCAAAAAGTTACAAATTCAGATGAAACGGTGGTGGTTTAGGTATTCTATTAGCCAATTGATTAATTATTTAATTATATTATGATTATTATTTATTTATTTTCATTTTAATCATTTATTTATTTTCTTTCTCATCTGGGCAATATCTCAGGCACCCTTTGAGCTAGGAAGTTGATATTTGGACACGGCAGTGACCAAGTGATTTGGCTGTAAAGGGTATTTTTGATTTATTGTTTAATCAATTGTTCAATTGATTTATTAATTTTCAAAAAGTTACACATTCGGATGAAGCCGTGGTGGTTTAGGTATGCTATTAGCCAATTGATTAAGAAATGAATTATTTGATGATAATTTATTTCTTTTAATTATGCAATTAATCAAACAATTATTGTAGAACGCTCCATCCCAATTGCGTCTCCATGTGCTGCCGAAAGCGCCCCGGCAATGGCGTGCGCTGGAGGATATGTTATTTATTTATTTATCATGGGGGCGGTATACTTTGAATGTAGCTCTACTTGTTCTTTCTTCCTTTTTGCAATTGTTGGGGCTGTACTTGTTTCGGTTTCTTGCTGTACATCTTTCATTCACACCTTTTTTGCTCGGTTGGTTAGGCACACCTTCTCTGTTTTGTTGTCTTCGTGTTTGCTTACAAATTGGATTCAGTAATCTGTTGCACTTTTTACATCTTCGACCAATCCTACAGTTGTCCTTCTGTGCACTTGGCTGAGCTCCATCAAGCCGCTACCTCCTTCTCGTCTCGGCAGGTACATTCTCGAGCTGCATTCATTTTTGTAAAACAGTTTGTGGATGGTGAGAAGTTTCCTTGTTTTGATATCTAGTTTAATTATTTCTAATTGTGGCCAGTTTATTATTCTGCAGCTGTACTGGAATACTGGTATTGCAAGTTGGTTTTAGTAGAGTTTCTCCAATAAGGTCCCGTGACCGTTTTTTCCGACCCAAGGATTGAAGGTTTATTTTACATAATTCGAGGGTGCTGAATAAAATGAGCTGGGGTGAAGCTCACAAAAATGTGGGCCATCTCGGCGATACATCAAAATCGAAGATGGCCACCACATTTCTTCCGGTTAATTAAACAATGCTGTATCTTTGCTTCTACATATCAGATTTTGACGATTTTTTTGGTCGAAATACATGTTTTTGAGGTCAAGGATTTGATTTAATGACATTGCAAGTTGCTATATGTATTTATTTCGTCATAAAAATATACAACACTTTTTGGAGGCAAAATCAAAGATGGCCACCAGGTAACTTACAAAAACATCCGAAAATGGCATATTAGCACTTTGCAGGCTCATATATTAGTAAATTATGAGTCTAAATTTATGCTATCTGGTCAACATTCCATTTCATATGTAAAATAATATTTATATTGGGATATGTTTTCATAAACATCAATGTTATAAAGTATATCCCAGGCCAACTGCGACCATATAGAGAATGCTACACATGAAAACTGCGGATATGCAACAATTTGAAGTCTTTAGCCCAACGGTGGCGTGGCCTTGATCGATTTTGAACCAATAAAGCAACCTTGTGCATGGTAGAGATTCTGATGACGAATATCCATGCTGTGAAGACCAAGAACTGGGAAGAGTTTAAGGTATCTTTGCACATGATTATGCCTTGGCAACATATTTATGCCAATGCCGAATATGAATGGTGGCTTGTGGATATCTGGCTTGAAATAAGTAGCCTACCCAGCGAAAAGACTAGGTACCTACATGAGGGATTGTTTGCGCAATTGACGACAGGGAAAGCATACTCATGTTTGCTTCTTGACCTCTGGAATGAAATGACAATGAATAAAGGTTCCAAGATGAAAGCTGGCTGAAAATTCTGTGGAATGAAAAGATGTTATTAACTACCACAAGGAATGTGAACTCGGTGAACAGGGTAAGAACAGCGCTACACACATTGGCACAGCTGAATAGCTCATCTCAGACTCACAATGAGAATACCCCTAGTCGTCTTAAGATTGACGAGCAAGCTGTCCAAGACCTTGATAGTTACATAACAGAGTTTGACTGGGATCCGTTTGATCTGGAGAAGCCACAGCTGATATCTCTGGAATCTGGAGTTATTGCTTATGATGAACTTGTTCGTGACTTTGAAAGTTCCCATGAAGACAGTGAAAGAAAAGTGAAACAGTTCTTCAGTGATCGCATGTTTGCAGAGAATACACCCTTCTATCCTACAAGCCACAGAAGTTCAAGCTGTAGCTTCAGCAAGCCACCTGCAAGTAAGGATGCAATTCCAACCAAAGTGATATCAACAGATACCTTGGAAAACCAAGTGATGGCATCAGTAATCTGGCTGGCACAGACAGCTGAAGAGAAAGTAACTCTTGCACAGGTGATGGAATACCATGTGACAGACGAGTGCCTGCCAATATTCAACATTAATGGCACCATGAAGAAAGTCCAGAAATCAAAATGAGTCGAGAAACTACACATACAGCCCATCGATGCAGTTTCTGATAGGTACATTGCATTAGTCAATATGGGTTTACTGTGACGACTAGCTTCTCCATCTGCGGAAGATCGTGAGCAACCAGACGGGACGACCTTCACATGGGGTGATCATGCAAATAAATTCTCTATTATTCTTGTGAGGCATCCACATGCAAGCCAAATTGTGTTCGTGAATGACCCCTATGATGTAGATCACAATCAAAGCTAGTGAGCATGAGCGACATGTAACAAACCCATCATATAGGGATGGGTCCAGAAATGTGTATATGAAGACATCAGATAAGCTTCCAGGCTCCAAGGATTTTCATAACCTGTTCTGCAATACAGAAAACAAACAACGACTGCAAAAACCTCTGAAAGATTAATTCAACAAGCTTGCAAAGAAACATCCAGGTATTGGCTTTGTTTATGCAATCAGACAAAATAGTTGGAACCTTTCCACAGGAGAAAGCATTGAAGATTTTGAATGCGAGCACCTTGAGGCAGATACAATCATCTTCCACATCGATTCTCAGATACGGGAAACAGGAATCATGGATGCAGTTGTGAAAGATGCTAAGGGCACAGATGTAGTTGTACTTTCTTTTTATATTGCACACAAAACAGGGGGTATCCTTGTTATTGAGCAGAATAAAGATATCATCAACTGCAGAGAGCTATGTTCACAGGACATAACAGACATTTTGATCCCACTGCATATTCACACAGGATCTGACAACATCTGGATTTTTCGGACATGGAAAACAGAGACTGTGTATGACAAAGGCACGAAGACACCGACTGCACCTGAGGCGTGCAGTCTGTTGAGGGAAGTTGGAAGAGCACAGGAGGTGCTTAACCAAGTGGCCTTTTTCACCATCCGCTATATCCACAGTGACAAGGTCAGCCAGACACTGGGTGAAGCCAGAGCAATGAAATGTGGCCAGATGCAAAGGAAGTGCACCTCACGTATCCCACATGACCTGGACTCATTTAACTTGCACTAGAATACAAGACCCATCGTTTCGCTGATGGAAACATCAATCTTTGCTGCGATGGCTAATCTATGGGGACGAAAAAGAAAAGGATTCCTGGGAGATCCTGCTCTCCGTGCAGGGATAACCAACGTCACATGTTGGCATTTGCAGTTTTGACACGCGTGTCCATGTACCCATAGAAAAAAAAAAATTGGGATCACAAACATTCCCGGGAGTTACCCAAATCCACCATAGTTGGATTTATTGAAATCCGTTAATCCGTTCTCAAGTTATAACACGACAAACAGACAGACAGACACAGCTGCTTTCATAGCATAGATGTGGTGAGAGTGGATTTACCCAAGTTTACGTTCACCTAAAATTATGACAAGCCAGATGCCCCACCTGAACCCACAAACAATAGATGGACACTGAGTGAAGGCAGATGTGTGCCAGTAAGGTACACCCAGGATACACTTCCCAGAAGCCTGAATGTCTTGGTTGAGCATCAACAGAACACGAAGAGATTAGTGACAGAGGAAGTCAGTGACTCTGGGCCAAGTCACTCTGAAGAAGATGATGATGATAAGCCCTGTCATGTTTACACAGACACACACATACACACAGACAAACACACACTGACACAATGTTGCTTTGTTGGTTCCAAATCGATCAAGGCCACACCACCACTCGCGACTTCAAATTTAAAAAAAAGACTTCAAATTGTTGCATATCTGAAGAAGTTTTCAGGTTTAGCATTCTCCATATGGTTCCAGTCATCCTGGAATATACTTTATCACATTGATGTTTATGAAAACATATACCAATATAAATATCCCCTAACATATGAAATGCAATGTTGACCAGATAGCATGAATTTAGACTCATCATTTACGAATATGTGAGACTGAGATGTGATAATATGCCATTTTAGGATGTTTCTGCAAGTTACTTGTCAGCAATCTTTGATTTTGCCTCCATAAAGTGCTATTATATATTTTTATGACGAGCTAAATACATACAGTGCATTCAGAAAGTATTCAGACCCCTTCACTTTTTTCACATTTTGTTATGTTGCAGCCTTGTGCTGAAATCGTTTAAATTCACTTTTTCCCTCATCAATCTACACTCAATACCCCAGAATGACAAAGAGAAAACAGGATTTTAGAAAGTTTTGCAAATTTATAAATAAAAAAAAAACGGAAATATCACATTTACATAAGTATTCAGACCCTTTGCTATGACACTTGAAATTTAGCTCAGGTACCTCCCATTTCTCTTGATCATCTTTGAGATGTTTCTACACCTTCATTGGAGTCCACCTGTGGTAAATTCAATTGATTGGACATGATTTGGAAAGGCACACACCTGTCTATATAAGGTCTCACAGCTGGCTGCATATCAGAGCAAAAACCAAGCCATGAGGTCGAAGGAACTGCCTGCAGAGCTCAGAGACAGGATTGTGTCGAGGAACGGATCTGGGGAAGCCTACAAAAAAATTTACGCTGCATTGAAGGTTCCCAAGAGCACAGTGGCCTCCATAATTCTTAAATGGAAGAAGTTTGGAACAATCAGGACTCTTCCTAGAGCTGGCCGCCCGGCCAAACTGAGCAATCGGGGGAGAAGGGCCTTGGTAATAGAGGTGACCAAGAACCCGATGGGTCCAGGGAGGTTGGCCACAGTACACAATGGGCCTTAAACTTCCTGATAACATTGCGTACGGTGGATACAGGAACATCAAGGTCTCTGGAGATGGACTTGTAGCCTTGAGATTGTCCATGCTTGACTACAATCTTGTGTCTGACCTCCTCAAACAATTCTCTCATTTTCTTGCTTTTCTCCATGCTCATTGCTGTACACACAGTGACACAAAACAGCAGAATGACTCCTTTTCTCTATTAAAACCGGTTGAATGAGTGATTTTTTTTATATTGCAGGCCCCTGCAACTCACCTTAGGTTAATTAAATTCCAAAGTAAAGGAGAATCACCTGCTTGAAATCTAATTATTTCCAACAACTTCTAAAAGGTGTCAATAATATTGTCTGGGAAATTTTAGGATTTCTGTGTGGAATAAGCTAAGATTTAGTAGTTTTTTCAGTTTTCTTTTTGTTTTGTTCCACTGCAAATCAAAGAAATACATATGTGGATACCAAAAGATTTTTTTATTTCAACAATTTTCTGGAAGAAATGGTGCATTATTTGAAAAAAATGCAAGGTTGCCAATATTTTTGGCCATTACAGTAATTCACTGGAAGTCATGTGGCAGCCATCTTTGATTTTGACTTCTAGCTGAGTTACCCCATATTTTTGTGAGGTTCATCCCAGCTCAATTTTATTCAGCACCCTCGAATTATGTAAAATCAACCTGAATTGAATTTGAGCCAAATTAAATTTGAATGTCGTCGGAGTACCATTTCACAAATTTGAGTTGTTCTGCCAATTTTTCGTCATTTGGTGCAAATAGTTTTAAAGTAAATTATGTGTCTCCCTTTTTGTCTCTTTGGACGTTCTCTTAATTGATGTCATGGTGTATCCATGTCCTTGCTCATTATTAAGGTTACTCAGTTGGTCCAGGGCCAAGCAAAACAGGAGGGGTGAAAGGCTGCCTCCCTGTACGATTCCTCGACGTACACTACATGACCAAAAGTATGCGGACACCCCTTCTAATTAGCCGATTCGGCTGTTTCAGCCACACCCATTGCTGACAGGTATATATAATCAAGCACACAGCCATGCAATCTCCATAGACTAGAATGGGCCATACTGAAGAGCTTAGTAACTTTCAACGTGGCACAGTCATAGGATGCCACCTTTCCAACCAGTCAGTTCGTCAAATTTCTGCCCTGCTAGAGCTGCCCCGGTCAACTGTAAGTGCTGTTATTGTTAATTGGAAATGTCAAGGAGCAATAACAGCACAGCCGTGAAGTCATAGGCCACACAAGCTCACAGAACGGGACTGTTGAGTGCTGAAGCGCGTAAAAATCGTCTGTCCTCGGTTGTAGCACTAACTACCGAGTTCCAAACTGCCTCTGGAAGCAACGTAAGCACAGAAACTGTTCATCAGGAGCTTCATGAAATGGGTTTCCATGGCCGAGCAGCCACACACAAACCTAAGATCACCATGCACAATGACAAGCGTCGGCTGCATTGGTGTAAAGCTCGCTGCCATTGGACTCTGGAACAGTGGAAACGCGTTCTTTGGAGTAATAATGAATCACGCTTCACGATCTGGCAGTCCGACGGATGAATCTGGGTTTGGTGGATGCCAGGAGAATGCTACTTGCCCAAATGCATAGTGCCAACTATAAAGTTTGGTGGAGGATGAATAATGGTCTGGGGCTGTTTTTCATGGTTCGGGCTAGGCCTCTTAGTTCCAGTGAAGGGAAATCTTAATGCTACAGCATACAATGACATTCTAGACGATTTTGTGCTTCCAACTTTGTGGCAACAGTTTGGGGAAGGCCTTTTCCTGTTCCAGCATGGCAATGCCCCCGTGCACAAAACGTGGTCCATACAGAAATGGTTTGTCAAGATCGGTGTGGAAGAACTTGACTGGCCTCCACGGGGCCCTGACCTCAACCACCTCAAACACCTTTGGGATGAATTGGAAAGCCGACTGTGAGCCAGACCTAATCGCCCAACATCAGTGCCTGATCTCATTAATGCTCTTGTGGCTGAATGGAAGCAAATCCCCGCAGCAATGTTCCAACATCTAGTGGAAAGCCTTCCCAGAACAGTGGAGGCTGTTATAGCAGCAAAGGGGGGACCAACTCCATATTAATGCCCATGATTTTGAAATTAGATGTTCGATGTTCTGGTGTCCACATACTTTTGGTCATGCAGTGCGTCTTCACTCCTGTTATTTTTATCTTTCCTTTCAAATGCGTTCAAATGCTAGAATTTGGCGATCTGTTTGACTGTGCTCTGTCTGTGCGCAAAGTTAAGCACTCAAGGGAACATCATGTCAAATATTGAGAAGATGAGCATCCTCGGTGTGCAAAGGTTTGGCACCAAAGACAAGGACAAGCAAGTCATCTCATTCTTCTTTCCTCGCATTAATTATTGTTGGACTGAACGGAGCAGGCAAGACGGAGTCGTGCGTTTCATTTATTTATGCTATTTCTGTCACACGAGATTCTTTGGCATTTATTATTTTTGAAGTTCCACATCAAAGGTGTTATTTTAAATGTTTGAAGATTATCACATATGACTTTCTTTACAAATGTCCCAAATAGCAAGCATCTTGCTATCGCTTGCCAAATCAGATGTTCTGTATCAACTGCTTTGCAAACTGCTCGTCCAGTTGCTCGGCAAATGGAGCAAATCTCCTCTTCCTGTTCAGGCTGGAGTTCCCCAAGGCAGTGTTCTGGGCCCCGTGCTTTTTCTGGTCTTCATCAATGATCTCTCTGACTCTCTCGAAAATCCTCTCTATCTCTTTGCTGATGACTCCACTCTCTGCCGCTCCATTCCTCTTCCCTCAGATCGGCAGTCTGCTGCCTCCTCACTCTCTGAAGACCTGGACAAAATCACAGACTGGTCAAACAAGTGGAACATGTCTTTCAATCCTGACAAATCTCACACTCTTACTATGTCTCTCCGAAAAGATCGACTGGACAACCCTCCCATCTACTTTCTCAACAATCCTCTCCAAGAAGTTCTGTCGCTCAAGATTTTGGGTCTCACTATCTGCCATGATCTTTCTTGGGAAAACCACATTTCCAAGCTGGCCTCCAAAGCCAGTCGCCGACTGGGCATCCTCCGTCGTGCGAAGTCCTTCCTCGGCACACCTGAGCTCCTCACCACATACAAGGCTTTCATCCGCAGCTCAATGGAATACTGTTCTCCCCTATGGGCCGGTGCTCCTGCCTCACACCTAGCTCGGCTTCACGCTGTTGAAACCAAAGCTTTCAGAATTATTGGAATCTCCCGCGATGAAGCTATCTCTGAGGGCCTTTCACTCACTCACCGCAGGCAGGTAGGTGGTCTTTCTGTCTTCTACCGACTCCTCTCCGGCCTTGCACCCCCAGCTCTCTCTGTGCTCTGTCCCCCAAATATTCCTACAGGTCGCACAAGATCTGCCAGCAACCCTCTGATGGTTAAACTGCCGAAATCTCGGCTCTCCGCTCACCTTCACTCTTTCATTCCTCTTTTCTCCCGCCTCTGGAACAAACTCCCTCACTCCCTTCAATCCCACTCCTCCCTCCAGGTCTTTAAAACAGCTGTTCACCACCATCTCTTATCTTCCCCCATCCAAAACCTTGATCTTTTCTACCCCCGCTAATTCACCCCAGATCCACCTTGTTTGAAATTCCAACTTCTTTCCTGGAAGTCCTGGCAGTGTCCATATGTTTTATACCTCTCCCACTGCCCCCTTCCCACGCCCCCCCCCCCCCCAAAGCCCTCGCCCTCTCTCAGATCTCTCGATGTCTCCATGTCTCTCGGTCCCTGCTCTCAAATGTTGTGTTTGTGTCCTTCCCCCTCTCTCCCCATCTTGTCTACCGCTCCCTATGTTATATGTTTTATGTGTCGGTTTGTCTTTCTGTGTGATTAATGTTCGCTCTTTCACGAGCCTCGATATTGTATACAAAAAAAAAGAAAAAAAAAAAAAAAAAGAAGTGATTTCGGCCAGGCAAAATGAGCTTTTGACTTTTAAACGAATTGCAACAGAATTATGAAATAAAGAGTACGAACACATGTTATTCTGGCTATTTAGTTTGTCTTAGTTCAAGATTATTAAGGGATGCTACATGGTTCTCAAGGTGCTAATTACATTATATTATTATCGTGCTATCACAATAATTGTGATAATCAGGCCCATTATCGTGATATAGATTAGGTTTTTCCATTATCGCCCAGGCCTAGAACCGAACCTTTAGAGTTAGACCATATAGAATCTTTCAGACGAACACCACACAAACATCTATAGTCTTCTTGATGAACACAGACTGCACTTTTTCAGCAAGTATTGCGCAAACTCTACACAGCCAGAGGGTGGGTACTCTGCTGGGAGCAGATAATAGAAAACAGGATGGTTCAGAGGTAATACACGTACCTTTGAGTTGTCTAATCTGGTTACGATTCCTGACCCGGCAATGAACTGTCAGATGTTTGCTTTTCAGGCAGGGTGGTGCATCACACTGTGCACCCTTCCGTGAATTGATGTTAAGCTGTGTGTCCTACCTGCTAGCATTACTTTGTGCACGTTAAATATCCCATAGTGTTTTGTGAAGAGGAGGTAAGGTATTTGTGAAACCCTGAACAAAGTATAAATCCCTGACCAAATCAACTCCAATCAAATGACAGGCCTGGCCAGTCGGTTGGTGAACGATGTGGGCCACTTAATGTTGATTGGGCACAATGTCAATTTCCAATATTCGCCTTGAATACGGAAACTGCTCCAACATATAGCTCCCCCTGCTAACGTTAAAACAGAACAACTTCTTTCTTACTTTTTTTTTTACTCCAACAGGGATCCACCCTATTGTATACATTCAATGGCAAGCATGGGAACAACTGACCTGTCATGATCACTGCCCGGGAATTAAAATTAGCATTTTTTAAAGTCCCTTTGGTCCTTGACATTGATCCCAACATCAGAAGCTTATTTACAATAACTTTCACAATTATAGCTTTGGACCCATTTTTGCAAGGAATATTTCATTATTTATTCTCCACTGATTAGCTTTATCCAACCCCTTCGAAAGTGACATCAGATCCATTTTGCCCCTGAAAATCTGGGTTTTCTGATCTCAGTTCCAGGTTCAACCTTAAAACAAAGTTTAAGGTTAAATCTGGATTTAAACAAGATTTAAGAAACTTCCAAAGGAGCTGGGTTGTTGCACAGATACAATTGGGCCTTTTCTTTTCAACCATAAAGTCACACACTCCAGGCTGCTCACACACAAACCTCACCACAGAGAGTGGTAATAACACCGCACTATAGAACTCTGGGAACCACAGCATGTGATTGGTGTCTGCAAAGCATGCTATTCTGCCATATCTCGGATGCCTTCCAACCTTGGAGCAGAATCTGCTCCAGCCTTCCTTCGAGTCTTACCCCGTGCAGCCTGCTCGTGAACTTAGTGGGACAAGACATTTGTTTATTTTTTGTGTAAATAAATGCCCGATTAGGAAAAACGGTTCCTGCATTTACACTTCATTTCAACATCTAAAGCATATTTCTTAAAAGAAAAACAAATGACCTGCTCGATTCTCCCAACTGAGCGCACAGCTCAGGGTGCTGTAAGCCAGGTTTAAAATCCCATATACTGTGTTCATTGCCTCATGTCTTTGTCATTCTTGTAAATGTATACCAATATCTCCAATTGTCCTTGTGCTGCAAGCGATTCATCTACAAGCTACACCACGAGCCCTCAAACCCTGTTTCAAAAGAGAACGATGACGTCCTTTCCTGTACTCAGTCCCCAAAATACTTATCACAACTTCATATCTATATGCATATGCCATGCAAAAGGTACGAACGTACAACAGAGAATGTGCAAAAGGAAATCGTTTACTCATTTACTCCAAAAGTTAAAACAAACATCGAGTTATAAATCACTATATTGAGCATAAATCACTTCTAAAAATGACTTTCGAATAATTTCTTAAACCCTGGTTGTCCTTTCAGGTAATTGGAGTTGGAAATAGTTCATTTGTTCCAAATTGGAAAGCACAACGAGAGCCTGCTGTGTACAAGCAATTGGTAACAACAAAAAAAAACAAAAAAAAAAAAAAACTTTCAATCTGGGAAACTCTAACCTGATGTCATTCTGGTATAAAGTGCTGGTACTGTACTTCAAAAAAAACTTCTTCATTTAAACCTCCAAGTAGCAAGAACAGCAGACTCCAGGAAGAATAACAAAGAAGGGCTGGAAGGAGCAGTCAGTGTCGTCTGATTCTACCCTGGGAAACCCACCACGCTCCAGGCTGACTGCCCGCATGCTCTGTGCACAGCAGTGTTGGCTCTGCCTCCACCGGTTCAAATTGCAGCTGCAGTTCCGGTCCAGAAAGGAGTAGAGTTGGAGAAAGTGGAAGGCCATCAGCTGCTCGTATGGTATACTCTGTGCAATGTACCTGCCACAACAGCGATCACGACTAAGCTTTGTGCAACAAGCTGGGCCACACAAATAATGCTGCAAGCGTTTGTGTTACTTTGCACATAAACACAACATGAGCTGAGGAGACAACATTTCTTAAACTCAAGAATTTAAATAATACTTGAGCCCTCGGACGTAATAAAACAAAAATAAATATCTGCACAATAATTCAGTTTGACAAGCCTGGTGTTGGCTTAGCGGTTAGGGTGCCGGATTGGGATCCTAGGATCCTGGGATCCTGGGTGCGAATCCCGGTCGATCGCTGAATTAACGCCAGGGGGGTCGACTCAGCCTGTCATCCTTCCGAGGTCAGCAAATTTGAGTACCAGCTTGCTGGGATGAATGATCATGGTGTGTACCCCGATTTAGAATAGGTACACTGTATCCCTGCGCATCGTAAGAGCGTGGCCAAGGGTTGTTGTCAGGAAGGGCATCCGGCCATAAAAACATTGCCTCAAACAGGGAAATACGATTGTCATGGGGCCCGCAAGGCTAACCCCCGCTCTAGCGGGGAAAATGGCCTCAAAACGATCATTCATTCATTCATATACATCAGCAGGGGCTGAAGTGCCACCACTGGTAAGAGGTTTGGGTAAGAGTTCCACCACAAGTAAATCTCAGTATGATGATGTGGTGCCCAGACGTCTTGCTTAAAATGGTGCAATTCCAAAATGGCACAGCCTGGTTGAAACAGCAAGTACCAGGCTGGCCAAACTACAGAGTAATGGTTGCCCTTCATAGCTGGAGATGGTCATTCATATATGACATGCGAACACCTGGGCAAATGAATTTTGTTTATGGTGTAAAAGGTGCTACCCCCAAAACTGTACATTGATGAGATAGCAAGCAGTGTAACCTGATGTCAAGAAATATCTGAGAATAAAAGTTCACTTGGTACCTCCATTTTAGTGCAGGAAGTCGGAATTTGTTGAATGTGCCAGCAATAACTCATTCAATCTTCCCCATAAGATACTGTCGGATGTTAACGTCCACAAGCTGATGCTAGCAGAAGGGAAACCGGCTTAACATCCATCTGAAGGACGGAGCACTTTGTGATGCAACAACATGCTTGCGAAGCACTAAACCGGCAGTTTATGGTCGGGTTGGGAATTGAACCCAGTTGATGGTTGGCCAGCATGGAGCCATCAGACTGCTTAAATGTGTGCTAACTCTGCATAACCAGATGTAACCAAATAGTACATCGAAACCAAATCCAAAAGAGTTGCAAATATCTAATGTCCAATTTGTAATCACATCACTGCAAAATATAACCATGATATTTTGAACAAGAGGTAGGTGGCCTTTGAGCCAATGCTACAGTCAAAAGACCCTGCCAATACATCAAGTTAAAATGTTAGAAAAGGATGATTTTTTTTTTAACATGAAAATAAAGACAAAGTGATTGGACACAGACATGATGGGCTAATTAACCCATCTCGAGTTCAGGCATGACACACCATTGTTCCTCTAAAAAAGTGTCTGGAAACCACAGGCAGGGATAGTTAGTTGCACACTACAGTGAGGAAGTTAGGAGTAGAGGAATGGTTGATCAGAGTAGTGATGGCAATGAACAAAAGAGCGCGCACAGCTGTAAGGACGAAGGACGGGAACAGTGGTGAGTTTGAGGTGAAGGTGGGAGTGCATCAGGGGTCGGTACAAAGTCCACTACTATTTGTAGCTGTGATGGAGGTGCTGGCTCAGAACGTAAAGGAGGGTTTACCGTGGGAGTTGTTGTATGCAGATGATCTGGTGTTGATTGTAGAAAGTATGGATGGACTGAAGGAGAAGATGAACAAGGGGAAGGAATGTATGGAGACAAAAGGTCTGAAGGTGAATATCGGAAAAACGAAGGTGATGGCAAGTGGCAAAGCATGTGGTGAGGTGGAAAGAACTGGGAAGTGGCCGTGTGCTGTGTGCAGGAAAGGTGTCGGAGTGAATTCCATTCAATGTACAATGTGCGCTGGGTGGGTTCATTAAAAATGTAGTGGTTTGAGAGGGTCATTAACCAGTGTGGCAACTACATTCAAGTGTAAGGTGTGCACAGAGGGAGCTGCAGATGGAGGAAATGTTGAGTTGGATCTTGGAGATGGCGTGAAGCTAGAAGGTGTGAAAACATTTTGTTACCTAGGAGACATGCTGAATGGAGAAGGTGGATCAGACTCGGCAACGGTTGCTCGAGTGAGATGTGCATGGAAGAAGTTTCGGGAACTGAGTTGCGTGCTGAAGAGGAGTGGAGTGTCGTTGAAGCTGAAGGGAAAGGTGTATGCTGCATGTGTGAGAAGTGTTATGATTTATGGGAGTGAGACATGGGTAATGAACGTAGAGCAGCAACGAAGGCTGGAAAGGGTGGAAATGCGAATGGTTCGGTGGATGTGTGGAGTATCGTTGAGAGAGAGGAAGACAAATGATGAATTGCGAAAGATGATGGGAATAGAGCCTGTGACGGATGCTGTGAAGAGAAACAGGTTGAGATGGTTTGGTCATGTGTTGAGGAAGGATGAAAGTGACTGGTTGAGAAGAGTGATGGAAATGAATGTAGAAGGAAGTAGAGGACGGGGAAGACCGAGAAAGACTTGGCTAAAGATGGTCGAAGAAGAAATGCGGGCAGGGGGTTAACAAGGGGAGATGCAGAAAATAGGGCAAAATGGAGAAGATTGTCATGGGGACCGCAAGGCTAACCCCCGCTCTTGCAGGGAAAATGGCCTTAAAATGCCTGTTGTTGTTGTTTTACACTACAGTGATTGTTGTACCTTGTCCTGTATACTCAGTGCAAAGTCTCCCACAGTGATGCCCTCCTCCTTAATGACAGAGAAAGCTAGTTGCCCACCAGGCTCCAGAACCTCCACTCGCATGGCTGTGAACTGCTCTTCTGTTCCGAAAGAGATAGAAAAGGTCATTGTGAGAAACAAATGTGAAATTTGTAGATGGCCTCTTGAAGAGATTTAAAGGGGATAACAACATTTTGGCAAATAATTATTTACATAATAACGCCCAGTAAGGTAATCAACCTGTCTGTTGTTCCCATTTGAGTGTCGGGTCAAAATTATGTGACCCAAGGTTCAAATTGCACATGGTCAATCACAATCCCATACACAGTCTATAAGTGCTGTTTAGTCTTACATGCATTATATGTGTTATATTGTCACCTACCCTCCCCAGACGGCAGTTTGCAATGCCCCGTCGGCAGATTTCTTAATATTATGAGCTCAGATGGCCAAACAAAATAAACAGAGAAGGAGCCTTAAGGGCAGCAACAGCTTGCAAGATGATGTAGTGAGTCCAGGAGAGTGAGCCTTGAGTGTTGGCAGTGTGTGCAATGGCACAGTTGGAACACAAACTCGTGTAGTGAGACAGAAATGCTGCAAAACAACCACTACCACTTCGAGCCAGCATGGAGCCATGCACGTGTCGCTTTGGCCAGGCTTGCCAGAAGGTTGCTTGCCTGGCTTGCGGGGAAATTTCAAGAAAAGTCTCTCCAGAAAATTGCTTGTGAGAAATTATGTAGTGAGATAGAAATGTGCCCAGGCTTTCAATCAAAAAAAGACTTGCTAAGATGTAGTGAGACAGAAATACTCAAGATAACAGCAGAAATTCTGCCAAACAAATACCACCACCACCACCACCACTACTACTTAGAGCCAACATGGAACCAAAGCACGTGCCACAGTGCACAGACTTGCCAGAAGAACAAACTGCCAAATCTGGACATAACTCTCCTATCAACCATCGTCTTTGTTTCAATTGTACTGCTGCAACTCCCCAATTGTTGAGGTCCCTCCAAATCTCCCCATTGTCACCGCTGCACATCCTCTTATATTGTCTCTCCTCATGCTGCACCACCAGTCCCTCTTTGAAGGTGTATAACAATGAGATGGTCAGCTCAAACAATGACAAAGTTTGAACCAGCTTTTGGAATTGGCCATGCAAATGTTCATCTCACTATCATCAGGCTGGCAATTAGCACAGGTTTCAGTTTAAAGTCTGAAATAAATAAATAAATAAAAGATTATAAAAATATAATACATCGTGCTGCCCCTCTAACACTTACCCTGCCTGGCCCAATAACGTCATATTCACATTTTTAATGGAATTATCAGAACAAAAATAATACACCATCTATTACTAAAAGGGGATGAGCCCATTCGCCCGTGCGTGTCATGCAAAAAGAAGCAGGATCTCAAACTTTAATGTAGCGGTTGCTGCTGCCGTAGAATAATAAAATTGGTACCTTTGGAAAGCTAGTAATTAATTTACTTGGAACAAAATCCATAAAGATGCCCGTTTTAAAAGTCCTCTTTCTCAGGTTGGAAAAAGAAGAAGCGGGAAGGGGAGCTTAATGTAATAGGTCCAATGGTAACATTTATTATTCAACAACAGCAGGAACCTTTTAGGGACCATAGAATAATAAACAAAATGGTACTGTTGGAAGCTTAATAATCAATTTATTTGGAAAAAAAATTCGTTCCTGTTTAATCATAAAATTGTCTATTGTAAAAAAAAACTGTTTCCGTGATTGAAGAAGTGATAATGGGAGCTTTAATGTAGGTTTTCCAACAGTAACATTTATGACAGCAGTAACTATGACAGCAGGAACATTTTAGAAGGAAAAAGAAGGAGCACACAAATGATGACAGCAGCAACTACGTGTTATAAAATAAAAATATTTTTGTGTGTTCACTTTATTTTACATCCTCATTGAGATTCCCAAATAGACATGCAATATTTTTGTAAAGTACTGCACAACTTTCTGCCTCTTGATTAAACCTGTCAACGAAGCGATGGGTAGGCACAACTAGTTTAATCAATATCCGAAAAGTTTTCATAAAAAGTTCCTCAATCTGCTTTGTACAAGTTCCGCAACCAACTTTCTAGTTGATCGAAAAACTAATGCACATATGCTTCAGAGGATGATTTTGAATCCTTCAGTACGATTCAAAGCAGGAGCTGCAGGAATAACGCAGACACAAACAATAATGGCACTTGATAGAGCATATACCTGTGCCAGACTGGACAGTTTACGTTTTGTATCCCACTGATATGCCAGATCTTCACCAAAATCTAACCAACTAGTTATTGTCACATACCCAACTACTTTACAAACGTTTTGTCGGAATTTGTTCATAACATTTTGACACCGTGCAAATATTGTCCGGATCTGCATGCAGACCTTAACCAAAATCGAATCGAATCATTCACTAAGTTTTGCCATAACCCATCCACAACGTTTTGAAATATTCTGCTCACAAACAGACAGACAAACAAGCAGGGGTGAATACATAACCTCCATCCACCTTCAGTGGTGGAGATGATCAGCAAAGTAATTGGATAAACCTGATGCTCAAACCAATCACAAAATTAATTTTTTCACAACCTAAAGGGAAACAGCAACATACTGGAACAGTTTTGTTGAAGAAAATTTGGTAAACTGATAAAAATCAGAAAATGCATAGATTATATCTCCAAGATAATTTGACACCATGAAAACATGTGCCACACAATCTCTTGTGGGAGACAAATTAATTTTTTTCAATTACACCCTCAGGTACACGTGATGGTAAAACGTATTTGAACAAACGAGGTGGATAAAAACCAGATATTAACTGGATTCAGGTATGGCCTGAATAACTCGGGAATGGAGTTTGACAACGCTTCCAATGATGTAGAAGTACAAGTTGAACTTGTAGATGCGAGTGAGTACCTTCATTATATCTGTTTGTTGACCGCTCGTCTCGAACACTTCTTGGTACTTCCACCACTCGTTCTTCAGTGGCACTCTGTGTGCGTAACACAGCAAACGTAACAATGAGGTCAGACAAAAACAATGCTACAGCTTCGATACTGTACATCATAATTGAGAAACATTTCATAATTCTACAAAGGATGTTGCTGTTTAAGATTAAAGCTGGAATCACACAGCACAGTGATTTAGTTGTGGATGATGAAATATCAGGGGTTGGGGAGGGGGAGAAAAGGAGAGGAGTAGTATAATTAAGTCAAACCTGCAATGGCTCTTCACAGGGGCTGAAGTCTGCTGATGCAAGACACAACAAAGCTTCCTGTTGCTCAGCAGAGCAAGGCTCAGAAAGTTGCTGTTTCACAAACTCTGCAGAATCAACAATGAACAGAGATGGAATTCAGATCTAAGCCACAGGAAAGAAAGACAGGATCCAAATGTCTACCATATTACTTTGTACAGGTCATACCCTGGGGTTTATAAAGATAGGGAGAGGGAGAAAATGACAAGAACAAAGAAGAAGTGGGAAAACACTTGGACTGCAAGGACGATGTGAAGGTCAAAGTGTTGACGAGTCAGCATAACATATAACAGTGTCAGATGCGAGGTGAGAAACTAACCTTCCAACTGTGTGTGAGAGATCCCCACAGAACAAAACACAGACCACCACCTAACAGAGTCGGGGCAATGATCATATGGATTTACACAGGTTTATAACGCATGGCTTTCCACAAGCTAAAATCCATCCTCGAGCAAGTTATCCCGGATGAGCAGGCAGGTTTTATGCTAGGCCACAATTGCTATAACGAGGTCCTGGCGCTAACTAGACAATTTGAAGCTGGATTTCAGTAAAATCTGAAAAACAGCAGCGGCTTTCATCCACCTATCTTCCACCTACAATTCCGTTCTGAAGAAAGACCTGTTGCTCAAACTGGCCAAGATCATCAAATGTATAACGAACATTCGGCTTGTTGGTAACAAGCTGAGCGACAGGAAGTTTCGTGTACATCTTGGTGACAATACAAGCCATACGAGAGAACTGAAGAATGGCCTCCCACAAGGATCTCTCCTAGCGCCTATGCTTTTCAACCTTTACACCAGCGATATTCCAACAACACCATCTTGTAAATATATTTATGCAGATGAAATCTCCCCGGTAATTCAGGCGCCAAGGTTGGGAGATACAGGCATGATCGTTGAAGAAGATCTGAGATCATAAAGAAGTACTTCAACTCAGAGTGACTAAAACCAATTGCCACAAAAACAGACATCTCTGCCTTTAACCAAAATAAAATTGAAGCATCTAAAACACTCAGTGTGAAGATCTGTGGAAAAACCTCAACCCATGAACATGTCAAAATATCTAGGAGTAACACTTGATCAGACACTTAGCTACTGTTACGGATTCGTCACTTCCGTCATTGTGGTTTTCATCCACTGTAAGCATTTTTGGTTCCATGTACTGTTATTGTTATCGTTTCAGTGAAATGGAGATAACTGTTTGCAAAAGGTAAAAAATTAATGTTTTAAAAGAAACCGGAAACCGGATCGAGAGAAAACCGGATGGAGAAGAAGAGGAAGAAGAAGCGGAGCAAGTGAGGTCGAGAAGAAGCCGAGTTGCTTTGAGGTCTTGAGCAAACGCTGGCAAACGGGGGGTCACGAGCGAACTTTGGGTTTCCTGGGAAAGGGATTCCTGTGATAGAGTGGTTATCGCTGTGACAGATAAACCTGCGTGACAGGTTTTGCGGTTGATTCCGAAGAGAATCGTTGTTGCAGTGCAGGTACGCCTTCAGTACGGGCCCGTCGGCCATTTTGCCTCGCTCCAGGCTTTTCACCTCGCTCCAACCATTTCACGCATCCAGCCGTTAGCCTGGTTTGCGTGTGTAACGTGGATTTAGATTGGGAATTTGCGGTTCGCCGTTTGGGAGCGGTTGAACGTTCATACCCAAAGGTGTGATTTCCCAGTCGCCTCTTGAGGGCACCTTTGCGCATCTTTGGCAGCGTGACTGTCAGCCGAACGGGATTCTGGTCTCGATACGACATCGTTCTTACGATCACCGGGGCGTGGATCGACTTTGGCTTGATGCTGGGACAGAGACTTTGGGAATGTTCTTTTCGCTCAATTGGAGCACAGTGAGTTATATTGTACGAAACTGATGGTACCATCATAGGAATGATGTAACATTGGTTGTATAATTGATTAATATTGTTCTTGTGCTGTTATTCTTGTGTGACCTTAATACAATACTTGTTTTTTGGTAACAATTGGTGTGGTTTCACCATTGGTCTTTGACACACAGAATAACACATCTTTCTGCCGTGACTCCTTTCGGGGCTCGGAGGTACACCGTGACCGGGGTTTGGGGAGGAGCACGTAACACAACAGACAAGGTCTGGATAATGCTCGAAGAAAGATCACAGAAAGGGTTACAATCATAGAAAAACTCGTGGGTACTTCTTGGGGTTGTGACACCTGTACATTGTGGACATCAACACCTGCATTGGTATACTCAACAGCGGTGTACTGCTGTCCTGTCTGGTGCAACAACCCACGCACTAAGCTCAAGGACGTACAGCTTAACACGGTAATGAGATTAATCAGTGGGACTATTAAATGAACACTTCTCCTGTAGCTGCTATTATGTACAGCGAGAGACAGCGGAGGCAAGAAAGGAAAACCTGCCATCATCCATTGCCGCAAGGACCAAGGACCGCAAGGACCTGCGATGTTTGCGGGAGACAAAGTGGGTCCCGCATTGGACTATACAGTCATCGCATGACGCACAATGCATAATGAGCACACCAACGAAGCGAAGAGATTCGGCGAAAGCGACAACTCACACAATCATCAGTACTGTACAACATATGTACCTCCACCAGACACCAGGAGGGATGCAGCCACATTAAGAGTACTCCACGATGCTGGGTAAACCAGAGCTCCCAATCTTTCAAATCGTAAACCCATCCACACCGGACCGTCCAGGATCGATTGAGAAAGCCTTTCTGGATATACAGAGAAGGCTCCTTCTCTCAGTAAAGGAGAAACACTCAGTCGCATGATTAGCTTGTGAGGTTCCCACCAGGAACTTATTGATGACCCCAAGACTGAGTTACCTGGCTCCCAGTTATCAGGACTGGACTGCATTGGACTGAATAAGAACACATGGAAGATGCAACTACTGTACTTCCTTCATAACCGGGGGATGAAAGATACTCCATTCTGTGAATGTGGGGTAATTCAATCAGTCCTGCATGTTGCCAAAGACAGACCCGATATTCCTATGAAGGGAATATATCAGACATCCACAGGATTTCACCAAATGCTATGGAGTGGCTTTCAAACTATCACAATTGTGCATTCGACATTTCTATTCCTTCCACCAGCCTACTTTTTCTCATCTTACTCAGATCGTCGCATGAGTGTATATATATATACATATATATACATATACATACATATATATATATATATATATATATATATATATATATATATATATATATATATACATACATGTGTGTGTGTGTGTGTGTGTGTGATTGGTTTGAGATGTGCAAGATGTTACTATCACGAGGGTGATGAGAGGTGCAGAGTGCCAAACAGACCACAGAATGGTACGTTCCATATTGAAGCCGACTACTAGACCGCCAGTTAAGAAGTGGAACTTTCAACCAGTGAAGAAGCATGGACAGTTCTCCAAACGCTTCCCTATAACGGCATGAAGCAGGACTGTGTGATTGCCCCAATTCTGTTCATTTTGGAGATGCGAAATGAGGTTTTCCGTAATTGTGGCGATGGAATTTACATCAAGTTTAGAACAGATGGCGGTATTTTCAATATTTCGAGGTTTCGTTCAAAAAGCAAAATCCATCAACAACTAATCCACGACCTCCTGTTCGCCGATGACTGTGGCCTATTTGCCCACAGCGAGGAGAAGCTTCAGCCACTCATGGACAGTTTTTCTTCTGCAGTGAAACACTTTGGTCAACAACTGAAGAACCCTGATGCTTACACCCATCTCGGGAGTGTTTTGTGTAACGATGTCTCGGGAGTGTTTTGTGTAACGATGGTCAACTGGATCTAGAAATCTCCAGTCGGATAGCAAAGGCTAGCACATCCTTTGGCCGTCTTTACCACCGAGTCTGGAACGATATTAAACAGTCACGTCACGACATTAAACAAACAGTCACGATATTAAAATGATTACTAAAATATCAGTCTATAGAGCTGTGGTTCTGAGTACATTGCTGTATGGTGCTGAGTGCTGGACAACCTATAGTCATCACATCTGCCAGCTAGAAGCCATGCATCAACAATGTCTGTGGAAAATCCTGCACATAACGTGGAAGGAAAGAGTTTCCAATCTGGATGTGCTAAATAAATTTGGCTGTGTATCGGTGGAGAGAATCATCAAAAAACGACAACTGCAATGGGCTCGTCTCCTCTTAATAATGAGTGATTTAATGATCCCGAAACACTTATTATATGGGGAACTGGCTGTGGGAAAACGTGGCATTGGGAAACCTAGAAAACGCTACAAGCATTGTCTAAACGCGACACTAAAAAGCTGTGATATTGACCTGGCCAAGTGGGAACACCAGACCATAGATCGCTCGTTTTGGAGAAAGACTGTCAACAAAAGCATCACAAAATTCGAGGACGTGAGATGTGAGCGTATCCACCAGGCCCACTTGAGGAGAAAAATCCGGCCCAAGCAGCATCTTCCAGATTCCAGTGCGACACATGCAGGAGACCGTGTCCGTGTGCAACCGCGACTGGCCTCGCTGCGCATTCTCGTGCTCGCCACAGGACATGATAACCCACCAGTCTTCGTCGGACTCGACGTGACTTCCATAATATATATATAGCCTGGTGTTGGCTTAGCGGTTAGGGTGCCGGCTTGGGATCCTAGGATCCTGGGTTCGAATCCCGGTCGATCGCTAAATTAACACCAGGGGGGTTGACTCAGCCTGTCATCCTTCCGAGGTCGGCAAATTGAGTACCAGCTTGCTGGGATGAATGATCCCGGTGTGTACCCCGGCTTAGAATAGGTACACCGTATCCCTGCGCATCGTAAGAGGCGACCAAGGGTTGGCGTCAGGAAGGGCATCCGGCCATAAAAAAAACATTGCCTCAAAACAGGGAACCATGATTGTAATGGGGCCCACAAGGCTAACCCCTGCTCTAGCGGGGAAAATGGCCTTAAAACGATCATTCATTCATTCATTCATATATATATGTATGTATATATATATATATATACATATATATATATATATATATATATATATATATATATATATATATATATATATATATATATATCAACAGTGGTCTTGGGCAGCATTGTTTCAGTCTTAATGCTCCATCAAGCAATATAAAGCTTATGCAAAAAGCTCTTTAAGCTGAAGGACATAATGAAAGAAAGGAAGCTAATGAAAAACCAAAACAAAACAAAAAACAACGGAAAATAAAATTTGAAGTCAATGCGTCAATGGATATGCCTCCACCCACGATAGATTTCAACCCACTGTTACGTTTCATCTCAATTAAAGGTCACATGAAAAATTAAAGGTCAAATGAGAGGAAGAGTGAGAGAGAAAAGACAGATACGCACTGTAGATGAGAAGCAACATTCGATGCTTCTCACTCAAGTTATGCTCTGCAAAATGATGTTCAAAGGAAACACACACAGACAAAGAGTGAATGATGTTCAAAGGAAACACACACAGACAAAGAGTGAATGATGATCAAATTATCAAAGGACACACACACACACACACACACACACACACACACACACACACACACACACACACACACGCACGCACACACACACGCACACACACAAAGAGAGGGAGTCAGAGAGCGATAGGGTGATGGGGGGGGGGTGCTGGGATGACGGGGGGCGCTGGGGTGCTGGGGTGACGGGGGGTGATGGGGCGCTGGGGGGCGCTAGGGTGATGGGGGGGCGCTAGGGTGATGGGGGGGCGATAGGGTGACGGGGGGGCGATAGGGTGATGGGGGGCGATAGGGTGACTGGGGGTGCTAGGGTGATGGGGGACGCTAGGGTGATGGGGGGCGCTAGGGTGATGGGGGGCGATAGGGTGATGGGGGGGCGATAGGGTGACGGGGGGCGATAGGGTGATGGGGGGCGATAGGGTGACTGGGGGTGCTAGGGTGATGGGGGGCGCTAGGGTGATGGGGGGCGCTAGGGTGATGGGGGGCGATAGGGTGATGGGGGGCGATAGGGTGACGGGGGGCGATAGGGTGATGGGGGGCGATAGGGTGACTGGGGGTGCTAGGGTGACGGGGGGGCGCTAGGGTGATGGGGGACGCTAGGGTGACGGGGGTGCTAGGGTGACGGGGGCGCTAGGGTGGCGGGGGCGCTAGGGTGACAGGGGGCGCTAGGGTGACGGGGGGGGCTCTAGGGTGACGGGGGGGCTCTAGGGTGACGGGGGGGCTCTAGGGTGACGGGGGGCTCTAGGGTGACGGGGGGCTCTAGGGTGACGGGGGGCTCTAGGGTGACGGGGGGCTCTCGGGTGACGGGGGGCGTTAGGGTGACGGGGTGCGCTATGGTGACGGGGGCGCTAGGGTGACGGGGGCGCTAGGGTGGCGGGGGCGCTAGGGTGGCGGGGGGCGCTAGGGTGGCGGCGGACGCTAGGGTGGCGGGGGGCGCAAGGGACCAGGGAGGAAGAGTAAACCAAAGACGTTCGGTCTTATTACCGAACTGTAGGCACCATAACAGCCCAGCCTTTGTGTGGATCTACATAATTTGTTTTGAAATGAAATTAACTGGTGTCCCACTGCAAAAAAAAAAAGAAATATCCCCGAGTGGGCTGCAGTCATCTCTTGAGGTTGAGATTTGGGGTAACATCGTGGGAGGCCCCCTGATCCAAAATCGAAAAATCTAAGACCGGGCAATCCTGTGGACTATCGAGTAGAAGGGCTGGATCGGGTTTTCAAAGCAAATGGTTGGTAAATAAGGGACGAGTATGGATCCAAAGTTTCAGGGGGATAACCCCGCACTACCCTCTCCCTTCCCCCTCCCCACCCAACCCCCGGGATGCCCCGTGATCCGAAATCGAAAAGTTGAAGCCCGAGCGATTATGGGGGTTACTGTCTTATGTTCATGTATCAAGTTTCAGAAAAATCAGCAGGGTGATCAGGGAGGAGGAGCAAAAACAGCAAGTTAACAGATGGACGGACAGCCGGATGGATAGACAGACATCTGGACATCACGACACATTTTCCAAGTTAATCTCTTCGAGTTTTCAGATGAGATGACCTAAAAACACTCCAAGGTTCTTCGCCCTTCCAAGGGTTTGCAGCAGCATTATTTTGCTCATCGTTTCAGAATATGTGAATGTGCTTTAGCTTTGGTTTATCGGGGGATTTTCTGGTATGGGATACATCTCAGCAGAAGTTTGAGAATTTTTATGATTGCAGTTTAATAAAGACGACTCAGAATCCGAACATCTCGGATGTCTTTTCTCCCATGCTAAAAGTTTACACATTTGTATTTCTAACAACAAAAACTTCCAGGAGGAGTGATATGTGGTATAAACCTTTTGTTGCAACTTCAAGTTCCTGTTGAAGATCCCGGGGCTGGCTGCAAAACTCTTCTGCTGGGTTTTGCAACCACTGCGTCTTGAAATCATCTGGGTGAGGCCCTGTTGTGGTCTTGTAATCACAAACGGACATACAATGCCGAGTGGCTGGACGTTCCTCTGATGGCTCCTGAATGGGTGTCGAGAAAGAGCAGGCTATACGAACAGGCCTGCCACTTTTACGGCTGCTGGAGCACGACTTTGTCTCTTTGTTTGCCGCACTCTCAACCTGGATGGTTTTCTCCATGGGGGAGTCTGGTCCTGCAGCATTGCTTACCTTGTTTGCTTTCTCAATGATCTCTGTGGCATATTCACAGTTCTCCAAGGTGTCCTGATGAGCAGGTGGTCCTTCTGATTTGCTGGGTTGAGGGTGAGAAATGGCTGCTGGGTGTGCATAATCTCCCTGCACCTTGACTTGTTCCTGTTCCTGAAGTTGGGGGGAAAGAAGACTTGGTGAGCATGTCTCCTGGTGGGTGGTTCTGTCTTCACTGTAAATCTTGATCTCCTCATTTTTGTCCTTCTCTCTAAATTTGCCCTCGTCTCTAAACTGGGATGAATGTCCTTCACTGCCCAAGCTCTTCATCTTCCCCAAACTCTCTACATTCATTTTGTGGTTTCCAGCCAGGACAGGCATCTGCAAAGCCAATGCTCCGGGTTGTTCAAGTGACAGAGTACTGCTGCCCGACACAAGTGGAGCCAGTTGCTGAGGACGCTTGGCCAGACTGTGGCTCACCAAACTGTCCCGAATGGAGATGGCAGTAGACAGACCTCCCACTGTAATGAAGCATTGAGAGAATTAAAAAAATAAGCGTGTCATAGAATAGCATGCAGAAACAACATGTTATAGTAAAAACGTAAATAATTTCAAAAGTGCTGAAACAAAACAAAGGAATAGATAGGTGGTGCAAAGAGGAGGTGTGAATTGGATTATGTGTGCATGTGCGGTGAGAATGATTTTAGAAGCTGGCACAAAGGGCGGCCAACAGAGGGGGTGAGATGGATGGCCGGCAGAGGGGCGAGACAAGCGGCCGGCAGAGGGCAAGACAGGCGGCCGGTGGAAGGAAAGACGGGAGGCTGGCGGAGGGGCGAGATGGGTGGCTGGTGGAGGGGTGAGACAGGCAGCCGACAGAGGGGTGACACGGGTGGCTGGCAGAGAGGCAGTCGACAGAGGGGCGAGAGGAGATGGGTGGGAAAGATGCGAGATGAGACAAGATGGGCGAGATGACATTGGTGGGAGAGGGGTGAGACAAGACGGGCGAGAGAAGGGAAAGACGAGACAGGCGACTGAGAGAGGTGAGAAGGGCGGTGGCAGAGGGGCATGAGGGAGGAGTGCAACATGTATCCGACAGAGGGGAGAGGGGGTGGCCGGATCAGATGGGTGTTAAGTGCACCAACGGCAGGGGTGAGCGAGGTGTGCCAATGGCAGGGGGTGAGCGAGATGCGAGCTGAACCCATGGCGGAGGAGGGGGGGGGGGGGTGGCGGGAGGAGAGTAGAGAGCACGGTGCGCCACGCCGGGAGGGGAGGGAGGAAGTGCGGAGTGAGGCCACCCATGACCGGGGAAGGGGAGTGAGATAGAACTGACAGAAAACTGTGGAGAAAAAAGGGTGCCATCTACATTCAGAAAGTGCCAACTGTGCTTGGCGAAGAAGCAAAGCAGCTGATGGTCTTTCCTGCATGTTTTTCTGCAGGCCATAACTCAGAAGTTCTACCAAGACAGGAGAGCAACTCGATGGTAGTTCCCACAAAGGAGCTTCGTGCTGAACAATCTGTTTTAAAAACAAAAAGTAAAAGTAAACCAATCATATATGTAGAAATGCTAAAATGAAAACATCACAAATGGCCACCTTGTTTTTTTTCTAGTCAATGATCAAGTTACAATTTGACGACCTCATATGGAATGAGCACACATAAAGAATACACAACTTCAAGTGGAGGTATGGCCAGAAGATCTGCTTAAAGTACCATGTTCTCACCACAAAATATAGAACTTTCATGTCTGGGAAGCGTTGTACCCATGGGTGTCTCCCTGTCAACATGTGGAGCATGGTGCAGGATACGCTCCACACATCTGCACGGACATCATGGCCTGCGCTTGCAGCCACTTCTGGTGCCATGTGTGTTTGGGTTCCCAATGGCTGTTGATCTATAGGAAAAAGAATGACAAAAGGGAAAGGAGTATTAGACGCACTCACGCATGCACACACACAACCCAGTTCCACTGGGCTGTTGTAAGGGAATTTGTTTCCAATACAATGTGGAATATTTAAGGAGTTTGACAGGAATGTCCCTTGACAACATAATGTCAGGGACCCATGGAAATTCATCGTAATAAAAATGTGACTTCAAGTCCTCAGTACCCCTTTCCTAATGAAGTCCTAACCCACCCCTCCCCACTTATTCCCCCTGTTCCAACCCTAAGTCCTCAACCCCAAGACTTCAAGCCCTCCTCTCAAACCACAAATCATCAAGCTCTGCTCCCAAACCACAAGTCCTCAACCTCCCCCTTCCAACTCAAAAGCTCCAATCCCGCTCCTGCCCTCCACACTCCAAAGCTTCAAACCCCCGCCTCACCTCAACTCCTCCACCCACACAACACCTCAACTCCTCCACCCCAATAATACCTCAACATCCCCTCCCGCCCAATGTAAAACCTTTCATTCCCAACTCTGTACCATCTTTGTTCTTCATATCCCTTCTGAACCCCAACCTCCTCTCTTCCCCCATCTCTCTCCCTCATAAAAGTAAAAGCACATTCTTATATCAACATCCCCTCCCCCCCCAATGTAAAACCTTTCATTCCCAACTCTGTGCCATCTTTGTTCTCCCTATCCCTTCTGAACCCAAACCTCCTGTCTTCCCCCATCTCTCTCCCTCATAAAAGTAAAAGCACATTCTTACATCAATCACACACTCCTATATCAGATAGATAGATAAACAGAGACACAAGACAGAATTGCATTACATAGACGATACACAAGGGCATTCTTACAACAGACAGACTGTCAGACAGAAAGACAGACAGGTAACTAGATAGATAGATGCAGACAGATATATAAAGATTGACAGACACACATAAACAAAGATATAAACACACAGTCATATAGATAAATATATATATAGATAAACACCGCCTCCCCCCAAACACCAATCTCATGCCTCATACTAACATATATTAAAACTTTAAATTTAGACTTTACTTTAAAGTATATATATATATTGTTACGGATCCCGGGGGTCGGCGCTCCCCTTATCAAGGGGGGGGTTAATCCCCTTGTCTTTTTAGCTGGCCGTCCTGAGTCCTGCGAGTTATAACGCTCCTTCCAGTCGGTATTAGCTAGGGTCATTGGTCAAGGTAGTCCCAAATACCTACTTACTAACCCGACCGTAAAGCAGGGAAATAACTCCCACTCGAACCACGGATAAGATGGAGAATGCCGAGCGGTTAGCAATCCGCGATCCGAGCCGTTAACCATGACTAAACCCGATTCTGAGCGGTTCCAAATCGTGCCACAGGTACTCAATTGAGAGAAAGCACGGATGCGATCGGATTAGGGAAAACCACGAAAGAACAAGGGAATTTATTTACAAACCAAAAAGAAGAGGAAAGGAAAGAATGTACAGGGAGAAGAAGAAGAAGCAGGACACAGGGCAGTCTTATAACAGTCTTATTCTATGACCCCAGACAAACAGACACACTCACACGGGGATTGTAGCTGGTAGGGTGGAAGGTCCAGGTAGATGGTCCAGGCGATGGGGTCCAGGCTCCGGTCCACTCCAGTCCAGTGCGCGAAACCCAGCAGGCAGCTCCGCGTATCGTTCAACGCGAGCGGACCTTACATATGGTGGGGGGGAGGCTCGTGTCCTTCAGCGTACGTAATAAACGTATGGTCGTGCTAAACGCACCCTCTCCAAGCTTCTCATTCAGCGCCAGCGAGTGAGTCCTCCTTTGCCAATGTGCGCTTTGTAGGCCAATAGGCCAATAGGCTTTCCAATAGGCTTTCCAAAGCCAATAGGCTTTCCAAAGCCAATAGGCTTTCGCAATGCACTCAGCGCTCTCTCATCAGTCCTTCCAAGTCCGTGTAAGTCCGCGCTCTCCCACCAGTCCCGTGAAAGGGCTTTTCGTTCGCGCTTATATTACGCGCGCCAAGATCACTCCACCAGTCAAAAAGCCACGCCCGTTGGTGATAGCGCCTCAGCCCTGGTTGGCTGGTGGGGGCTTACCGGCCACGCCTTTGACGGCTGGTTGACAGGCCACACCTTGTTCTTGGCGCCCCGCCCCCTTCTTCCTCGAGCCTGACCGCATGGTTAATGGCGGCGTTGAGCGAGCGCTAACCAAGGCGCGTAACAGAATTGGGAGAGAGAGATTGGCAAAATGGACGAAAGGGCCTACTCCTTATTTAATTGATGCAACGCAGATTCAACTATTGGACACATGGCCTTATCTAAAACACACAAGCGTTACGCCTAGGTCCCCCGTCGGGGAAGTGATGTGAGTTGACAAAGTGGAACACGCAGAAAACATGCTATATGATGATATTTCGCTCACAAGGGTCAGACATACATGGAGGCGGCCATCTTGGATTTTGACGTGGCGACCCACTTTACAATAGCGGTCTTCCTTATGCCGAGATACACCCACACACCAAATTAGAAGTTGGTACTTCGCTTATCTTTCGAGATATTTCGCTCACAAGGTTCAGACATATATATGGTGGCGGCCGTCTTGGATTTTGACGTGGCGACCCAATTTTCAATAGCGTTCTTCCCTGTGGTGAGATACACCCACACACCAAATTAGAAGTTGGTATTTCGCTTATTTTTCAAGATATTCATCTCACAAGGTTCGGACATACATCGTGGCAGCCATCTTAGATTTTGACGTGGCGACCCAATAGATACACCCACACACCAGATTAGACGTTGGTACTTCGCTTATTGTTCGAGATATTTCGCTCACAAGTTTCAGACATATATATGGTGGCGGCCATCTTGGATTTTGACGTGTTGACCCAATTTTCAATAGCGTTCGTCCTTATGCCGAGATACACCCACACACCAGATTAGAAGTTGGTACTTCGCTTATTTTTCAAGATATTCATCTCACAAGGTTCAGACATAAATGGGGGTGGCCATCTTGGATTTTGACGTGTCGACCCAATTTTCAATAGCGTTCTTCCTTATGTCGAGATACACCCACACACCAGATTAGAAGTTGGTCCTTCGCTTATTTTTCAAGATATGCAGGTTACAAGGTTCAGACATACATGGCATCAGACATACATGGCGGCGGCCATCTTGGATTTTGACGTGGCGACACAATTTTAAACAGCCTTCTTGCTTGTGCCTAGATACACCCACACACCAGATTAGAAGTTGGTACTTCGCTTATTTTTCAAGATATTTCACTCAAGGTTCAGACATATATATGGTGGCGGCCATCTTGGATTTTGACGTGGCGACCCAATTTTCAATAGCGTTCTTCCTTATGCCGAGATACACCCACACACCAAATTAGAAGTTGGTACTTTGCTTATTTTTTCAAGATATTCATCTCACAAGGTTCAGACATACATGGCGGTGGCCATCTTGGCTTTTGACATGGCGACCCGATTTTAAACAGCGCTCTTCCTTGTGCCTAGGTACACCCACACACCAGATTAGACGTTGGTACTTTGCTTATTTTTCGAGATATTTCGCTCACAAATTTCAGACATATACATGGCGGCGGCCATCTTGGATTTTGACGTGGCGACCCAATTTTCAATAGCGATCTTCCTTATGCCTAGATACACCCACACACCAGATTAGAAGTTGGTACTTCGCTTATTTTTCAAGATATGCAGGTTACAAGGTTCAGACATACATGGCATCAGACATACATGGCGGCGGCCATCTTGGATTTTGACGTGGGTTGCACCCACACACCAAATTCGAATGCGGTCCTTCGCTTACGCATGCATGAGAGAGATTGGCAAAATGGACGAAAGGGCCTACTCCTTATTTAATTGACGCAACGCAGATTCAACTATTGGACACACGGCCTTGTCTAAAACACATAATAGTGAAATAACTGAGTTGCTATGGTGGCCTACGTGTTGCTTGTGGACTAACTAAGGGTGCTACCTTTAACCTTTAATGTCATATTTACAAGTGATTATTTATTTACAAAAGTGTGGGTTCTAAAACCGCAATATATATATATATATATATATATATATATATATATATATATATATATATACATACACTTTAAACTTTATACTTTAACTAACTATACGACTTTAAATTGCTTCAATGGCTTTAAGGTATAATATTTTAAAGAAGCAAACAAAAATATAATATACCTATTTTGGGGTTGCCCCCACCCCTCCCCTTCCCCCGTAAACCCACTTACACCCCGATTTTTATAATAGGCTATGGGCTGTGCCTTCCTTATTCCTCTAGAAAATTATTCTTGTGGTCCACTCATGGGGGGAAGATGAAATTTGGTTTAAAATGAAACTAATATATGTGCCATCACTATTATACCTTATCCCACACCAGAAGTTGCACATTCGCGAAGGGTGCGGGCTCAAAGTTTTGGGGGTAAACAAGGAATTAAGGGCATGCATCGTCACTTCAGACCAAAATGTTGTTTTTCTACTTGTGTGCTCTGTATGTATTTAACCATTTTAAAAATATTAAATATGCAACTGGTGTATTTTTATTATAAATACTAGGCCGTGCCCGTACGTGGGTGCCCGTTCCTTGCCAAAAAAAAAAAAAAAAAAAAAATTTGTGTAGGGGTGTGTGTGTGTAAACATCCTAGGGCGTGCCCGTACGTGGGTGCAAAAAAACATGCGTGCAAACAACAACAACAAAAAAAAACTTTGAAACCACGTGGCAGTAACGACCACAGAACCCCCCCCTCTATTTACATGAATGGTTTGGTCCATTCGCAACGACCACAGAACCCCCCCCTCTATTTACATGAAATGGTTTGGTCCAAAGCGAACGGCTTGCGGAGTTTGGTAAAGAAATCGCCATAGCTCGGTAACTACTTCTCCGATTAATATGAAACCTTGAAAAGGCACATCCTCGGGTCCCCAGCAATATACCTGGCAAGTTTCAAGTATATCGGACCGGTAGTTGTCGAGAAACAGCGGTCACAGACAAACACACAGACACACAGACACACAGACATTCACACAGAGATTACTGGAATTATAGATAGATACACATCTGGGTAATAGAAAAACGTAATGTGCACAAAAAAAGAATGACCTGATAAGAAAGGAACTATCAAAGTTGGTATAATTTTATATAAAATGTGTTCTGGACTATTTTGATGTAGAGTGTAATGTTGTGTGATGTAAATATAACGGTGGACTCAACAGATAGTCGGTTGACAGTTATCTCCATGGTATTTGTATTTTATTCAGGAGTTACTATGCTTGTGACTCGTACATAGTTTGGAAACATGTGGAGAAACTTTGTATTTGAAAGTTTGATTACACAGGGAACATTTTATGTACAGTGGCCTGTTTTGCGAATGAATTATGATTTATTTTAAAAGCTAATGCCCAATAAGGTCTGGTTTGCAATATATATTGTTGCGGTTTTGCAATAAAGGTTAATTTCCTATCTTAGTTAGTTACACCACAACATGTAGCCTCGCTTAAGTTCAGTTATTTCTTAGTAAATGGAAGTGTAGTCCTTTCCTGTGAAAGTTTTGCGTTGAGTAGGCCAGTTAAAATTAGGTGTCCTTATGGCGCTTTGGTTTGGTATTGGCGCCGAAATACCACGCGGCAGGCCTGAACAAGTCGACCGAGGCCGAAGGAAGGCGGGGCAGGAGGAGCAGGAGCCATCGGTAAGCACGAGCCACCAATCAGGGCTCGATGGGGAATGGCTTACCACTGCGGCAAGTGGCGGGGTTTGGAACATTTGAGTGAGACTCTGGGGCGGGGCGATATAACCCTGCTCAGATCCCCCCGTGTCAGACGAGAAAAGACGCAGAGGAGTTGAGAACGCGCGTCAGCATTGCCTCGTATTGAGTCGTATCGCCTATGAACTGAATTACCTCATTGTACATGAACTTTGCCCTGCTCCCCGCGCTCTGCGCAGTATTAATCGCGCGCTGTAAAGAACGTCCCGCGCCGGGCCATAGGCACACGATTTCCTCCTGCCTGCCTTTGCCTGCATACGCGCCGCGAGGATTTACTCCTGCCTGCTTTCGCCGGGATACGTGCCATGACCGCCAGAGGGCCACGCCGGGTGAGCTGTTCCCGGAGCGACCGGAGCAGGGGCGTTCGGCGCGTGAACATCCTTCCTCCATCTCCCCATGCATGTGAGTGGGCCCATTGTCTGGGTCTAAGTATAAGAATGACTAAGTTCTGCCCTGTGTCCCTTTCCTTCTACCAATTCCTGTAAATAGTGTAAATAAATCTTGTTCTTTCTTCCGATTCAACCGTCCTGTCTTTTCCATGATTGGCTTCGCATGGTACGAATAAGAATCGCTCTAATCGGTTTCTAATAGAGAATTAACAGCACGAGTCACGTGATACGCATTCCGCTCGGGCGTACTCAATTAAGCGTGGTTCGTGCGAGGCTCGATCCCCGCTTCCGCTGCGGCGTGGGTACCAAAGGTACGTGTGAATTTGTCCCGAAACCCTTTTCCACGTTTGCCAGGAAGTGGCGACTCGGTCTCGCGGTTTCGAAGACCCAAGGAGAAAAAGGGGTTTAATCTCCCCTTTGTAACGGGAACAGGCTTCGAAGATCCGCAACAATATATATATTGCATCAAATGTTATATTTTAAATACTTTCACAATTTAAATATTCATTCATTCATTCATATATCACGTATAAAAACATGGATAATTTAATACATGGTAGCTGACTGCACTGCTCAACTTTATTAGCGGTTAGAACTTATGCACCCGCCCCCCTCCCCCCCCCCCCCCCCCCATCAAAAGTAATCAAAGATATGATACAAAACAGCAAATTGTGCCTTGTCTTGTACATGAACTTGATCTTTTAGTACATGTATAGTAGAGCCATAATTTTTCCAAAGTTAAAATTCTGTTTTGGTAAAAAGTGCATTTTCAAATTTCTTCGGTCAATAGCAAACTGCATGTTCACCTGGGTCAAAACATGTATTTTGTTGTACATTTTGACAATTTGGACTGATTCCAGTGTAAAATCCAATAAATTGTGTCCCTAAAGCAAATATAAGTTACATAATTTTTGATTAAGTTGTTAAAAAACGCATAACATTGTTTCCTGGTATAACAGAATAATTAGGGCTCTAATGTATAGGCATTACAATTGAATTCTCCTGTATCAATTGAACATGTTAAGATTTGTATTTGTATTAACATTTACAATATTAATATTTTCTTGTTATAGAGTCAATCAATTCATGATTTGTATAATACATTTACATGAAGAGTGATTTTCTTGCGGTAAAGTCAATCAATAAACTTGAATTGATAAATGAATCAATGACTTGAATAACATTTTCTTTCTTTTTTTACAGTTTTTACAATTCATCATTTCTATGTACATCTACTAGAGAAGTAAAATTAGGAAATCAGAAATCCATAAAATCTGAAATCTGGCTATCAATATCTCATTGATCCACAAAAAAAAATACAATCTGGCATCTCTACTTGTTAAAAATAAATGAAATATTTACAAAATGTATACATGTACCTGATCCGTCATACATGGAGTGAATATGTTTACAAAACTTTGTCATGTATGACTATGAATTGTCAATGTACATGTGGGGTTTGGATAACATTTTGACAATGACCATAACTCAAAACCCCCTGACCTACATATGTTACAAATTTACCTCAATATTAGAATTCCTTGTATCACCTCCCATTACATGTAGTGATGTAGATCCATGTCTACTTTTTTAAAAATCCAAACATTTGCTTTTAAGGTGCATTTCATGATTCTAGCATCATCTTTGATGTATGGTTCAGTAGATATCCAGGAAAATGGCTTATTTCCTAAAATTCAGTTGATTCAAACATTTAATTTGAATTACTACAGTTAAATTAAGTGCCCCTTGGTCATTATGTGCTTTGGTGTCTCTGCTTGTTCATCAATGTCTGTTACATCGGTATCTGTCCCTGACATGTCTGTCGTTTATGAGTCATATTGGTTTGAACCTTCTACCAGATCTTCTGTACATAGTGTGTCAACATAGACAAAGTCACTCTCATAGTTTCTCTTTGGTTTGAAGAAACACAGCTGAGGGTACTCTCTCTCTGTAACCTGTTTTGAAGTTCCAACTCTTGTAGTTGGTGGCATCTTTCTTCTCGATGTCAAGCACAGCTCTGACAAATATCTTTAACTTTGACAAGCAGATGATTTCTTTGTTTCTTATTATTTTGCCTTCAATGACAAAGTTAGCGAAATGATGAAACGCTGTTGTATAGAGCCCCTTCATTCTCACCTTACTGGTAAAATAAAAAAATAAAATAAAATAAAATAAATAAATAATTAAATTATTAAATTAATTAATTAAATTTATTAATTATATTAATTAAATTAAAATTAATTAATTAAAAAGAAATAAATAAAATAAAATAAAATCGGTAAAATACTGGTAGCATCGCCGATGAAATCCAGCGTCTTCGGGCTTCGGAACGTTAATGTGGCCGCCATGTTCTTGCACAAAACACATCGCTATTTCAGCCCGATTTCCGACTAGATTTTGCCAAATACCAACACTACATAAAAATGAAGCCCATGAAGATTCGATGAAGGGTCTTATATCTTCATCAGTAACACCAGAATCGTGGCAAATACACTTTAAATCGAGAGAAATTCTCTCCCTTTCCGCAGCCTTCATGCCACTTACGACACATAATTATATGCGATTAGCTGTTTGTGGACGTCGGACGTGACCCAAAAAATCGCGGTTTACGTAAATCGGCAATGAAACGTCAATAGCTGCCTTTGCCGTAGTCTTCCCAAACAGCGTTCCTTATTGGATAAACAAGAAGACGCTACCGAAGACGTTACTTAAATAATATCTCATTGGATGAAAGCTTGCAGGTCGTTCAATACTATTTAGAATTGTAAGTCGGTTATATTTCACGAATTGCGCTAAAATGTGCATATTATATTCACGGGACAAGGTAAAATAGGTAATTTCTTAATTATTTCTTAATTTTAAACTGTTTTTTTTGATGTTCTTTCTGGACAGCAAAGGTTTCCTCCTGGCACACCTCCCATGTAGATCAAATTTGTGCAGCCTCTTTCTAATGGTAGACTCGTGCACTTTGACGTCAACAGTGGCAAGAGCTACCTGTAGGTCCCGTGTTGACATTCTGGGGTTCTTCGAGACTTCTTTCAGCATCTTGCGGTCTGCTCTCGGGCTGAACTTGCTGGGGCGGCCTGGCCTGAACAAGTTGGTAGTTGTTTGGAATCTTCTCCACTTGTAGATGATCTTACGGACAGTCGAATGATTGATTTCAAATTGTTTGGAGATCTTTTAAAATCCCTTCCCAGACTCGTAGCCATCAATAACCTTCTTTCTGAAGGCCTCAGAGAGCTCTTTTGATCTAGGCATGGTGACGACACACACTTCAACAACAAAGAGCAAACCAAACTAAATGTCTGAGGTTTAAATGAGACAGTTTCCTCCAAGATCCTCTCCAACGATGTTCTTATCATTTGCACCTGAGCTGGTGCACCTGATTCTAATTTTAGGTATTTGAAGTAGTGATAATTGTAGGGGTGTACCGTACTTGCTTTTTCCACATGCAAAATTTGCATTTATGTTTATTTAAATGATACAATGGACTACAAAATGTATATGTTTCATGATATTTGTTATATTATATCACCTTTATCGATCAATATTGTTGAAATGAAGATCAAATTGCTGTATGTTGAAATATGTTGAAAAAGTCAAAACTTTACATGGGGTGTACTTACTTTTTCACATGACTATATTTGCTGGTCTGGTCTGTTAATCTCCGTCTGTCTGTCTATCTGCCAATTGCCTACAAGTTGCAATTCTGCACATACATGCACAATACTTAACAATCTGGTAGACGTAGTCAATAGCTAGAAGCCTATTATTTTTGAGGTCAAAAGGTCAAAGGTAAAGGTTAGAAAATCGTCAACTTTCATCCGAATGACTTGACATTTGAACATAATTTGCACATTGGGTAACTGAATTGGTTCACCAATCAACACCTAGAAGCCTGTTGTTGTTTTTTGAGGTGAAAAGGTCAAATGTCAAGGCCACTTTATATCGTCCTTTTTCATCTGATTGACTTGACATTTGAACATAATTTGCACGTTGGGTCACATAATTCGTTCACCAATCAGAAGCTAGAAGCCCATTGTTTTTGAGGTCTAAAGGGCAAGGTCGCAGTGACTGATTTCACAAAGATCCGGTCTATGACCGCTTGTTACTTGTGAAATCAAAGATTCGCAAGTATATTGGTTGGTCTGGCCTGTTATTCTGTTTGTTTGTCTGCCTGCCTGTCTGTCTGTTTGTCTGTCTGTCTGTCAATCGCCTATAGGTCACAATTTTATTCCAATCTTCACGAAACCCAACCACCTAGTAGAGGTAGGTACAAGATAAAAGCCTATTCATTTTAAGGTCAAAATGGCCTTAAAAAGGGTAAATATATATACACACACGCTGTTAATGTTCACAGCATTAATATATACACACAAAAGGGTATATATATATACACACACACACGCTGTGTGTGTATATATATATATATATATATATATATATATATATATATGTATATATATACAGTATATATATATATATATATATATATATATATATATATATATATATATATTGTTGCGAATATGGAATTTGGCCTCCATATCCGCTTGTAAATATTCCCCTATTTTCTCCGATACTCCCCAACTCTCCCTTACCCCATTCCCTAGTCCCATTGTCTGTAAACAACACCCATTAGAGCCGATCTTCCCCTTCATCCCCCCATTAAATGTCGTGCCCAGGTCCCCCCGCACCACACGTAGACAATTATAGGACATCTTGCTAGTTATTCTTAATCTATGTCAGTTAAGGACTTGTTTCCATTAATTATGACTCTTCGTTGCACCAGAATGTGATTATATGGCACCTGTTAGGAAGTTTAGGACCTCCCCATACCTCTCCGCATCTCTTCCCCATGAAGAAGCGCCAACTACAACAACAACAACAAAAGAGGGGGGCGGCGCGGTGACGGCATGGGGAGTGGGCGTCCTCCTTCCGGCTCGGTTAGCCGCCATTGACCACGCGCTCCACGGGGTTACCACGAAGGGGCTCCCTGTCGGCCCCTCGTCAAGGGCGGAGCCGGTAACCCCCGCACCCAATGAGAAGCCATGGGCCGATGCCATCTGGGGCGGCGCTAACGAGCCGAGGGCGTGTCACTCCCCGCCGGATATACGCGGCCCCGCGCCGGACGTGACGTCAGATGCGCCCCGAGCTTGGAAGGACAAGACGCCACCCTCCCGAGCGCTGAGCGACCTCCCCGGCATCTCCACCAAAGTCGCGACCCACGAGCGCTGAGCGACCTCCCCGCATCTGCTGGACACCACCGTACGTGATTCTGTCCCTGAGCCAGGTGCACCTGAGCCATCGACTGCCGCTTTCCTTGCCATCAAATCCCGTGTGAGTCAGCGTTGTCCCGTTTATCTGTGGTCTGTCTAGGGTTAATATAAGAGTGTGTCTAAGTGCCTGTCTTCCTATGCTGTCCCTCTTGTAGTTGTAATCTAACCTTTTTCCGTACGAATATACTTGAGAACTGAACCCCTGGTGTCGTATTGTGTCATTATAATCCAGCCGGGTGTCTTCTTTTTCTTATTGAGCCAGCATAGCGCGATTAGTCAACCCCGGGTGCAATCGGGGTAACTTGTACGGATACGGCGGCCATCCCGCTCGGCCCACCATACCATCAAAGTCGTATCTGTAACAATTGGTGTCGGGAGTGAGATTCGAGGCCCGACCAAATTTGGAAAAAAAAAAAAAAAACGAATAGAGGAAAAAAAAAAATTTGGTCAAAATTTGGAGCGGCCGAAATTTGTATTTGTTTTACGAAACTCGAATTTTGCAAGTCGCGCTATGGCGGATCAAGACGGCTGGGGTCCGGTAGGGGAGAGTGAGGTAGGGTCGATCCAGGACCAAAATGAGGGACAGGAGGAGAGCGAAGCAGTGAGGGCGGCAGGTTCGCAAAATAGCGCCGTCACGCACGAAGAAGCGGGCGCGCAAAATGGCGCCTCGCTGAGCACCGCGCCAGCGACCGTGGCAGCGCCGCCGATGGATTGGGGCCTATTTATGGAACAAATAAAGGCGCTCATGGTCCAGACAAGTGAAGACCTGAGGAATGACTTGGGAAACCAAATGGGGGTAATGGGAAACCAAATGGGGGTAATGAGGGACGAAGCGAGGGCTCAGAGTGAGCAAATGGGGGTAATGAGGGACGAAGCGAGGGCTCGGAGTGAGCAATTGGGGGTAATGAGGGACGAAGCGAGGGGTACTGGTGAGAAGGTAGACAAAAATTTTGAGGGGTTAGACAACGGGATAAAAGAAGTAAAACATGGGTTAACGGGGGTAGAAAACAGAATGGCCGCTCAAGAGAATCAAATGGAAGGGATGCAAAAAGGGTTAGAGGGGTTAGAAAACAGTATGGAAGGCAAATTGAGGGACATGAGGGACCAAGCGGAAAGGGAAGTTAAACAAATGGAGCAGCAGATAGAGGGGGTCAGAATGGGGGTAGAAACCAAACTGGATGCTCACAGGGAGGAAATGGAGCAGATGAGGGTGGCATCTGGGCAGGAGATGCAAGTGATGGGAGAGGAGATCAGAAGAGGAGTGAGTGAGGAGGTCGGAGGAGTGCGCGAGGAGGTGAGGCACTGTAAGGAGCACATGGAAAAGGAGGTGAGAAAGGGGACTGTAAAGTTACAAGGGGGCATAGAGGACCTGACGCAGGAGGTGGAGCAGCTGACGGTGGGACAGACGGAGTTAGTGGAGCAGGTTCAAAGGAACACTGCGGTATTAGGAGGTTTAAAGGCGACACAAAAAGAAATTAAAAACGACTTGATAGCGACGAAGAGGGAATGTCAGATGGTACGTGAGGGACTGACAACGAGGTTGGACGAGGTGATAGAGGTAATGGAGACGAAGGACCGGCAGGTGAGGACGCACATGGAAACGGTCAAGGTAGCCTTAGAGGATGAGCTTGAGGAGACGTACCGGGGAATAAAAGAGGTGAAGCACAAATTAGAAGAAGTGGAGGAAGGGATGAGCGAAATTAAGAAGCGACGGAGAGGGGATAAGAAAGAGATAAAAGAGGAGATAAAAGAATTGGTCCAAAGTCTGTGTTTGGATCGTGATGATGTGCTCATTAACCGGATGAGGGATTCGCAGGCGATGGAGCAGAAGCGAAGAGGAAGAGGACCCGGTGTAAGTGGTGACCAATATGGTCGTGCGTATGATGCGCCAGGTGATTTAAGAGGCTTGGGGTTCGAGATGGACCCGGGTGTTCGTGAGAGGCCACTGGTGAAGTGTGCGACAGGTCTGGTGTGCGAAAGAGGAGGTGTGCGAGAAAGTCCGACTCTGGGGTGTGTGAGGAAAAAGTGTGTGCCCAGGAGTGAGGGTGTTGGCGAGAATGAGTCGGTCGTAGCGCGTGTGCGAGGGAGCACATGGAAGCGTGGTGTGGTGAGTGTTACAGAGGGTGTGACGGGAGAGTGTGCGCAGGAGTGTGCGCGAGAAAGGTGTGTGACGGACAGGGGCATGAGGAAAGAGTGCGCTGTCAGAAGTAAGGAAGAGTGTCCACCTGTGGTGAGTGTTACAGAGGGTGTGACGGGAGAGTGTGCGCAGGAGTGTGCGCGAGAAAGGTGTGTGACGGACAGGTGCATGAGGAAAGAGTGCGCTGTCAGAAGTAAGGAAGAGTGTCCACCTGTGGTGAGTGTTACAGAGGGTGTAACGGGAGAGTGTGCGCGAGAAAGGTGTGTGACGGACAGGTGCATGAGGAAAGAGTGTGCTGTCAAGAGTAAGGGTGAGTGCGTTGTCACGAGTGGAGGTGAAAGTAGTGAGAGTGACATGGAGCGTGAGTTAGTTGTGACAGGTGAGCGAGGATGTACACCTGGGATGGAAGGATGCACACCTGGAATGGTAGAGCGTGAGTGGGAATGCACGCTGGAGTTGGTGGTGAGGCACGTGGTTGGGTGTGCGAATGAGAGCACACCTGTGATTGTCACAGAGGAGGTGACCGAGGAGGGGGTGCAAAGCGGTGTATTGGTGAGGTGTGCGAGCAACGAATGTGTGCCAAAGTATTCGGTGGTCAGGTGTGTGACCAAGGCTGTGAGTGGAATGAGGGTACCTGGGTGTGTAAGGAAAGGTACGAGGAGCATGGGCACGGCTGGATGTGTGAGCAAGGAACGGGCTGCGGGGTGTAAGCGTCCAGGTGAAGCATCGACGTTAGACGGGATCGAGTTTAGAACGACTTATAGCCGAATCGGGCCCTCGGTGCGTGCTGGGCCTCGCTTTGAACGGCCGCGTCCGTGCTCCACGAGGCGGAGCGGGCAGCCCGATAGGAAGGGTCGTTATGGCGACCGCGTTTTGTTGAGACGTGCCGGCAGGTCGAGATCGGGACATTGGATGGCTCCACGCCGAGGTGAGGCGTGGGATCTCGGCCCGGGTAAGCCTCCGTCCCTGCACCGAGTACCGGACGCATCCAGCCGCTGGCACAAAACAACCAGCATCCATTGCTTGGCTTTACGAAGCCGGGCTTTGGACAGGAATTGGCGCACCGAGAGGCAGTAGTGAGTCGACTGGGTGATGAGGTTAGTGTTTTGGACCCAAAATTAGAGAAAAACAAAATGTGATGATTGGCAGATGATGGGCAGTGATTGGCCAAATTTTTGATTTGTTGAAATTTGATGTGCAAAATTGATAGTGAGAGACCCCCGATGTGGTGGGATGGCATCCCTGCCACCCTTCCCATGGGGGGCAAAGGAGCAATAGATTATGGGGTGTATGGCAGTGAAAACTAGCCCGGGTGGGTTAGGATATGGTGTGTAGGGATCTAGCGAAGATGACCTTAGGTAACGTTAAGGTTAGTTAGTGACTGATACCTGTAGTGGGGACGCAGGCAGATTAGTGTGGATTATAATGACGAGGGAGCGCAATAGTTTAAAGGGACGACTGGGAAGCGCAAGTTTCAGAAGGGAGTAGTTAGCTGAGATGATGCCGTGTTTGTGAGAATTGAACAGGTGTGATTGCACAGGTGTGCAACTGGACAGGTGTGTGGAGCAGTGTATGAGTAGTGAGTGTGTGGATCAGCGCGAATGCGCTTGGGGAGAGAAGGGTGCAGGTGGCACCAGGTGTGAGAGCACAGGTGTGCAGGTACAGGTGTGTGGAGAGAGTTGGAGTGAGTGGTACGGAGTGGTGTGCATGGTGCGAAGGTGTGGATGGGGGAAGAGTGGACCCCTTTCACGAGCACCCGGGGCGGGTAGTGTAAGTGTTAGGTAGAGGGTGCAGGTAAATTGTGGTTGGATATTGGCATTTGTGGTGCGGTTGCAGAATGGTGTTGTGAATGGGTGCATTAGTGTTGTGGAAATGGCTGGGCGTGTAGCCTGTTAGTGTGTGTAGTTGGTTGGGCACTCCACCACTGTGAGGATGTCGGCCAGGTGAGGCCGCAGGTGGGCTCTGGGAGCCGGTAGTTGTGAGTGGGTGCCTGAGGATCCCGGGTGTGGATCGGGCAGCCCAGTGCCAGAGAGGGCACGGAGTGGGGAGAGAGCCAGAGGGCCTTCCCCAGGTAGTTAGGTTAGGGTGAGGAGCAGGTAAGCTCGGAGGCAACTGCAGTGGTGGAGGTGTGCAGGTGGGTAGACCCACTGGGAGAGGTACACGCCGCAGCCCAGAAATTGTGCGAGGGCACCGGGAGATGAATCGGGGGAGTGAGACCCCAAATTGAAGAGCACCACAGTTTGGCCAATGGGAATTGGTTTTTAGAACCCATAGTGGAAGAGGGCCAATGGTTTGGCCGGAGAGAGACCCCGGGTAGTGTAAAGTTGTTAAAGTCATTTAGGAGATAGTTAGGATTGAAGAACCTGTCGCACCATACGCAGCCACTTACCTGTGGTGATGATGATGACTCCACACCTGTGTTTTCTTTGTTTTGTTGCAGGAGATGAATCGCTGTGTGGATTTGTGAGACGCATCACGACGTGGATGAGACATTGGGGTGATTCCATCTCTCCCTCCCTAGGAGGGACTGATGATGAATTGGTAATGGCAAATTATGATGTTGAGTTGGAGATGGCAAATTTTGATGAGAGTTGAAAATGGCAAATTTGATTGGTTAGGAGGGAGAGAAGACGAATTTGGTATATGGGAGGAACGGGGAAGACAGTAGGGATGTTTGTTGATTTGTAAAGTAGATGTTTATGAGTAGTGTAGTGTTGTGTGGATGCAGTAAGGGGTAAGGGAGGGGCCATGTAGGTTACCTGGTGGGGGGGGGGGCGTACGATAGGAACGTACCTGTCTCACCTGGTTCCCATGTGCCCCCAGTGTGCATTACCTTACATTGCGTGCACTTTTGCGCCCTTACCACCTTACTCACTTGTCTGCTTCTTTTGTCTCCCACCTCCGAGGATCTGGCTTTGGGGTAGAGAGAGAGGAGAGAGAGGTGCTGGCTGCGCAGTTGTGGGCCTGCACTTTCGCTGTTCGCTGCCTGGATCGGTACACCATATGGACCGCAATGTTTGTGGCCACCCACAATGGACCGCAGTTCGTTTGCGGCCAAGCACCACCCGGGGATGGACCTATGGATCAACGTGGCACCTATGCCATACAGGTGAACCACTAATAGTTAACACCACCAAGTGCACCACAAGAAGAGCAAGAGACACCTGCAGGGTTAGGGGTTGTTGAAGTTATTTTTATTCCAATGAACAATGGTGACTGCACCGATTGGTGGTGGGGTGGTGCTTTTGATGCTCGGGAAGGGTGCTCTGCACGTTATTAAAGGCCGTCGGCCACAGAGCACTCGTGGGTTGGTGTATCGATGTTGGCAAGCGCGCTCTCTCTATGCATAACATCTGCATGTGTTCCTCCAAAAACAGGTCCTGGATCGTAGTGTAAATAGCAGCGTAGTCTTGTAAATAATGCTCCCTACCGGCTGTATGTTTAGTTTGAGAATTCTTTCCGGATTCGGTTATCCTGTGGGTGTGTTTCTGTGAGGAGAAGGGTGCAACGTCGCAGGGGGACATATTTACTCATTTGTGAATATCAGTAAAACTGTCGCACTCAGGGTAGAGTTAATAGTAGAGGGAACTACATTGCGTGCCACACTAAAGTAGGTAAAAATTTATCGGGTCGGGACGCCCCGAGGGTAGAGAAGGGTGCAATGTTGCGAATATGGAATTTGGCCTCCATATCCGCTTGTAAATATTCCCCTATTTTCTCCGATACTCCCCAACTCTCCCTTACCCCATTCCCTAGTCCCATTGTCTGTAAACAACACCCATTAGAGCCGATCTTCCCCTTCATCCCCCCATTAAATGTCGTGCCCAGGTCCCCCCGCACCACACGTAGACAATTATAGGACATCTTGCTAGTTATTCTTAATCTATGTCAGTTAAGGACTTGTTTCCATTAATTATGACTCTTCGTTGCACCAGAATGTGATTATATGGCACCTGTTAGGAAGTTTAGGACCTCCCCATACCTCTCCGCATCTCTTCCCCATGAAGAAGCGCCAACTACAACAACAACAACAAAAGAGGGGGGCGGCGCGGTGACGGCATGGGGAGTGGGCGTCCTCCTTCCGGCTCGGTTAGCCGCCATTGACCACGCGCTCCACGGGGTTACCACGAAGGGGCTCCCTGTCGGCCCCTCGTCAAGGGCGGAGCCGGTAACCCCCGCACCCAATGAGAAGCCATGGGCCGATGCCATCTGGGGCGGCGCTAACGAGCCGAGGGCGTGTCACTCCCCGCCGGATATACGCGGCCCCGCGCCGGACGTGACGTCAGATGCGCCCCGAGCTTGGAAGGACAAGACGCCACCCTCCCGAGCGCTGAGCGACCTCCCCGGCATCTCCACCAAAGTCGCGACCCACGAGCGCTGAGCGACCTCCCCGCATCTGCTGGACACCACCGTACGTGATTCTGTCCCTGAGCCAGGTGCACCTGAGCCATCGACTGCCGCTTTCCTTGCCATCAAATCCCGTGTGAGTCAGCGTTGTCCCGTTTATCTGTGGTCTGTCTAGGGTTAATATAAGAGTGTGTCTAAGTGCCTGTCTTCCTATGCTGTCCCTCTTGTAGTTGTAATCTAACCTTTTTCCGTACGAATATACTTGAGAACTGAACCCCTGGTGTCGTATTGTGTCATTATAATCCAGCCGGGTGTCTTCTTTTTCTTATTGAGCCAGCATAGCGCGATTAGTCAACCCCGGGTGCAATCGGGGTAACTTGTACGGATACGGCGGCCATCCCGCTCGGCCCACCATACCATCAAAGTCGTATCTGTAACAATATATATATATATAATATATATATATATACAGTATATATATATATACAGTATATATATATACAGTATATATATATATATACATATATATATATATATATATATATATATATATATATATATATATTGTTACGGACCGCGGATAAGATGTTGGTTTGCCGAGCGGATGGCACCGCGGCCCTAACAGTCACCCCGACTAACCCGATTCCCGAACGTTGGCCGAATCGCGCCACAGGTATTCAATAGGGAAAAGACAAAGGCGACACGGATGTGCAGAAGAAGAAGAAGAAGACAAAAAGGTTTGAAATGATACTAAATTTATTCCTACTATTTACACGCTCAAAGTAACCAAGGAGAAGGAAAGATAATAAAATAATTTACAGAAGAGGCAAGGCGACACAGCGAAACTTAGCTTAACTATACAGGCTTAATTATTACCCAGGGACAGAACAAACAAAGACAGACTCACGCGGGGAATGATGATAGGAATGGCAGGAGGTGGATGGCTGGAGGGAGAGGAAGGTCCACTGGAACTGGGTCACGGTCGGGCCGGGAGCGGCAGCTCCATTCCTCCGCGGCCACGGTCGGCACCGCCGTCAACGCCCAAGCTGCGGTCGTGCGAGCTGCCGCGGGACGAGCTCCGCCGGTCGAGTTAAAGCTGCCTGGTGGAGCCAACGCTGCTTGGTGGAGTTTAAAGCTGCTGGTACTGCTCGTGGTACTCCTCTTGCTTGCTCTCAGGACTCATTCTCTCAATGCTTGCTTGTGTACTGCCAACTCTCTGACGCACCTCTCTTTGCACGTCTTTCCCTTGGTCCAACCACACACTCGGTTCTTGCGTGCGCGCTTTTATAGCGCCTCAGGCGATCAAGCCGCCGGCCTTCAGGACACACCCCTCGGTGAGCTCGCTTCGGCCCTGATTGGTGGGCACAGGCCCTCTGACTCCACCCTTGATGACGATGGGCGGGCACGCCCTTCTTCCCCGAGCTGAGCACATGCTTAATGGCGGCAATTGTAGTTGGCAATTGACTATAAGGGAATGTGAACGGAATCTACTCTTAATTCACCTGGTGCAATGGAGTGTCATCTTAATGGAAGACAAGGCCTTATCCTAATACACATAATAAGGAAATAAACTACTGAACAGGGGTATTATGGTGTCCTTCATGTATGCTTTATGGAACTAACTACGGGAACGCCCTTTGACCTTTATACAACACTGGAGTAAGGAGGGCGATATTTTAACAACAATTTACACTGCAACAACAACAAAAAAAAAACATTCTCATATCCACAACACTGCACCCTCCTCCTCCTAGGCACGTCCCGGCCTATAACTTTAACTTTTAGTGTGGCACGTAGGTGTAGTTCCCTCTACATTTAACCTGACCCTGAGTGCGACAGTTTTAAAACATAAATAAATATGTCCCGCTGCTCCATTGCACCCTACCTAACAGACTCACGCCCACAGCTAACCGAATTGCGGAATGGTCTTCAAACTATACATTGATGGTGGGGAGCATTATTTACAATGACGTTACTTTATTTACAAAACTAACCCAGGACCTGTGATTGTTCTTTCTGGGGGGGGGGAGACAGTCTGCTCTGCATCGACGCACCATGAAAGCACCCAAAACGCACCAACGCACCCTCAAGCACCAATCGGTGCACGGTCATCACTGTTCATCAAAATAAAAACAACAACCCCTAACCCTGCTGGTGGTCTCTTGCTCTTCGCCTCCCTCTGCTGGCTATTACTATCTTCCAGATGTTGTCATCTTCTTTGCTGGCGGCCTATTTGCAATAAAACTTGCACCCAACATGTCCATTTTTATTTATTTATGGCCCACAGGGCCGACTAGTGGTTCACCTGTGGGGCATCGGTGCCCTGTGGCCAAGGTCCGCCAGCAAGATCTCGGGCCCTCATGGCCGGTTCCAGCAGAGGGGCCTTGCCCCAACCCATGGGGTCCATAAATGGTGCTCGGCCACAGACATGTGGTCCATAAGGTGGTGCATCGATGCAGACAGCTGTGGTTGTGAGAGGTTTGGCCGCACAATGGCCGACTCACGCACGCACCCAGTGGCGCACAGGTCCTCATGTGGGAGACAAAAGGGGGAAAAGACAGATGAGCGAGGGGTAAGGTCACAAGGGTACACATCAAACAAGGCAATGCAAGGCGAAGTGCGTACGGAGAGCGAAGTGAGAAAGCTCGTCCCTACCGTACGTCACCCCCCCTGTCACCTACTCTACCCTTGCCCTTACCCCATATTTACAAAATCTACACATTTACAAATTCGTCGCTAATGTCACGTCTTCCCCATATTTTCCCCCACACCAAATTCGTCTTCACAATCCCTCTATCCAAAATTTGCCATCACCCAATTCATCATCAATCCTCATAAGGAGGGAGAGATGGAACATCAGCACAATGTCACACCCACGTCACGATGCGTCTCACATTCCAAACATCTGCACAATAAAAATAATAAAACATGGCATGGTGTGGAGTTACGTCACCTCAGGTGAGTGGATGTAGATGGTGCAAGGAGACTTCAATCCTAACTATCTTCTAAATGACTTTAACACACTTTACACTACCCGGGGTCTTTCCCTGCCAATCCATTGGCCAACTTACACAATGGGTTCTAAAAACCAATTCCCATTGACCAAACTGTGGTGCTTCTCAATTTGGGGTCTCACTCCCCCGATGCAACTCCCTGTGCCCTTGCACAATTTCCGGGCTGGGTCATGTAGCTCTCCCAGCAGCTCTACCCACCTGCACACCTCCACAACTGTAGTTGCCACCCGAGCTTACCTAGCTCCTCACCCTAACCTATCTAATTGGGGAAGGCCCCTCCTGGCTCTGTCACCCCTTGGTGCCCTCTGGCACTGGGCTACCCGGGTCCGTCCTCCGGATCCTCGGGCCCCATCCACAACAACTCTACCGGCTCCCAGAGCCCACCTGCGGCCTCACCTGGCCGACATCCTAACAGTGGTGGAGTGCCCAAACCAACTACACACACACAATAACAGGCTACACGCCCAGCCATTTCCACGACACTAATGCACCCATCACTACACCATTCTTCCACCACGCACCACAGATGCCAATATCCAACCTCAATTTACCTGTACCCTCTACCTAACTCTTACACTACCCTCCCTGGGTATTCGTGATGGGGGTCCACTCTTCCCCCATTCACACCTCCACACCATCCACTCCACTCCACAGTTTCCATCATACTCACTCCACGACCATCCATTCCAATACTCCATATACTCCATACCATTTATTCCACACAACCATTCTCCATACACCTGTCGTTGCACACCTGTGCAATCACACCAGGTGCCACCTGCACCCTCCTTCCTTCCTGGACCATTTGGTCAACACAACACACATCACCATCACTCCCTCATACACTGCTCCATCCCCCTGTCCAGTTCCACACCTGTGCAATCACACCTTTTAACCATACACACGGCATCATCTAATCTACCTGTTGCCCTGCTAACTTAGTGCTCCCCGTCTCCCCTTTAAACTAAGCACATACCACGTCATTATCATCCACACTAATCTACCTGCGTCCCCACTACAGGTATCATTGTCACTACCTAATCTTAACGTTACCTATTGTCATCTTCTCTAGATCCCTATCATTATATCCTAACCCTCCCGGGCTAGTTTTCACTGCCATAAACCCCATAACTAGTGCTCCTTTGCCCCCGCTGTGAGAGATGGCAGAGTTGCCATCCCACCACATCGGGTATCTTCCACTACCAATTTTGCACATCAAATTTCAGCCAATCAAAAAATTGCCAATCACTACCAATCCTCTGCCAATCATCACTCTGCCAATCCTTTGCCAATCATCAAATTTTGCTTTTCAATTTCGGGTCCAAAACACTATCCTCATCACACGTCTACTCACTAGAGCCTCTCGGTGCGTCGTCACATCATTAAAACTCGGCTTTGCAAAGCCGAGCAATGGATTCGGGTGGTTTGGTGCCGGCGGCTGGATGCATCCGACACTCGGTGAAGGGAAGGAGGTTTACCCGGGCCGAGGTCACACGCACCATCTCGGCACAGAGCCGTCCAATGGCCCGATCTCGCCCTGCCGGAACGCCTCAACACAAGGGGATCGCCATGACGACCCTTCCTATCGGGCTGCCCACTCCGCCTAGTGGAGCACGGACGCGGCCGTTCAAAGCGCGGCCCGGCATGGATCTCGCACGGCGGTTCTTTCGAAACCGCCGTGGATCCCCGCAGCACGCAAAGCTGCCCGGCGCGCACCGAAGGCCCGATTCGGCTATACGTCGCTCTAACCGCTAACCCGGTTAGCGTCGATGCTCCATTCGCATGCTTACACCCCGCAGCCCGTTCCTTGCTCATACATCCAGCTGTCTCCATGCTCTTTGTCATTGCACCTGTTCTTTCGCTCACAGACTTGGTCACACACCTGACCACCGCACACCTTTGCACACACTCGTCGTTCCCACACCTCACCAACACACCTCTTCGCGCCCCCCTCCTCGGTCACCTCCTCTGTGACAACCACAGGTGTGTTCTCACTTGCACACCCAACCACGTGCCTCACTACCAACTCCAGCGTGCATTCCCATATGCGCTCTACCATTCCAGGTGTGCATCCTTCCATTCCAGGTGTACATCCTCTCTCACCTGCCACAACCAACTCACGCTCCGTGTCACTCTCACTTCTCTCACCTCCACACTCGGTCGCGCACTCACCCTTACTTTTGACAGCGCACTCTGTACTCATGCACCCGTCCGTTACACACCTTTCTCGCGCACACTCTCCCGTTACACCCTCCGTAACACTCACCACAGGTGTGCATTCTCCCTTACTCTTGACAGCGCACTCTTTCCTCATGCACCCGTCCGTTACACACCTTTCTCGCGCATCCTCTTGCGCACACTCTCTCGTTACATCCTCTGTAACACTCCCCACTCCGCGCTTCCATGTGCCCCCTCGCACACGCGCTACTACCAACTCACTCTCGACAGCACACTCACTCCTCGGCGCGCACTTTTTCCTCACACGCCCCAGAGTCGGACATTCTCGCACACCTCCTCTTTCGCACTCCGTACCTGTCGCACACTTCACCAACGGCCTCTCATGAACACCCGGATCCAAATCAACCCCCAAGCCGACTGAAGCTCCCCTCACATCATATACATTTCCGAATATATCGCCACTCACCTTGGCACCTCGTCTCCGCACCTCCTTCACCACCTGCAAACTCTTTATTTGGTTAGCGAGCACACCATCATTATTTGAACACAGACCTTGCACATACTCCATCACTTCCTCCCTTATCTCCTTTTTAGTTTCCCTCCGTCTCTTCTTAATTTCACTCACCCCTTCTTCCGCCTCCTCTAATTTTTCCTTTACCTCCTTCATCTCCCGGTGCGCCCCCTCTATCTCTTCCTCCAACGCCACTTTAACCGTTTCTATGTGCGTCCTCACCTCTCTGTCCTTCGTCTCCATTACTTCTGTCACCTCTTCCAACCTCTTCGTCAACCCCTCATGTACCATCTGACATTCCTTCTGTGTCGCTATTAATTCGTGCTTGATGTCTTTTTGTGTCGCTTTTAACCCCCCGATTTTTGCAGTGTTCTTTTCCACTTGTTCCACGAGTTCCTTTTGTCCCACTGTCAGCTGTTCTACTCCCCTCGTCAGACCCTCTATGCCCCCCTGTAACCTAGCCGTATTATTCCTCACCTCTTTCTCCATACGCTTCTCACCTCGCTTTACCTCCTCGCGTACCCCCGAGACCTCCTCGCTTACACCTCGTCGTATCTCCTCCTTCATCTCCTCCATCTCTTCCATCTCTTTTGTAGATGCCACCCTCATCTGTCCCAATTCATCCCTCTGAGCATCCAATTTACCTTCTAACCCGATTTTCACCTCCTCTATCTGGTTCCCCATCCGTTTGATTTCCCGGGCGGATTGCTCCCCTACTTCCAGCAATTTGTCGTCCATTGTGTGTTCTAACCCCCTTAACCCATTTTTCACCCCCTCTATCTGATTCTCCTGGGCAGCCATTATATTTTCCACCCCCGTTAACCCATTCTTCATCTCTTTTATCCCGTTGTCTAACCCCTCAAATTTACTGTCCAACCCCTTTAAATTATTGTCTAACCCCTTAAAATTATTGTCTAACCCCTCAAATTTAGCTTCTAGCCGCTCCCCCATTTCTCCAATTTTGCCCCCCATTTCGCCCCCCAATCGCTCACTATCAGCCCTCGCTTCGTCCCTTTGCAGGTTCAGGGACGCCTGCATTTGTGCCATAAATTGCTCCATGAGGGCCTGCATTTGGGTCATCCCTCCCACTTGGCTACGGCGGCCGCACCCGCTGCACATGTGCGAGGCGCCATTTTGCGTCCCTTCAACCACGTGCGCGAAAGCGCCATTTTGCGTGCCTGAAACCTCCTCAACCACCTCCTCATTGTTCTCCTCCCTCTGATCCTGGGTTACTCCTAACCCCTCTCCTAGTTCCCCCACAGGCATCCGATAGCCTTGACTAGCCATGGCGCGATTTCAAAATTCGGGTTTTTTAAAACAAAACAAATTTCGGCAGCTCGTAATTTTGAGCACGTTAAGCGCGCTTCGGGTCCGATCCCGCTCCCGACAACAATTGTTACGGACCGCGGATAAGATGTTGGTTTGCCGAGCGGATGGCACCGCGGCCCTAACAGTCACCCCGACTAACCCGATTCCCGAACGTTGGCTGAATCGCGTCACAGGTATTCAATAGGGAAAAGACAAAGGCGACACGGATGTGAAGAAGAAGAAGAAGACAAAAAGGTTTGAAATGCTACTAAATTTATTCCTACTATTTACACGCTCAAAGTAACCAAGGAGAAGGAAAGAAAATAAAATAATTTACAGAAGAGGCAAGGCGACACAGTGAAACTTAGCTTAACTATACAGGCTTAATTATTACCCAGGGACAGAACAAACAAAGACAGACTCACGCGGGGAATGATGATAGGAATGGCAGGAGGTGGATGGCTGGAGGGAGAGGAAGGTCCACTGGAACTGGGTCACGGTCGGGCCGGGAGCGGCAGCTCCATTCCTCTGCGGCCACGGTCGGCACCGCCGTCAACGCCCAAGCTGCGGTCGTGCGAGCTGCCGCGGGACGAGCTCCGCCGGTCGAGTTAAAGCTGCCTGGTGGAGCCAACGCTGCTTGGTGGAGTTTAAAGCTGCTGGTACTGCTCGTGGTACTCCTCTTGCTTGCTCTTAGGACTCTTTCTCTCAATGCTTGCTTGTGTACTGCCAACTCTCTGACGCACCTCTCTTTGCACGTCTTTCGCTTGGTCCAACCACACACTCGGTTCTTGCGCGCGCGCTTTTATAGCGCCTCAGGCGATCAAGCCGCCGGCCTTCAGGACACGCCCCTCGGTGAGCTCGCTTCGGCCCTGATTGGTGGGCACAGGCCCTCTGACTCCACCCTTGATGATGATGGGCGGGCACGCCCTTCTTCCCCGAGCTGAGCACATGCTTAATGGCGGCAATTGTAGTTGGCAATTGACTATAAGGGAATGTGAACGGAATCTACTCTTATTTCACCTGGTGCAATGGAGTGTCATCTTAATGGAAGACAAGGCCTTACCCTAATACACATAATAAGGAAATAAACTACTGAACAGGGGTATTATGGTGTCCTTCATGTATGCTTTATGGAACTAACTACGGGAACGCCCTTTGACCTTTATACAACACTGGAGTAAGGAGGGCGATATTTTAACAACAATTTACGCTACAACAACAAAAAAAAAAAAAATTCTCATATCTACAATATATATATATATATATATATATATATATATATATATATATATAGTTGCGGTTTTGAGAACCCACACTTGTAAATATGACATCATTAAAGGGTTAAAGGTTGCACCCCATAGGTAGGCCACAAGCAACACGTAGGTCACCATAGGACATCAGTTATTTCATTAGTATGTGTATAGATAAGGCCATGTTTCCAATAGGTGAATCTGCATTGTGTCAATCAAATAAGGAGTAGGTCACCATCCATTCATTTTGCCAGCCGCCCTCTCCAAGCGACGCCATTAAGCGCTAGCCATCGCCCTCGCCCTTTAGGGCCAGCGGCGTATGCAACCTCACTGGGCTTCCGCCCAAACCAGCAGCCTTCGCTGCCCTTGAGCTTGAGCTCGCCCAAACGCCGCCATAAGCCACGAGGTGAGGCCTGGGAAAAGGGGGCGGAACGCCAAGAAGAAGGTGTGGCCACGTCAACCCACCATCAGGGCGTGGCCGGTAAGCGATGACCAGCCAACAAGGGCTGAGGTAAGATCGCCTGATAGGCGTGGCTTTTGGGCTCGCGGAGCGATCGCTGCTTGAGTTATAAAAGCGCGAACGCAAAGCCCTTTCACAGGACTGTCCAGAACTTATTGAGAGAGAGCGCAATTCATGAGGACTCGTGATGGAGAGAGAGCGCAATTCACAGGACTCGTGCTGGAGAAAGGAATTGACTGCCATTGAGCATTGATTGCAAAAGGACTTGTGTGAAAGGCGCTTTGTATAACCACCACCTTACCGACCTTTCCCTGTATAATTGTCCGCCCGCGCCAACGCCACGTGGAGAGCTGCTGCCGTTTTCCATCTGCTGCACGGTACGAGTCGGGGACCGGACAAGGTGGACGCCATTGCCGGACCCTCAACCTGTTCCACCCTACCATCTACAATCCCCGTGTGAGTGTCTGAGACGGGCCCGTTTGTCTGGGGAATAGAGTAAGACTGTTTAAGGCTGCCCTGTGTGCTTCTTCTTCCTCTTCCTAGCCTGTACATTTCTTGCGTTTCCTCTTCTTTCTGTAAATTGTTAATAAATTGCTTTGTTCTTCCTATTTTCTTGGTTTCCTCTCCATCCGATCGCATCAGTCTTTTCTCCATTGGGTAAACGTGGCACGATCGGAACCGCCATAATCGGGTTTAGTCCTTGTTAACGGCCCGAATCGCGGCTCGCTTCGCTCGGCGTGTCCACTAATGCCGTGGTTCGGGCCGGAGTTATTTTCCTGCTTCGCGGTCGTTGTTGGTAATTAGGTATTAGGACTAAGTTGACCAATAACCCTCCCTAATACCGACCGGAAGGAGCGGAAGGAGCGTATAACTTCCAGGACTCGCGTCGGCCAGATAAAAGGACAAGGGGATTAATCCCCCCCCCCCCCCCCCTTGATAAGGGGAGAGCCGACGTTTGAGATCCGTAACAATTGGTAGTCAGGAGTTGGGATTTGGAACCTGGGAATACATTTTTTAGACCAAATTTTGGACACCAATTGTGCTATTGGCCGTAACAATTGGTGTCGGGGAGTGGGATTTGGACCCGAACCAAATTTTTTATATTTTGGATAAATTTGGTCAAAATTACGAGCGGCCGAAATTTTATTTAACACCTAAATTTTAAATCGTGCCATGGATAGCCAAGGCGATCGGATGCCGGTGGGGGTAGATGAGGAAGGGTTAGAGTCAACCCAGGACCCCCGGGAAGAAGTGAGACAATTGGGAGGAATGTAGGAGGAAATTGAAGAAGGTGCGGCAGTGGGGGTTGCAGGCGCACAAAATGGCGGCGCCTCGCACATGGCGGAGGGTGCCGAGCCCACGGGGCCAGGGGGAATTCCAATTATTTATGGCGCAAATGATGGGGTATATGGAAAAGATATAGCTGACAAATCTAGCAGGGAAATGAATAAATTGGGGAACCAAATGGGGGGATTGAGAGACGGGTTGAGTAATATGGAAAACCAAATCGGGGGATTGAGAAACGATGTGGGAAACCAAATTGGGGGATTGAGAGATGGGTTAAGTAATTTGGAAAATAGAATGGGGGAGCAATTAGAAAACAAATTGGGAGGATTAGAAAGCAAATTAGGGAGCCAATTGGAGGACGTGAATGGCCAGGCCCAAGAAATAAACGAGGGGTTAGCGAGAGAGGAAGCCAGGTGTGAAATAAGAGCATTGGGGAAGGACAGAGACCGCAGGTCAAGCGGGAAAGGCACATCGGTATGCGACGGGGTAGCGCGGCTTGAGGAGCATGGGTTAAGCGAGGCCAAGCAAGGCATGGTTATGTGGACCGGGGTAGAAATCGCGACTCGGGGTATAGAGAAGCCGGCGGCCGCTGAATTAGAAAATTTTATTTTATGCGCACCAGCGTTCGTCGAGCTGAATAAAGAAAAATACATAATTATAATGGAAATTGGGGTGGAAAAGACGGCAGAGTTAGTACATGAATTGGAGGAAGAGATGGAGTATGTACAAAGTCTGTGTTCACATCATGATGTCATGCTGCCTAATTCCAATAAAAGTTTGCAGGTGCATGAGGAGAAAAGGATCCCGAAGGTAAGCCGGGCTGTATATGGCGCGAAAAGGTTTGGCGTGAAAGGATTTTTCGCGCGCTTGGGATCCCGGCGTCACCCGGGCGCTCGTAGGAGGTCCATGGTGCGCTGTGTAAAAGGAAATGGCGCGCGAGTGAGAAAAAAGTGTGCGCCGAAGAGTGAGTGTGTTAAAGAGTGTGAAAGTGGGAGTGAGTGTGACACAGAGAGTGAGATGGTTGTGGAGAGTGTGCGGGGATGCACACCAGAGCATGTGATTGGGTGTGCGACAGGAGATTGCACACCCGTGGGTAGGTGTGCGCTGAGTGGGTGGATGCAAGTGTGCACACCCACGAGTGTTACAGAGTACGTAACGGAGGACAGTGCGCCAGGGTGTGTGTGAGAGAGGTGTGTAACGGAGTGTGTGAGCGTGCCTGGGTTGTGTGCACGGGAGAGTGCGGTGACGAAATGTGTGGAGTGTATGGGAGGCATTGGAGCGCCGCATTTTGTGAGTATGGGAAGAGTCGCGTGTGGATGTGAGAATGTGAGAATTTCTTGTTCATCATTTGAACAGCTGATACTTGTGGATTTTTCTGCTTATTGTAGGTCTATAAGGGTACTGTGCCTGAAAAAATACTGTGCCCTGGCATGCCCCCAAAATTTGACAATGGTATGTATTCAGTTATTTCGCTCCTAATACGAGTGAAAATGTATCAAACTTGCCTCAGATTTTTATTTTGTACTGTTATTACTATTATATAATTATAAGTGAATTGGTCTTTCGTCACAACAATTAACAAATCTGAATAGCCCTTTATTATTGTTAGATCACTACAAAAACAACTCATGTTTCTAATGTTGTAACTGTCTATGACTCAAATGCAATACCTAAAATGTGATGTCAATCTTTATGCTTTCTTTCAGGTATCTCAAGACTATTGAACAATTAAAAAATAAAAGGCACGCCCAAGCAAACCATTACTACTGTGAGCTCTACAAGAGCGAAATCCCGTTTTGTGCAATTGGCCCTGACCATGCTATTGAACAGGTTAACAGGCTCATGAAGATATTTGGTGGGCTCAAAGGACTAACTCAGAAGCCATCTGCTCTTCTTGGCAAGATGGTTCTTAATCGCCCATGAGCTAAGTCATCTGGCCAAAGAAGCTGGGAATCTGGTTGGAGTCAGTGGACAAAGTTCAACTCACCACCATGATTTATCAGATGCTTCCTTAGAACACTATGAGCACAACATTGAGAAGCTAAGAGAGGTAATGAAGGTCAATAACCCTTTCCTGGTAGCAGAAGAGGAGCTTGTAAACATTATCACCAAAGCAATCATGCCAGATTCGCGAGTCAAAGAAGCGTTGACGCGAGCAGATATCATCGGGCAAGAGTTATTTCTGAAGTTCGTTAGAGAGCGGCTTGTTGACAGAACGATCAATATTTGGAGCCCAATGAAGAAAGTAAACCTATAGACGTGGACAGTTGCTAGAAAGGCCAAGAAGAGTAGTGCAACTGCCAGTGTCTCAGCCATGAAGGATGACAGAGCACTTTTTGCACGTTTCCTGGTGGTGATATTGTCCCGACCTGAAATTGACCTGAGGCAAAGCATAGGTGAATTTGAGTTTGCCGTGTCTCCTCGCTCACTCTTCACACTAGATGGAAACCTGCGATCATGTAATGCCAAAAGCAAACTTATGACAATTTTGGAAGGTCTACCTCCAAACCAACAACCTGACATCCAGGCCTACGAGCAGCACACGTTTAATCGAGTTACAATCATCGATGCCATGGCTATAGTTCAATCTATGGGAAAGCCCACTTGGGTGAGAACAGCCCTTGATCTTGCTGAACATTTTTTGCATGTCCTGGAACATAAGAGCAATGACGTTGATGAGGTTCATATTGTGTTTGACCGCTGTGACGTGGAAAATTCGCTCAAGGAAAGGACACGCAAGGCTCGTCAAGGAAACCGCAGAAGTATTGCCTACAACATATCCGACGATGCTGTTATTGAAAAGGTCACACTGCAGCAGCTTCGCAGCAATCAGGACTGCAAACAGAACCTGGCTCATTACTTGGCATCTCACATCCTCAAGCGTCATCAACAATCTGACATGATATATGTTACAACCCTGAAAGATGAATGCAGGTCCAATAAGCTCACAGTGGATAACCTACACAGCACTCAAGAGGAGGCAGATACACGGATGCTGCTCCATGCACTTGATGCAACCCAGAGAGGTGCCACGTCGATTTGCATCCAAAGTCCAGACACGAACGTGTTAGTTCTAGCCTTATGGTGCTACCCAGACTTATGTGATGACACAACTATGATTGTTGGAACCGGTAGTAAGCGACGAGTCATCAATCTAGGACTAATATACAATGCTCTAGGAGAAGGGCAGGCTTCAGCACTTCCGGGATTCCATGCCCTTAGTGGGTGCGATCAAACAGGAACATTCTGCGGGAGATCCAAAATATCATGGTGGAATGCACTGCAGAAGGCCGATGATAGTATAGTACAGGCACTGGGTAATCTCGGAAATGCGCAGAATCTCCAGGAAGATGACATCAGCCTACTCGAACGTTACATATGTCAGCTCGATGTGCCTGGAACACCAATTTCTTCAGTGAAAGACATGCGCTGGTATCTCTTCAGCAAGAGACAGTATACTGATGAAAAACTACCCCCAACAAAGGCCGCTATAATAGAAACGATTAACAGAGCTAACTATGTTGCATTGGTGTGGAAACAATGTCGTAACCCACGTCCAAGTCTTCCTGACCCAACCTCTCATGGATGGTGCCTAGATGGTGATAGACTTCTCCCAGTTCCAACTAAACTTTTGCCAGCGCCTAAGGCAGTGTTGGAGCTTGTGAGATGCGGATGCAAAGGAAACTGCGTCACCTTGAGTTGTTCTTGCAAGAAACATAATCTGAAATGTACAGATACCTGCATCGCTTGTGAAAAAAACTGTGAGAACAGAAACGAACTATTGAGGAATGCTGGCGATGAAGACGAGAGCAACGATGGAGATCTCCACATTTAACTTATAAACGCAGGTATGGGTACAAACTAGTAGATTGTTCAAATGTACATTCCTATCCCAAACGTAATTTGCATAATCAAAGTATTTGTTCTATCTTCGATAGAAGCAAAATGTACTCTTTAAACCCAAAAAATTATTGAAACGTTTAAATACTCAAAGAACAATTGACGCTAATGTATGAACTTGTCCAATGGGTTTTATTACATCAAATGCAAATTTGCATACAAAGGGTTAAAATTAGGCAATTTGCTTTCGATTACTATTTTTTAGTGGCTAAACGTATTCTAAATAACAACTACCAAAAGGAAACATTAAAATGTTTAAAACTATGAAGTGTTCAAGAACAATAACAGGAGCATATGGTCCTATACAATAGGTATTATGACGTAATCTTTAATTTGCATAAAAATGGTCGAAAATATGCATTAAAAAATTGGCGCCCTATTTTAAATTATTCAGCTAGGTCTAAATAACAAATCCCAACAAAGAAAACAAAATGTTCACAAAATGCCCACGGGCCCCAATATAGTGACATACGCTCCAACACTACCCCTATGGGTGGTCCATTTCCATTCCGAAAACCCCCGAATTGATCATGTGCCTATCTCTGCTAATAATGAACCGATTTTCATATAATTTGTGTCATTTTATGGGTTTTAGATGATACCGATTTCAATTAGCACAGTCATAGTCATTGGAATTATATTTGTGACCCCTTAACCCCCCCCCCCCCCCTTCAGCTGGGTAATCCCTTTCTGTCAAGGGCCCCAAAACTGACACGGCCCCTAACTCCGCCAATAAAGAACTGATTTTCACAATCTTAATTAATGTAAGTTTTGTAAGTTATTTCAGTTCTGTCTTTGACCAACAGGTGGCAGCTGCATACAGACAGGTGAGGTACTCTTAATTTTAGGAGATAAGAAACATCAAACATGCGCATTTCACATTCATGACCTTGGGTGTGTCAATCATGCATTTCAAGACTGCCCAGAAATAAACCCTGTGGTGTATCAATGAATATTTTTGGATAAAGCCAGGTATATTTTAGCTCCTTGATTGGTAGCAAATGAGAATACAATGTAAAGCTGTTTACAGTCTTAAATTTGATGTATAAAAACTGTCACATGATCCGTATCGACATAGGCCTAGCGAACCACATCATAAGCCGGCCAAAGCAAGAAGAACATCGCTCGCCTAATGCCCGTCCATCTTGGACAAATGAATGCCCTAGAACAGGATGACCCCACTACATGGAACGCAATTAAGTCTGAAGACTTTGTTGTTGCAAAATCAGAGGTTCCCTTCACTCACTTATTCACCGACCAGACCCTCGAGCAGGAGATCAAGGAGTTGAAGCGCCATGGTGGGATGGTTGGATTGAGTTAAGATGAAGCGCCACTGGACTGACTTGTTACCACCACACCTCATCTCGCTCACATTGTGAAGCAGTACTTGAGCAGCTTCCCTCAATCCACCAAGTCGTCTGAGCGAAGTGAACACTACCAGCTCTCGGGACACGTTGCTGTGAGGTCAAGTGAAAACGCCCTGAAACTTTGTCAATGCATCGAGTTGCATTGTGCAGGGAATCCTTCCACAGCAAAGTCTCCGTTGAAAAGCCTCGTTTCATCAGCTCTTGTAACCGAACAAGCAAAGGATGATCTTCAGCACTTTCCAGAGAAGGGTCAGAAGCGCATTGAAGAGTTCGTTCATACCAGATTGCTGCCCACATCCACACTCTCTGTTTGGGACTGCATGAAGAAGCTAAAGCTAAAGACCTTTTCCAATTGAATGGAAAAAACAAACGTTTGTGTGGGTGACAAGGTGGTCAAGTTACGCGAGGAACGTGAACTGCTCGGCAGATTTCTCATAATCCAAGGAAGCCGACCTGAGCTGGTACCAAAACTAGAGGAGACGATCGGCGATTACGAAATGTCAGTGGTGCCACGCTCCCTATTCCCTGTTGATGGATCTCTCTATATTCTGACAGACAAGGCCAGTCTGATGCATGCGGTCGAAGGAGCAACGACGGAACTTCAATCTGCCCCTCTGCCTGATGTAGCAATGGCGGATCGTCCATCCCGAGTTACCCGAGTTCTCATTGTGGATGTCATGGCTGTGCTTCAATGAATGCAGAAAACGCCAACAATGCAGAACATTTCGGACCTGTTGGAGACATTCATCAAACGAATCAAAGGGATGATGGTTGGCTATGATGAGGGTAGAGTTGTGTTTGACCGTTATTTTGACCAGTCTCTAAAGAACAAGACATGCCAGAAGAGAGCAGTGACGTCCACAGAATACGACATTCATCCAGAAATGAAGCTCACCATGTCATTGAAGGAGCTTCTGTCTGCCTCAAGGACCAAGAGTAGCTTGACATCTATGTTGGCCAAGGGTTTGCTGAAACACTACTCCAGGAACAGTACCTTCAAGCTGGTGGTTGTGTATGGCATGAAGATCAAGGGCCATGATTTCGAAGAAGAACATGCACACGAAGAGGTGGACACACTGATTCCTAATCAAGTCCTGGCTTCTTTAGCTGATAGCCCTTGGAGGGACATACATGTTTGGTCACCTGACACCGATGTTCTTATGCTTCTCCTCGACCAGGTCTCTTGTGGTCGCCTTGGACCTCAAACTCGTCTCAAGTTTTTACCTGGCAAGGGCGCGAAGTACCGAGAAATTGATGTGGTGGAACGAGTGCAAGTGATTGGACATCGGAAATGTCAAGGACTCATTGGACTCCACAATTTCTCTGGCGCTGATTGGGGTGGGAAGTTTGTGGGTATCACCAAGAAGACCTGGGTTGGTGCCTATATGAAGCTTGACGAAAATGACGATGCCATCAACTGCTTCCGAGAGCTTGGTGAAGGTCCTATCCCGACGGAGCTGGTCAATGGTGAACTGTCACCACAGGTTAAAGGTTTGGAGCAGTTTGTCTGCAGTGTGTACTGCTCGACAGGTCCCAAAATCCTTCCAGCGCTGAAGTGGAAGCTGTTTCGTTCGAAAAACTTGGAAGGAGAGATGTTGCCTTCTACTCGTGCTGCCTTACTACCCCATATCACACGTGCAAATTACATTGCCATGCGTGACAAGTCGTACTCTATCAACTGTCCGACTCTGCTTCCTATTGAACAAAATGGCTGGAGGAAAAAGGAAGGTTCAGGACTTTATGTTCCCATGAGGTGTCTCATCCTACCCGCCCCTTGAGCTGTGATAGAGCTGACCAAATGGGGATGTAAATCGGGATGCAAAGGGCGGTGCAGTTGCTGCAAGAATGGACTTCCTTGCACTCCTCTCTGTAAATGCTATGGCACTGACTGTGGAAATGCGATCAAGAATGATGTAGGCCTACATGACGAAGAATAATCTGTTCTGTAAGTCATAGGTTTCAATAGTAATACTGATGGCCACTAAGACATGATCGTGGACTGAAATCCATGAAATATGGAACCCCCCACACCCCCCTCATCAAGGGGAGCGGGGCAGAAAATCACTTATAATAACTTTGACAGTGTGCTAAATGGACTCGGTATCATCTAAAACCCCTAAAATGACACTGAGATTGTGAAAATCGGTTCATTATTATCGAAGATAGGGGTGGGGTCAGTTCATGTGCCCCAAGTTTGGAAAGTGACCCCCAAGAAGGGGGTACAGGGGTCGGAAAATTTGTACCCCATCATTTTTCTATAATTTGACCCCAAATCAATCAGATAAAGCAAGAAAATCAATTTTAGCACAAAAATCCTACCGGAGCTGTTTTCATGACATATCATACTGCACTATCTTGGTCACATCTCTTACCAAGGCCCTTCTCCCCCGATTGCTCAGTTTGGCCGGGCAGCCAGCTCTAGGAAGAGTCCTGGTTGTTCTAAACTTCTTCAAATTTAAGAATTATTGAGGCCACTGTGCTCTTGGGAACCTTCAATGCAGCAGAGATTTTTTTTTGTAGGCTTCTCCAGATCTGTGCCTCGACACAATCCTGTCTCTGAGCTCTGCAGGCAGTTCCTTCGACCTCATGGCTTGGTTTTTGCTCTGATATGCATTGTCAGCTGTGAGACCTTATATAGACAGGTGTGCGCCTTTCCAAATCATGTCCCATCAATTGAATTTACCACAGGTGGACTCCAATCAAGGTGTAGAAACATCTCAAAGATGATCAAGAGAAATGGGAGGCACCCGAGCTAAATTTCAAGTGTCATAGCAAAGGGTCTGAATACTTATGTCAATGTGATATTTCAGCTTTTTCTTTTTAATAAATTTGCAAAACTTTCTAAAATCCTGTTTTCTCTTTGTCATTATGGGGTATTGAGTGTAGATTGATGAGGGAAAAAATGAATTTAAACGATTTCAGCATAAGGCTGCAACATAACAAAATTTGAAAACAGTGAAGGGGTCTGAATACTTTCTGAATGCACTGTATACCGTTTGTCCATCTCGTGAATACAAGGCCTTGTGTACACAGACAGGATACATGCCGAGGTGGTATGAGGGAAATTTTGGTATGAGGTGGTATGTTTTCTTTGTTGTTGTTACCTTGCTATCAGAGGTTTTACTACAAAGTGGTAGCACTTACAGAATTAAATGCAAGGAAGCAGTGGAGCGAGGCAACATCAGGCAAGACGCAGGAAGCAGGAAAGTTGTACTTCGAGGGTGGTTGGATGTGGGTCGATAACTGTTACAATGAAGGTCTTTGTATTTATTAACACAGCAAGCATACATACTAGGATTGTAGTGATAATGGTCGTGTGGAGAAAAAGACATGAAGAGGCAAACGTGTAATAAAGCAAAGCGAGGTGGAGGACAAACTCAGCTCACCTGAGGGATAGATTTTTGAGCCAGGCAGAAGTCGCTGAGACAGGCCAAAGTCACAAATCCAGATGCGCTGCCCATCAGCGGAGGTGAGCATGTTTGCCGCTGCACATGGGTATGGCAAGTAAGCAAATACATCGTGGGTGTAATATAGAAAAAGCTCTTCGCAAGTTGCTCTAATTCATACTACACAACCTTGAGATGCTTATTACATTCACACATCAGAAAAGGGTCAATTCCGAGAAAACTAGTCTCGTGATGATTGAGTTTATCACAATAAAAAACATCTTAATTATAAAGACTGCAAAGTGCAACTTTGTGAAAGATTTGTAAGCTTTATGATGAAACCTTGATAAGACACATTTAAATAGCAATTTAAAATAAAATTGACAATCAGCAACTTCATTTATGTTTACCACTCAAGAAACTGAATTATGATATGGCAAAGGCAAAATAAAATTGATTATCGAGTGAAAAACGAGATCTGGGGTACTAAGAAAAGCACAGCACACGCCACATGACAAAGCACAGCACTCGACGCAAGACAAAGTACAGCACTCGACGCAAAACAAAGCACAGCACACGCCACATGACAAAGCACAGCACACGCCACATGACAAAGCACAGCACTCGAAGCAAGACCAAGCACAGCACTCGACCGCAAGACCAAGCACAGCACTCGACCGCAAGACAAAGTACAGCACTCGACGCAAGACAAAGCACAGCACTCGACCGCAAGACAAAGTACAGCACACGACGCAAGACAAAGCACAGCACTCGACGCAAGACAAAGCACAGCACTCGACGCATGACAAAACACAGCACTCCACACGATATTAAAGCATCCACAAAAGGCAGGGTGAAGTGGGAGTACCAGGCCACAGATGAAAGCAGGACTCCATAGTTCAACAAATTATTTTTAAAAAAAATCAACATGATTTGACATTGCGATTTGGCCGATATGCCTACGCCCACATTACGTCTTTGCTTACTCTAACTTTGACCGAAAGCCTCAAGACCATTTGACCTCAATATCTAATCTGAACACATGTATCATGGTACATGTAATTGGTTAAGTTCCAAACCCGACAGTGATATTATTTTTACCTGACATGACCTCTAACCTCTTGATGCTAAAATCTAATAAATTAATCTTTGCATCATCTATATCTATAAAACACAGTTTGTGTGTGTGTGTGTAATGTTACCGATAGACTCCTAAACGGAGAGGCTCACGTACTTGATATTTGGCATAGACATAGCCATTGAGCCTGGGACGAACATGGCCAAGACCATATTTGACGAGATCCATATTTTTTATTCATATTTACCTCAGCGCATTTCAGCGAAGTACCCGCTAATCTCAGCCGGTTCCAGAGCAGCTCGCTGATTCGCTCAGAGCGATCACGTGATGTTCCATTCCCGCCGCCAGACTGATTCGCTCAGAGCGATCACGTGATGTTCCATCCCGTCACACGTCACACGTTTTTTCACCTTTTATGCGATCATGTTTTGTATCGATTTTGTGCGATATGAATTAAATGTCTTTGAAACAGCTGTGAAACGTCTTTCCACAACCCTTCCGTAACCGATTGGAGCAGTTTATTGCTGCACAAAACGAGATCCGCGAAGCGAGTTGGTCGAGTCGTGCTGACCAAGATGGCGACACGGCGGCTTCACTTTTCACGGAGTATGAGCGTTCTATATATTTTCAATTCAGTGCGCCCGTGATTTGTGGCATAGACATGACCATTGGGCCTTCACGGTGTAATTTGTGCGAGGCTTTTGTCCGAGTGAGCTTGAGTCGAGAGGGTTGGGAATGTACGGGTCTCCCTTCCCCCGCCCGGCAACGCCGGTACTGGAGGGCGTCACAGGATTGGTGAGTCTCCAAAATCCGCTTCATGCTGTTGCGAATATGCAGGACTATGTCCGATTGTTGTGCTGCTCTCCGACCATGAGAACTGCAACGTCATTGTTGCCTGGCCATCCCCTTCCCTCCCCCTTCCCCCTCCCCCTCTGCCCCCCCTCCCTTCCCCCTCCACCCTACCCCTCCCCTTCTCCCCTCCCCCTCCCCCCTTCTCCCCTCCCCCTCCATTTTCCCCCTCCCCCCTCCCCCTCCCTTCCCCCTCCACCCTACCCCCTCCCCTCCTCCTCCCCCCTCCCCCTCCCTTCCCCCTCCACCCTACCCCCTCCCCTTCTCCCCTCCCCTCCCCCACCCTTCTCCCCTCCCCCCCCTCTTCTCCCCTCCCCTCCCCCCTCCCATGCCGGGTACTTCTGCCGGGTCCCCCCTCCCCCTCTCCCCCCTCCCCCCTCCCACCCCCTCACCCCTCCCACCCTCCCCACCCCCCCTCTTCCCGTCCCCCCTCCCCCCTCCCCCCTCCGACCCCTCCCCCTCCCCCTCTGGCCCCTCCCCCTCCCCCCTGTATAACATACAGTATGATATAAAATTTGCACACAAGGTGCATGCACCAAGCCTCCAAACTGTGCTCCACTTGCCGTAAGTATCTCTTGACTACCTTTAATGTCACCATGCACAATATTCTGCCGATGCAGGTACGCAAGACCCTCCAGCATCTGGCAGGTGTAGTGCAGCACCAAATCTTCAGGCAGCTGCCCATTATCATTAATGAGCTCCTCCAACGTCCCACCTAAAGCGAGGACATGGCTCATATAAAGATTGTAGTTTCCACAACATAATTACAATACAGTATTCATGTCTTAATCCACTACAAGGATTAGCTATGGCATCTGGATCAAAGATTTTTGGGAAGTAAGCTTACCGACTGAATTATTAGACTCATGCAGTCTACAAGAAACAAAGTTAAACAAAACCATGAAAAACACAATCCAAGCCTTAAGATTATCAATAATGTGGACTGAATGGGAGACAGAAAGGTGGAACTGAAAGGATGGTGAGCAGTACCTTCCACAAGCTGCATAAACAGTGAAATGGAGGATGAGAGCCGCACGGTACCAAATAGCTGCACCAGATGTGGAGAGTCGAGTTGACTCCACACAACTAACTCCTCCTGAGAAAATGACCGCAAATGCACCTGCACAGTCCAGTACAAAAAGGCATGGCACTCTCACATGGCAAGTAATTGGGAAACTCCATTGGTAATTTTCATAGTTTTCCGACCTTCAAGCCAATCTTGTGCACAGTTCAATCTTGGCAGATCCAATTCTGACCCATTTATCTGCCATTTCGACATTGCCAAAGAGACATGTGTAGCATTGCTCAAGCATGTATTGCCTTTTGTAATGCAAGCCATTGCTTGAAGAGGCCATTTAGCTAGTCGTCTCATCCACAAACACAGAGGTAAAAAATTTGAGATGTTTTTTGTGGAAGCGGAGGTTTTTGGACTGGGAACAGTTTAGCAAATGTTAAAGGGGAACCCAAATGCTCAGACCCCCTAGTCGCAAATCTATCCCAAATTCGATATGATGTCTTTTTTCCAATTTCCGATTTATAATGGGGGTAATTTTGCAATTAAAAGTCGAAATATTCTTCTTCACGTTTAGCCATGACGTCAAACAATGAAGTCAACAGACACTTCCGTTTTGTTTTCAGATTACATCGTGGTACTATTTAACTCAAACGGCAAATAATTTTCGAATTTCTACAAATTTGCCAGCTTGGTGGTTGCGGTAATACAAAGCGAGATGGTTTCTTGCTACACCAATGGCTGAAACACCCAAGTTTTGCCAGAAAATAGACAATGTTTGTCCGAAATACCGGAGCGTGGATCCGGCCGACAAAATGTTTGCTTTTGTGCTCAGAACATTTTAGAGACCACGAAAATGTTATGAAAAAAAACAGAGATGGATATTGATAGTGGTTGTCCTCCATGATTGAGAGGATGCCACCCTCACAATTAAGCAAACGAAAGAGACATCGCTCAAAACTGCAAGACCATCCAGCATCATTCCCCACTCCACGATCCACCATCAACCGTCACCCCAGCTAACAATACTGTTACGTGCTCCTCCCCAACCCCCTGGTCACGGTGAACCTCCGAGCCCCGAGAGCAGTCACGGCAGAAAAAATGTGTTATTCTGTATGTCAAAGATCAATGGTGAAGCCACACCAATTGTTACAAACAAACCAGTATTGTATTAAGATCACACAAGAATAACAGTACAACAACAATAGTAATCAATTGTACAACCAATATATATTTCCTATGATGGTACCATCAGGTTCGTACAATATAACTCACTGTGCTCCAAGTGAGCGAAAAGAAGAAGATTCCCAATGTCTCTAATTCCCGGCTTCAAGCCAAAGATGATTCCGGCTTCAAGCCAAAGTCGATCCGCTCCAGCGATCGTCAGAACGATGTCCAATCGAGACCAGAATCCCGTTGGGTTGGCAGTTACAGTCCTGCTGCCAAAGCTGTGCAAAGGCGCCCTCAAGGCGACTGGGAAATCCAAAGCCGCCCTCCAGGCAACGGGGAAATCACACCCTCGGGTATGGACGTTCCACGGCTCACAGTCGGCGAACCGCAAATTAATCTTCAAAAGCCACGTTGCACACACACACACCGGATACGTCTGAAAGCGGTGAAAACGGCTGACAAAGCAAAGAAACCTTGCTAGCCGCGCAAAGCGCGCGAGTTAAAATGGCCGACGGCCCGTTCTCGAGACGTAACGGCCCTTCGATGATTCTCTTCGGAATCAATCACAAAACCTGTCACGCAGGTTAATCTGTCACAGCGATAACAACTCTGTCGCAGGAATCCCTTTCCTGGGAAACCCAAAGTTCACTCGTGACTCTTGCTCGCCAATGTTCGCTCCAGACCGTAAAGCAACTATGCTTCTTGTCCGACTCCACTCGCTCCGCCCTCTTTTTCTCCTCTTCCTCTTCGTCGTCGTCCGGTTCCCGTTTCATTTAAAACATTAACTTTTACCTTTTGACAATAATAATTTATATTTCCCTCAAACGACAACAATAATAATACATGGAATCAAAAATGTTTGCAGTGGATGAAAACCACAACAACGGAAGTGACGAATCCGTAACAATACCCACAACCACCTCACACCTCCGCTCCACCATCTCCACCATCCCCCCCACACCCCCCCTCCCCCACACAAATCCTCCTCCACTGGGGTGGGACATCAACATGACATGACACAGCATGGCAACAACATGACACACAGATACCACACAACCACAGACAGAAATGGCATCCCGGAAAAGTATGAAACTGGACAATCCTGTAGCTTACAAAGCATTCATCACCCATTTGGTCGGCAGTGTCCAAATGTGCCGAGGCAGTGTCTTTTCTGTGTCCGTGCAGTGTCCGTGCAGTGTCCGTGCAGTGTCCGTGCAGTGTCCGTGCAGTGTCCGTGCAGTGTCCGTGCAGTGTCCGTGCCGTGTCCGTGCCGTGTCCGTGCAGTGTCCGTGCCGTGTCCGTGCCGTGTCCGTGCCGTGTCCGTGCCGTGTCCGTGCTGTGTCCATGCCATGTTTCTTCTGGAGTAATACAACTGATTTATCAATTAAATATAAAATCCCTGCTAAATCATTAATTAAATGGAAAAAGAAAACCCACCAATCTGTAATGAACATAAAAATGGCGTTTTCATCTTTACTCATAACACAACACATTCTTCACCAACATTATCTTCGTCTGAATTGCTCGCACAACGCTTGATAGGAAAAGACTCCACAATTCCCCCGAAAGCGAATCCATCACTAATTTTGTCTCCAATAGTTTATTCTCAATCCTATTGACCAGTTCCAACATACAAAGAACCTTCAGAGTTGCTAATGATGGAGGAATCAGTATCGGAATCCAAGCTCAAAATGCACGGTTCTCTATGTAAACCACATTTGGATAAAGGTGAGCGAGTTCATAATGTGACGTCACTGGCAAAATCGGAAATCAACACTCTAGGGCCGTGGTTCTTAACCTGGGTTCGACAGAATCCCAGGGGTTCAGTGAGCCAGTCTCAGGGGTTCGGCGGAGGTCTTCCGAAACGCATTGCATATTCCCATAATAATACAGAGAATGAATGGGATGGCAACATAGAGAGTAACCCAGTGTTAGGACTGGCAGAGAAGATAACTGAGAAGGAAGTTGAGGAAGCGATAAAAGCAATGAAGAGTAGAAAAGCGGGAGGGCCGACGGGAGTTGTGGGAGATATGTTGAAGGCAGCAGGAAGTTGGGGTGTGAAGAGAATGACAGAGATCTGTATTCTGGCGGTGAAAGAAGGCCGCATTCCAGTGGATTGGGAACTGAGTACCCTCGTCCCTCTATACAAGGGGAAAGGTGACCCTCTGGAGTGTGGCTCGTACCGAGCGATAAAGTTATAGGAGCATGGAATGAAGGTATTGGAAAGGGTGTTGGAGAGGAGGATAAGGAAGAAAGTGAAGATCGACGACATGCAGTTTGGATTTATGCCAGGAAGAGGAACGACAGATGCGCTTTTCATTGTGAGGCAGTTGCAGGAGAAGTACATGGAGAAGAGGAAGAAGTTATTTCTTGGGTTTGTTGATCTGGAGAAAGCATTCGATAGGGTTCCATGCAAAGTATTGACATGGGCAATGAGGAAGTTAGGAGTGGAGGAGTGGTTGATCAGAGTAGTGATGGCAATGTACAAAAGAGCGCGCACAGCTGTAAGGACGAAGGACGGGAACAGTGGTGAGTTTGAGGTGAAGGTGGGAGTGCACCAGGGGTCGGTACTAGGTCCACTACTATTTGTAGCTGTGATGGAGGTGCTGGCTCAGAACGCAAAGGAGGGTTTGCCGTGGGAGTTGTTGTATGCAGATGATCTGGTGTTGATTGCGGAAAGTATGGATGGACTGAAGGAAAAGATGAACAAGTGGAAGGAATGTATGGAGACAAAAGGTCTGAAGGTGAATATCGGAAAGACGAAGGTGATGGCAAGTGGTAAAGCATGTGTTGAGGTGGAAAGAACTGGGAAGTGGCCCTGTGCTGTGTGCAGGAAGGGTGTCGGAGTGAACTCCATTCAATGTACAATGTGTGCTGAGTGGGTTCATCAAAAATGTAGTGGTCTGAGAGGGTCATTAACCAGTGTGGCAGCTACATTCAAATGTAAGGTGTGCACAGAGGTAGCTGCAGATGGAGGAAATGTTGAGTTGGATCTTGGAGACGGCGTGAAGCTGGAAGGTGTGATAACATTTTGCTACCTCGTAGACATGCTGAATGGAGAAGGTGGATCAGACTCGGCAACGGTTGCTAGAATGAGATGTGCATGGAAGAAGTTTCGGGAACTGAGTGGCGTGCTGATGATGAGGGGAGTGTCGTTGAAGCTGAAGGGAAAGGTGTATGCTGCATGTGTGAGAAGTGTTATGATTTATGGGAGCGAGACATGGGTAATGAACGTAGAGCAGCAATGAAGGTTGGAAAGGGTGGAAATGCGAATGGTTCGATGGATGTGTGGAGTATCGTTGAAAGGGCGGAAGACAAATGATGAATTGCGAAAAATGATGGGAATAGAGCCTGTGATTGATGCTGTGAAGAGGAACAGGTTGAGATGGTTTGGTCATGTGTTGAGGAAGGATGAAAGTGACTGGTTGAGAAGAGTGATGGAAATGAATGTAGAAGGAAGTAGAGGATGGGGAAGACCGAGAAAGACTTGGCTAAAGATGGTGGAAGAAGAAATGCGGACAAGGGGGTTAACAAGGAGAGATGCAGAAAATAGGGCAAGATGGAGAAGATTGTCATGGGGACCGCAAGGCTAACCCCTGCTCTAGCAGGGAAAATGGCCTTAAAATGCATGTTGTTGTTGTTGTTGTTGTATTCCCATCTCATTCATGGTTTCTCTGGTGTTTACGATAAGTTGTTTCACACTGACTATAGCAAGTTGAATCAATGAGCAACTTGCTAATTATTCTGTTGATGGTGCTTACTTGCTTACTTACTTTACTGGATTTTGGACTTTGCAGGTGTTCGGAAATTCCAGTGAATAGCCTCGATTAGCTCGCCGTGTGCCGTGCGTCATTGGTCGCGCCTTACTTTGGAGTTACTGATTAATTGAAAAGTAAGTTGGAAATGTTTGTGGATATGCAGGGCGGGTTCAGAGTTATATTAAAGTGAAAAGTGGATGGTGATTATAAAATAAGATTGAATTACTCAGAAAATTAGGTGGAGGTGATATAACTCCTTTGGTCGCAATTCAAAACTAACAATTCGCAGTTTTCTATGTAATATTATAATGGGATTTGAGGTGACATAGAGTTGAGTAGATAATAAATCCAGTCATCGTAATGATAAGTTATGTTTTCTTCGTTAAAATTTCTCAGTTTTCAGAGGGGTACTGATTATATTTAAGCATGTTCCTTTTTTTATTTTTGTCATATAATTATTTGCCCGAACTCAATTAAGATCAGTTTGTTACTTTTTATTTTATTTTTTTGCAGTATGTCGAGCAAAAAAAGGAAGTGGTCGGAGGATTACGTGCGGTACAGGTTCACATGTTTGACGGAACGGGACAGAAGTCAGCGTCCTCGATGCATGCTTTGCAATGTCAAGTTGAGCAACTCCAGCCTAGCACCAGCAAAACTACGGGAACACTTCAAAAAACTGCACGGTGAGGGGCAGTACAAAGACGCAACGCTGGATGAATTCAAATTGAAGAGAGTCCGATTCGACACAAGTGCTACCTTGCCCACTCTCAGCTTCGTTCCAATTGACAAACCGATCCTCACCGCGTCGTATGAAGTTGCGTACCTGATCGCAAAGCAGGGCAAACCGCACACCGTTGGCGAGACACTCATCAAACCGGCCGTGTTGAAGATGGCCAACATCATGCTGGGAAAGGCTGCTGAAAACAAGTCGTCTCTCGTTCCACTCTCAAATGACACAATCAGATACAGAATCGACGACATGAGCGACGACATCCTCACCCAGGTAGTTGCAGATTTACTCGCGAGCCTGACAAAATTCAGCCTTCAACTCGACGAGACCACCGACGTTTCGAATTTGAGCGAGCTCATCTTATTTGTGCGTTATGTCAACGGAGACAAGATCAAGGAAGACTTTCTGTTCTGCAAGCCTCTCAACAACGATGAAGGCAGCTGACATGAAGAAGCTTGTTGTCGACTTCTTCAGAAGCAACGGCCTCTCGTGGAACATGGTGTCTGCAGTTTGCTCGGACGGAGCTCGAGCCATGCTGGGATGCAACTCCGGTTTTGGAGCGCTGGTGAAGGCCGATGCACCACACGTCATCGTCATGCACTGCGTCCTGCACAGACACGCGCTGGCATCAAAAACCCTGCCTCCAAAACTGGCCAATGTTCTGAAAATCGTCATTGAAACTGTGAATTATGTGCGAAGCCGTGCTCTGAATCATCGCTTCTTCAAAGAGCCGTGCAATGAAATCGGCTCCGAATTCGAAGTCCTTCTCTACCACTCTAACGTTCGATGGTTATCACGAGGGAAGGTAGTGAGCCGTGTTTTTGCCTTGCGTGTAGAATTAGCCCTGTTTTTGCGAGAACACCAGCATTGCCATGCAACGCACTTCCAAGAGTCAGAGTTCATCCTCGCTTTGGCGTACATGGCTGACATCTTCGACACACTCAATCATCTCACTTGCCAGATGCAGGGCGGTGGAGTGAATGTCATAGAATCTGAAGAAAAGCTGAGCGCTTTCCGAAAGAAGTTACCGTTGTGGAGGCGGCGAACAGAGAACGACAACTTCGCGAGCTTTTCGCTACTGGACGAGTGCGTGAGCGGGATCGAAGATGAGTCTGAAGTTGGAGGCACTGCTGTACCGGGGGAGCTGAAGCAAGCGATTGCCAGGCACTTGGATGAGCTGGGAAAGTCATTCGACGGCTACTTCCCCGACCAAGAGCAATACCCAGCATGGGTGCAGCAGCCGTTTACTTTCGACGTTGCAACGGCAGATGTCAACGACCAATACCTCGACGACCTCATCAAACTTCAGCAGAGCAAGACTCAACAACAACTCTTCGGCACAACAACGCTCTCAACGTTTTGGTGCCGCCAAATGGAAGGGTATCCTCACATCGCTAAAATTGCCCTTGAGATCCTCACGCCGTTTGTTACAACGTATCTCTGCGAGCATGCCTTTTCGAAACTGGTGGACATTAAAACAAAGAAAAGGAGCAGGCTTGCATGCGAAAATGATTTGAGGGTGGCCCTTGCCAAAACAAAACTACGCATTTCCTAGATCGCCTCCCGAAAAGAAGAACAGAAAACGCATTAAGATGCAATTCTTCTTAATTTTTTTTTTGTCAAATTTGGGGGGTTCCGCGAGCGTTCGGTGGGTTTCGTTAGGTTTCGGCGCCTTTAAAAAGGTTAAGAACCACTGCTCAAGGGCTTCTTTTTGACACTGATTGGCAACAAAAAAGAAAGTCCTTTCAAATTAAATCATGATTTCTGATTTTCAATGGTTCTCAGAAGAATTGAAATGGATTCTCCTTTAATGAAATACCCTCGGACCCCGCTATTCGCAGGGGATACTTTCCTGGAAAATCAGCGAATAGCAAAACCGCGAAATCAGCGAATAGCTAGGCATTGTTTCAATGGAAGGGGGGGGGGGGGGGGGGTTGGTTCCTGATTCGTGAATATCCACGAATAGAGAGGACCCAACCGCAAATGGCGAGGCAAATCCAGAGAATGTCGACGATAATCTGAGGTCGATGAAAGTCCCGCAGATGGCGAAGCAAATCCCGCGAATGTCGACGATAATCTGAGGTCGATGAAAATACCGCAGATGGCGAGGCTTCAATGCCCCTGAAAAACCACGAATTCGGGGAACACGGCCACGAATAGAAAAAAAACCGTGAATTCGCGGGACACTTTTTCGCAAGTAGAGAAACGGGTCGCATTTTATCACCCGTGAATAGCGAGGTCCAACAGTATTTTGAAAATGATGGGCCAAGCCAGCAATGCCCAGCTATGGATTTTCTTATCATATTTAGAACACTACAACTATCAGACTATCAAAATTATCAAAATTGGAACTATCAGAAGCATCCATAGGAACACTCCAACATTTTTTGGTTTGTTTGTTTTTTGTATACAAGATCGAGGCTCGTGTAAGAGCTAACATTAATGACAAAAAAACAAACGGACACATAAGACGAAATAAAGGGAGCGGGAGACAAGATGGGGAGAGAGGGGGAAGCACACAAGTACAACATGAGAGCAGGGACATCGGCAGATCTGTGGGAGGAAGAGGGCTTGATGGGGAGGAGGCGTGGGAAGGGGGGTGGGGGGTGGGAGAGGTAAGAAAACACATGGACACAGCTAGGACTTCCAGGAAAGAAGAAACGATCAAGGTTTTGGATGGGGGAAGATAAGAGATGGTGGTGAACAGCTGTTTTAAAGACCTGGAGGGATGAGTGGGATTGAAGAGAGTTTGAGTAGGATTGAACATTATTTCAGCAATTAATGTGCAATTAATGTGCAAGTGGATTTAAATATGTGCTCAAGAATATTTATGCTCAACAATCTACAAATCTCAAACCATGAATATCTGTCGAATGACATCGAGTAACAGAGTGCGTTGTGAGCACCTTGGAATTGGTTATGTAACCAATAAAGCACAAAACACCTGTTTTACTGCAAAGGTGAATCCAGAAGCTACATCACAGGCGACATGCACGTTTCCATAGCGGCCGTGGCCCAGAAGCTTGCTGACTTTCTCCCATTCCTTACCCAGTCTGTATGCTCCATTCACCACCACCAACCTCTGTCAAGGATACACAAAGAGCACGTGGAAACCAGGAACCACCAAACACTGCATCATCAAATGCGGCACAAAATGTTTCAACACTGCATTGTTGTTTGTTTCAACACTGTTGCAACACTGCAAAAATGTGCCGCATTGTTTCAACACTTTGTGCCGCCCCCAAACACACATTGGCATGACAACACTTTACCTTATGAAGCAACACGCCCTCACAGACAGCTTGTCCACTCATTCCTTTCCCCTCGTCTGGGGACTCCTTCAGCTCAGTCCAGCATACCGCCATCTTTCTAATGTGGTGAGGCATTCCTGAAAACACCATACCTCGCCTTATTTCCTGATTGCTGTCCTCGTCTTTCTCGTGTGGTGCCTCCTCTCTGAAGACTTCATCTTCATCTCTTCCCACTCCCTCACTGTTGCCTACTTCATGTGGCCTCAAACTGCCAATGTTATCCCAAAGTGGATGGTTGGTAGACAAATATCTATTAGGGAGGGGAAGGCTAACATTGGGAAAACCAGCTGAAGACAATGGGAGGCTATAGCACAACCCCTGTTGCTGGAGAGCCTGCCTAACATGATATGAAGGGTGAAGAGAAGGGTGGTCCATCAGTGTTATTTTTTCTGAAATATTCTCCATGCTGCGTTTTGGCCAAATAATTGGGCTGGTAAATGAACCTATATCTTTAAGGTCACATGGTAAGGGTTGAGTGGTTGTGTTTGAGGAATGCTCCATGTCATGGTGTTCATTTGGGAAAAACATCTCTGGAAGGTTTTTCTCCTCATGCTCATCACCGTTACTGAAATATTTCAGTATGGCTTCCCGGTTATGGTCACGGATGAGTAAACTCTGCTCCAGAAATTCCTCGTTGCACTCATTGCTCTGCTCCTTCTGTCCAAATTTTATTTGGATCTCCATGTCTCCATTGGTTAAAAATAATCTGCAGAGGTCGGACAACAACTGCTTCAGCCATGTAACCGGTGTCAAATTTTCGAGTGCTCGGTCTCGCCGCATCCTTGAGCACAACGGCACAGGGCAACTATTCTGCCGGCAAGTCGTCACATGGCTTCTAAGCAAGCAGCAGAGCTCAATGCAGATGTCACATGATTCACGTTGTTTGCAATGGAGAGCAAAATGCTCGAGGGGACCAAGGAGGAGCAGGCAGGAGGAGCAGTCACAGCAACTCCATGGCCAGCACTGATGCCCATGTGCAAAAGTCTGTACAAGGTGATGCTCCAGTGCAGAAGTCGACACTGGGGAGCTACCAGCGAGCCAGCCCTGGGAAGGGAAATGAGTCAAACAGCAAATGAGAAAACTTTAAAATGTAATCACAATAACAATGGTCCCTCAATACTCCTTTCCAGATTGAGAAATGCATTTACAGTCATTTAGTACACTCACAAACACCTCATTGCTCGCTCTAGCCAAATACTACAAAATTGTAATCTCTTGAAAGACTGAGGGTTGAAAAATAGCAGAGCCGGCCAGTGAAGGGAAATCTATATATCAAGCACGCACAAGTGGTAGGAGTAAGGGCAAGAATGAGAGAATCAAAATTCAGAAAAGGAATCCAAGGGAGGATGAGAAGCAAGACATATGAGGGTATAAGGAAACTTGGGAGGAGTGGGGAGTATGTTTGGGAAGAGATAGGAGGAACAGGATGTAAGAGAAGGGGTTATGTATGGAGCACAGATTGATGGCAAAAGGGGATGGGAAGGGAAAAATTATGGATGACTTGCACATGCAGTAAATGATCAAAACAAACAAACAAACAAAAACTTAATTTTTCACCGACCCCATGACGATTCTCATTTCTACTTGAATTTCCTTTGGCTTCTGGTCCACCAACATCTGCCCCCCTGCTTGCCCATGTCCCCCCCCCCCCCCCCCTCCCACCCCACTGCTCATACAGCGCCGTGTTTATCCATGCATTCAACAAGCGATCTTATCTCCCATTCTATCATCTCTATCTTTGTTCGTCAAAGTTGGGAGTTTGGAATCAAAAAAGCAGATACCCCTCCACCCCAGCCCCTCAAGGCTTCAGGTCCCTCCTTTATGCATACCGCCCCACCCCACTCTATCAATGCTTCCCTTCACCCCACCCTCCACCATCAAACATTCCCCTAATCCCACAAACTAAAAACTAAAACCCTCACCTGCTCCCCACACAATCAAACCTTCCACTCTCATCCCCCCCCCCCCCCCCTCAAAATCCTCATCTTCCCCCACAAACCACCATCCTGCAACCTCCAAAAACCTCCAACTTCCCCCCTCCCCCCACCCACCCATTCCTAACTAAGTGGACCTCAACAAAATGCGAGGTCCCCACTCTAACCTGACAGACTTCTCAATCCAGGCCGCTGCTGATTAACCAGATATCTTGTGTATAACAGAATCGTTCCTCCCAAAAGATGTTCCACCCACTCGCCCCAACTCTCTTATCCTCGTACGTGGCGATTTAGATTGTCAACATTCAACTTGGCTTGGTGTTGGTACCTCTCTCACCAGCCATGGCACTTCAGCAAAGGGCTTCTGTGACTCCATGGGACTGATCTGTGAACTTTCCAACCCCGATTTTTCCCAATTGTAAATCCTCCCTTTCAGACTTGGTGATTATTAACATTCCGCAAATGTCTCCTGCTCTTCCTCTGCTCCAATTAGTTCATCTGATCATATGCTTGTGAAAGTCAACATCTCAGACTATTCTCAGAGAGCTGCCTCGATGCCGGCAAGTTTGGTAGGTCACTCAGGCAGATTGGCATGGACTGCAAGAAGCCATCTCTCTTCAGGACTGGTCTCCCATATCTACTGCCCCTGATGTTTACTCAGCCTAGGAATTCTTCCACAGAAACCTGCTCTCTCAGGCACAGATTTATCCCATCTCATCTTCAATTATCCTACCCTTCTTCCCACCAATGGTACACTGAATCCTATGGTGAGGTAGTTGCACAAGAACTTACCCTCTCTTCCTGGAAGGCTAATCCGACCAAAGCTGTTCACCACCATCTCAAATCATCCCCTTCCAAAACCATGAACTTGGCTATGCATACAAAAGAAAAAAAAAAGAAAAAAGAATGAGGCAGGGAATCCCAGGATGGGATTTCTCTGAATCTCTGCCAAACACCCACCCCCACAGGAGAATAATACCGCTTCCCTCTGGCAAGGTCAGTAAAGTGAACTCGCACTACGCCACATTTGCAGTGCAAAATTGCAAGTAATCTCCACAGCTGACTTGTAATACCCTCTGTTGCCACCATCGAGTGGCGCTATACGCTACACCGCGGTCGATGACAAACAAGCATAGTGTTTTCGGCTTCACGCACCTACTATGTTTTTCCCGATTATTATAAAGTCATCACGCAGACATATTTCACGATTTGTAATTTTTTGCAAAAGTATTTGGGAACATTTTATATCTGGAGGGGGCGGGGGTGGGATAGGGATTGGGGGGGAGGAATTGCAAATCACAAAAACCATAGTGATGACCAGGCAAGTCTAGCCCCTGCAAATTGTTGGTTCTAGATGCTATTTGCTGTAGTGCATTCTGAGCATTTAATCTGACCGCCTTCGCCATATTTCTTTGAAATCAATTAACTAATAAAAGGGGATGCATTTAATTTCAAGCTTGTTCTTGGGGCCAAAATTTATTATTGCACTCAAAAACCAGATGTAAACATGCCTTTCATACTTTTATTGTTACTTCTACTTTTCATCCTAATTCTTCAAGATCCACAAAACCCCTCCCTCCGCCGCCCCAAAATTCAGAGTGGTAGGTCCATAGATAAGCTGGGCAGGGGGCTCCTCCTTCTAACTCCCCCGTTTCTTTGTCTTTCTTTCCCTCTTCTTTATATTCTGAAGTCGTTGTTAACACAATAAATTCGTTTGCATTAGGATCAAGTGTAAATAAAGAGGATCGAGTGTAACCGAAAGTGACAGACCGTACTGCATTTGCTCGCGTACCAGAGTTGCATTGTTGACACGGAGACTGCCATGTTGTTAAACGGTGCCAAGAACTCGATTCCGTTGGAGCGCTTTGAATCAAGCAAGCCACTTAATAAGCTGCTTGCTCACGGAACACACCCCTCGTGTTGCTATAGCGCAGACCTAATGGGCCGAATGGCCTCCTCCTGCGTTGGATTTCCTTGCTAAATACGTAGATAACCAGAATGGTACTCTTCGACATTGTGACGTCGACCGATATGCCTCCTCCCACATTTAAATCCCTTCAGCTGTTCTGAGGTATCACATTTTTACCTCACATGACCTTTGACCTTTGATGCAGAAATCGAATCAGTTCAGCTATTCATGATAATATATACTTGTACCAAGTTAGTTAGGGTTAGGGAGCTGTTTCAGGGCTGATTGGGAGCTTGGTGACACATGTGTTGATCAATCATCTGCAAAATCTTGGCATTGAGGGAGTCAAGTGGGCAGATGGGATTAAACAATATTAGCCGAATACTGGGGAGACTTCTTTCATACCATAACTTAGAGTAGTTTTAGTGACTATTTAAAACTGCATTCTAGTTAGGAAGAAAACACTATCAGTTAAATATATAACTAAATAAACTAAAACGGCACTCAGTAGAGCGCATACCTCCACCAGGCTGAACAGTTCAGTTTTGTATTCCACAGATAGGCTAGATCTAGATCGGGATCTTCAACAAAATAGAATAAATTCTTCCTCGTCACACACCCAACCTGTCCACAAAATTTCGTCCGATTTTGTTCACATCTTTGAGATATCATTCCACACATCATTTTGACGCATTCACTCAATGGTGAAGAATCACAAATAATTATAGCATCAAGATCCAGATCGGGATCTTCACCAAAATCGAATATCCTTGTTACACACCCAACCTCTTCAGCAAATTTCGTCGGAAGCCATCCACAACTTTTTTGAGATATCCTGTTCACAGTCAAACAAACAGACAAACCACTGTGAAAGGGGTGAAAACAAAACCATTGTCCTCCTTCGGTGGTGGAGGTAATAACGGGAGCAATACAACATTTAATCAGAAGCACCAACTGGCACTGAATGGAGAATAACTAGTGAACAACAAATCTACTTTGTATTTTCTTACCAGGACATTGGTTCTCTCAGGGATGAGAGAGACCGAACTCCCACAACCCGTCTCGCTGCAAACAACAGCCATGGCTGCCAGGGGAGTGCACACCAGGTGTGAAGGATGAACCCTGTACAAGACACCAAACATATAGGGTCCTCAGCAGAGGGCAGGTGCAGGTCTGCACTGACCGATAACACACTTTTGACTCCACGGAAGGCACAGCTGCCAATGAAGTCAAACAGAGAAATGGGAGAAAATGAGCAAGTCCTAAAACATTCCATTAAAGTGTTGAGATTTTGTGGCTGTCCATAGACCTTATAAATAAATACTAAATGCAAGTTATCTTACAAGGAACTTCAATGGTTGTGCCTCTCATGGTTTTGTCCCTACCAGGTGCCTGTAGGGTACACATTGTCCCCCAGTAACCCTCTTCTTGGTAAGCTCCCAAAATCCAGGATCACTGCGCACCTCCTCCACTCAATTGTTCCTCTTTTCTCTCATCTGCGAAATCAACTTCTCAGTTTGTTCAATCCCATTCTTCCATGCAGAGCTTCAAGAACACAGGCTGTGCACCACTACTTCAGGTCATCCCCCATCCGTACTCACGATTTCTTTAACCCAAATGACCCCATTCCCAAGCGCACTCCCTTTTCCAGATTATTATGATCGATTCCCCCCCCCCCCCCCCCGCCTTTCTCTCACTCCTTTTAATTTGTCAGTTGGTTTGTTACCTCCGCCACCGAAGATGGATGGAGGTTACGTTTTCACCCCTGTCTGTTGGTTTGTGAACAAGATATTAAAAAATTATGGACAGATTCGGCCAAAATTTGGTGGACAGGATGGGTGTGTGACGAGGAAGAATAGATTCAATTTTAGTGAAGATTTGATTGCGGTTCCAGATACGATTTTTTTTTAATTTCCAGGTGATTCTTCACCAGAGTGACAGGGCCAAAAACGATATACAACATGACATTTCAAAACCTTGTGGATGAATTAGCCAAAACGAGGTGGATGAGTTGCTTCGGTGGCAAGAAGCAGCAGGTCCGGATCCAGATCTGACCTATCGATGGGATACAAACATAAACTGTTCAGCCTGGTGTAGGTATGCGCTCCACCGAGTGCCGTTCTCATTCTTTCCCATTTCAGCCCTGCTCTCCCATTACTCCTCTTCTTCTGTTTCATTTAGTTTGTGCACAGCATGTTCAACCGCCGCCTTTATCTCACTCTTCCTCTCGCTCTCCCTTCAACTCAGCTGTTGCTCTTTCCCACTTTCCATTTAAATACCTTCTCTTCCAAGAGCCTCGATCATGTATACAAAAATGCAGGCTATTCGTCCATCAAAGTCTGAGCTGCGATTGTCAACCGATGGTTGGTTGTCCATGCTCTCTCCTTTTTGCTGAGCATCACGCAAGCAAGCAGCACGGGCCATTTTAAAATGTTTGGTACGACTCGGCCGGGGTTTGAACCACCGACCTACCAGACTCAGCACAGACACTCGAACCTTCACACCACCGAGTCTGATCGGAAGCAAGACAGGGCATCTGAAATTTCACTTCCAAAGCCCACGGTGAACTTTCCTTAGCAGCTCCTTTGCATTTAAAGTAGTTTATGATGTCTGCGATTCGAACCTGTGGTCCCAGCATCCTGAACCAAACAATGCTGTTGATTTCTTCATCTCAGTTGTAATGTGCAGTGGGTGTTCTTTTCCAGTTGTGCACACACACACACACACACACACACACACACACACACACACACACACACACACACACACACACACACACACACACACACACACACACACACACACACACACACACACACACACACACACACACACACACACACACACACACACACACCTCCAAAAATCAGATTTTTAAATTTTTTTTTTTTTTTAAATACCCCAAAACCATAGGCCGAACAACCACTAATAAACACGCCCGTGGGTCACCATCATGCATGAAAAAGCGATCCGACACTGAAATCAGTCGCACTGGGGGCGCTTGTACACAGCAAAACTATTAGGCGCGAGTCAAAACGAAAGAAATGCAAACAGCTAATCACTGAACTCGCTCTCATGCTCGTTCATTACAACAACCACAACTACCATGGAGATCACGCTATCAATATACACAGCTTTTAGTTTTAGGCCTCATGACAAAAACGACGAATGAGTTCCACTAACTCACCCAGATCGATTCAATTTACACCGTGGCGTCAACCAGGTGCTACCACAAACAGCCGTGTCACTCCGAGCCCCCGACGGTGTCGAACTCCATGTCGAAACTGTAGCGACGAAAAAATAATAATTAAATAATTAAAAGGACCTCAAAATAGTCCGTTCAATTTCCGCAATCGCCGACGCCTTCCCTTGTTCGTTCGATTCCTTATTCTTTTCTCAATTTATTTCCCATCCATTGAATGACTCCTCGCTCGGGACTTGAGGTCTATATAGTCGAGAGTAAAATTGTATTTTTTGTAAAATTCAATAAATTACGAAATCACGTGCTTTAAACCCGCTGTAGATGACGGATATAATCGCATAACGAAACCCCGCCTCTTCAATTCGCCTCAGCCACGCCTCTTAATCTGTCATTATTCCACCTCTTTACGAAATGAGTAACACTTATTCATTCCGTTAGCTCCGCCTATTCCTTGTGTAAGCCACACCTCTAATACACACCTCTCTCGCAAATCCACCTTTGTTCAAACACACGAGCAGTTTTTCTTAAGCAATTTATTTCGGCAAATCGAGGCGTTACAGTAGCACAACATTATCCAAAAGTTGAGTGGAGATATATATATATATATATACAGTGGGGAGAACAAGTATTTGATACACTGCCGATTTTGCAGGTTTTCCCACTTACAAAGCACGTAAAGGTCTGTAATTTTTATCATAGGTACACTTCAACTGTGGAAGACGGAATCTAAAACAAAAATCCTGAAAATCACATTGTATGATTTTTAAGTAATTACTTTGCATTTTATTGCATGAAATAAGTATTTGATCACCTACCAACCAGTAAGAATTCCGGCTCTCACAGACCTGTTAGTTTTTTCTTTAAGAAGCCCTCCCATTCTCCACTCATTACCTGTATTAACTGCACCTGTTTGAACTCGTTATCTGCATAAAAGACGTCTCCAGACCGTCTCCGACCACAAAGACCGCAAAGACCGACCGCAAAGCCGTCTCCAGACCTGTCCACACTCAATCAGACTCCAACCTCTCCACAATGGGCAAGACCAGAGAGCTGTCTAAGGACATCAGGGACAAATTTGTAGACTTGCACAAGGCTGGGATGGGCTACAGGACAATAGGCAAGCAGCTTGGTGAGAAGGCAACAACTGTTGGCGCAATTATTAGAAAATGGAAGAAGTTCAAGATGACAGTCAATCTCCCTCGGTCTGGGGCTCCATGCAAGATCTCACCTCGTGGAGCCTCAATGATCATGAGAAAGGTGAGGGATCAGCCCAGAACTACACGGCAGGACCTGGTCAATGACCTGAAGAGAGCTGGGACCACAGTATCAAAGAAAACCATAAGTAACACACTACGCCGTCATGGATTAAAATCCTGCAGCGCACGCAAGGTCCCTCTGCTCAAGCCAGCGCATGTCCAGGCCCGTCTGAAGTTTGCCAATGACCATCTGGATGATCCAGAGGAGGAATGGGAGAAGGTCATGTGGTCTGATGAGACCAAAATAGAGCTTTTTGGTTTAAACTCCACTCGCCGTGTTTGGAGGAAGAAGAAGGATGAGTACAACCCCAAGAACACCATCCCAACCGTGAAGCATGGAGGTGGAAACATCATTCTTTGGGGATGCTTTTCTGCAAAGGGGACAGGACGACTGCACCGTATTGAGGGGAGGATGGATGGGGCCATGTATCGCGAGATCTTGGCCAACAATCTCCTTCCCTCAATAAGAGCATTGAAGATGGGGCGTGGCTGGGTCTTCCAGCATGACAACGACCCGAAACACACAGCCAGGGCAACTAAGGAGTGGCTCCGTACGAAGCATCTCAAGGTCCTGGAGTGGCCTAGCCAGTCTCCAGACCTGAACCCAATAGAAAATCTTTGGAGGGAGCTGAAAGTCTGTGTTGCGCAGCGACAGCCCCGAAACCTGAAGGATCTGGTGAAGATCTGTATGGAGGAGTGGGCCAAAATCCCTGCTGCAGTGTGTGCAAACCTGGTTAAGAACTACAGGAAACGTCTGATCTCTGTAATTGCAAACAAAGGTTTCTGTACCAAATATTAAGTTCTGTTTTTCTGATGTATCAAATACTTATTTCATGCAATAAAATGCAAATTAATTACTTAAATATCATACAATGTGATTTTCAGGATTTTTGTTTTAGATTCCGTCTTCCACAGTTGAAGTGTACCTATGATAAAAATTACAGACCTTGTCGTGCTTTGTAAGTGGGAAAACCTGCAAAATCGGCAGTGTATCAAATACTTGTTCTCCCCACTGTACATATATATATATATATATATATATATATATATATATATATATATATATATATATATATATATATATATATATATATATATATATATATATATATATATATATATATATATATGTATATATATTGTGGATATGAGAATTGTGTTTTTTTTAATGTTATTCCATATACAATCACGTAGCAAATCATAGATTTCCTCCTTGTTCAGTAGTTATCTCCTTATTATGTGTACTAGATTAAGGCTGTGTCTTCCATTAATTAACACTCCATTGCACCGAATTCAAATAAGGTAGATTCCCTTCACATTCCCCTTTCGTCAATTGCCAACTGCATTGGGCGGTTTGCTGCATTCCGCTGCTGCTGTGGGGTTGTGGTTTTTTGCTGCAAGACTCCATTAGCCACGAGGTCATCTCGGAGCAGAAGGTGGGAGGAGTCGGCCCAGCGCCGGGAACAAGGCGTGGCCTTGCAAACGCCTCCTCTAGGGGCGGGATCGGTGAGCCCTCGCGACCAATCAGGGCCGAGGCGAGCTCACCGATGGGCGTGTCCTGGAGGCCGGTGGCTTGATCGCCCGAGGCGATATATAAGCGCGCGCGGAAGCCTTTGGAGGAGTCCTGAGAGTTGCGAGACGGGAGATCCGGCAAAGAGACAGCAAGCCATAAGTGAGAGGAAGAGACAGCAAGCCTTGTGAAGAAAGAGACAGCAAGCCTTGTGAAGAGAGAGACGTGCAACCTGCGGGAGTACGAGTGAGGGAGACGCTGTTGCCAACCAGCCTTGCCGCAACGGGCTCTAACGCGTTGCTGGGAGCATCCCGGCGGTGTGAACCAGAGGGCGGAGAGCCAGCGGCTGCTCGCTCCCGGCCCGGTCGTCCTACCATCCCACCTGAACCTTCCTCTCCTTCCAGCGATTCAGCCCTATCATCATCCACCGTGTAAGTCTGATTGTTCGTCCGTCTTCTGTGTTGTCCTGGGGTTGTAAGTAAGACTGCCATAGTTAAGTTAATTTGCACTGTGTCCTTCTGGTCCGTCCCTCTTTCTGCATTATTTTATTATCCTTCCCTCTTCCTTGGTTTCTTTGATTGTGTAAATAGTAGTAAATAAATCATATTCGTATTTCCTACCTTTGTTCTGCTTCTTCTTCACATCCGTGTCGTCTTAGTGATTTCCTTCATTGAATACCTGTGGCACGATTTGGCCAACATTCAAGGATCGGGTCTAGTTTCTGTTAATAGTTCGTGCTGCAGTTGCCAAAACCGCTTGGCAATTAACATCTGTCCGCGGTACGAACGGGGCTGTGCACCGGCCTTTCCGGAGGGTGCTGGGCAGCGTCAGGGACCACGTCGGTCAGTTATAGAGGAGGGGATTAATCCCCCCCTCTAAGGGGAACAGAGGCCGACGTTGGGTTCCATAACAATTGGTGTCGGGAGCGAGATTCGGACCTGAAGCGCTTAGCGCGCTCAAAATTACGAGTGGCCCAAAATTTGTTTTATAAAATCTTAAATTTGAAAATCGTGCCATGGATGGTCAAGGCGACGGGATGCTGTTGGGGGAATTAGAGGGTATAGAGTCGACCCAGGACCTCGGGGAAATGTATGTGGGAGAAATGGAGGAGGAGAACAATGAGGGGGTGGTTGAGGAGGTATCAGGCGCACAAAATGGTGCCTTCGCGCACGTGGTAGCAGCGGCACCAAATATAGCCGCGCCCGTGACCGTAGCAGCACCGGTGGATTTAAACCTTTTTATGGTGCAAATGGAGGCTCTTATGGCCAAGAATAGTGAGCGATTGGAAAGCAGAATGATGGGAGCAATGAGGGACGGAGCAAGGGGTACCAGTGAACGTTTAGACAGCAAATTTGAGGGGTTAGACAATAATTTTAAGGGGTTGGACAATAAATTTGAGGGGTTAGACAACGGGATAAAAGAGGTAAAGAATGGGTTAACGGGGTTGGAAAATAGAATGGCTGCCCAGGAGAACCAGATGGAAGGGATGAAGAATGGGTTAGGGGGGGTTAGAAAACACAATGGACGGCAAATTGAGGGAAATAGGGGAGCAATCCGCCCGGGAAATTAAACGAATGGGAGAACAAATAGAGGAGGTGAAAATCGGGTTGGAAGGTGAAATGGATGCTCAGAAGAATGAATTGGAACAGATGAGGGCGGCATCTACTAAAGAGATGGAGGAGATGGGGGAGGAGATAAGACGAGGTGTAAGCGAGGATGTCTCGGGGGTACGCGAGGAGGTAAAGCGAGGTGAGAAGCGTATGGAGAAAGAGGTGAGAAGTAGTATGGCTAGGTTACAGGGGGGCATAGAAGATCTGACAAGGGGAGTGGAGCAGCTGACGGTGGGACAAAAGGAACTAGTGGAGCAGGTGGAAAAGAACACTGCGGTACTAGGAGGGTTGAAAGCGACACAAAAAGAAATCAAAAATGGAATTAATATCGACGAAGAGGGAATGGCGGATGGTACGTGAGGGGTTGACAAATCGTTTGGACGAGGTGACAGAGGCAATGGAGACAAAGGACCGGGAGGTGGGGACGCATATAGAAACGGTCAAGGTGGCCTTAGAGGACAAAATTGAGGAGACGCACCAGGAAATAAAAGAGGTGAAGCAAAAGTTAGAGGATGTGGAAGAGGGGGTGAGTGAAATTAAGAAGAGACGGAGGGAAACTCAGAGGGAGATAAGGGAGGAGGTGATGGAATATGTGCAAGGTCGGTGCTCAAATCGTGATGGTGTGCTCACTGGCCAAATAAAGAGTTTGCAGGTGGCGGAGGAGGAGCGGAGACGAGGTGTCGAGGTGAGTGGCGATATACTCGGAAATGTATATGGTGTGAGGGGAGATTCAGTCGGATTGGGGGTTGGTTTGGACCCGGGTGTTCATGAGAGGCCGCTGGTAAAGTGTGCGACAGGTACAGAGTGTGAAGGAGGAGGTGTGCGAGGATGTCCGACTATGGGGTGTGTAAGGAAAAAGTGTGCGCCGAGGAGTGAGTGTGCTGGCGAGAGTGAGTTGGTCGTAGCGCATGTGCGGTCGTAGCGCATGTGCGCATGGAAGCGCGTGATGGGGAGTGTTACAGGGGGTGTAACGAAAGAGTGCACACCTGTGGTGAGTGTTACGGAGGACGTAATGGGAGAGTGTGCACGAGAGAGAGGTGTGTAACAGAGGAGTGCGTGAGTACAGAGTGTGCTGTCAAGAGTAAGGGTGAATGCGTGACCGAGTGTGGTGGTGAAAGTAGTGAGAGTGACACAGAGCACGAGTTGGTTGTAGCAGGTGAGGGAGGATGCACACCTGGAATGGAAGGATGCACACCTGGGATGAAAGGATGCACACCTGGAGTGGTCGAGCGGGTGTGGGAATGCACACTGGAGTTAGTAGTGAGGCACATGATTGGGTGTGCAGGTGAGTGCATACCCGTGGTTGTCACAGAGGATGTGACCGAGGAGTGGGCGCGAAGAGGTGTGTTGGTGAGGTGTACGAACGACGAGTGTGTGTCAAGGTGTGCGGTGGTCAGGTGTGTGACAAAGTCTGTGAGCGGAATGAGTGTACCTGGGTGTGTAAGAGAAGGTGCAATGACGGAGAGCATGGAGACAGCTGGATGTGTGAGCAAGGAACGGAACGCGGGGTGTGAACATGCAAGTGGAGCATCGACGCTAAACGGGATAGCGGTTATGCCTAGGTCACACATAGGCGGATATTTTGGCGACTACCGGCGACTGCCGGCGATCAAGATTTTTCGGCGACTACTGGCGATGTCGGGTGGTAATGTGACAGACCATCAATATCAGGCGGCAGTATGGCGACTGCAGGCGGCCACATTGCGCCTGCATTGCGACGACGCCCCGAGTGGGATGGCGACTGTTGAAGATCGATGACGACTGCATTGCGGATGCACGGCGGCAGCGTGGCGACAGTCTGGCGGCTAGATTACGACCGATGGCGGATCGCGGCGACTGCATTGGGGCCGGGTGGCGGTTTACTCCGACGTCCGCAAGACTGCAATAAGACCGCCGGCGATTGGAGACAATTCACACAACTTTTTAAATCTTTATCTCTCTATTTTACATTTCACTTTATTCATTTCAATGATGTATGACATGAAGCATAAAGATGTTTGATGTACAATAAGAAAGTTAATAAAGATGTATCATTGTAATGTAATAATCAAACTTTTCTGCAGGGAGAGAGAATGGAAATAAAGTCCAACAAATTATTTCCACTGGTCCCAAGTCCCATAAATAAAGTTTCCAAAGGACCAAAGTCCCAAAAATAAAGTTCCCAAAAGTCCCAAGTCCAAACAATAAAGCCATATCCTTGTCGGCACCACAGGACCTCACTCCACGGAGACCCTCACACCATCCTGTCTTGCCATGGAATCGTGGTATGTCGTAATGCAGTCGCCAGGCAGTCGTAACTCGGCCGCCACTAGTCCTACTGCTGTCGTCGTCAGTCTCCCATAGCCGCAGGGGAGACGTGGCAGTTCTTCTGTAGTCGATATGCAGCCGCAACAGTGTCGGCCCATAGTCGGGAAGATGCCGCAGGAAGGCCGTATGGCATTCGCATCTCTGCCATGCTACCTGGTGGGGCGATTGCGGAAGACTATGAGCGACTGGGTTGCGGCCGCTTTACGCTCTTATTACGGATACCGACGACAGCATGGCGGTTCCATCATGACAGCATGGCAGATTTTTTTCCATTGCGACTGAGCGCGCCGTTTTTAAACATTTTAAAAACTTTTTGGCCCCTTTGCGACTCTTGCCGACTGCAGGTGACCTGGGGAGGATAACCACGACTACAGGCGACCGTCCATTACGGTTTCATTATGATTGTCGGCGGATGGTGGCGATTTCTTCAGTCGCCAGTAGTCGCCGACAAATCCGCCTATGTGTGACCTAGGCATTAGATCGACTTGTAGCCGGAGCGAGCCCTCGGTTCGTGCCGGGCTTCGTGTGCCACGGGAACCAGCGGGGATCGTAACCACGGCGGTTTCGAAAGAAACCGCCGTACGCGATCCACGCCGGGCCGCGCGCTGAACAGCCGCGTCCGTGCTCCGCTTGGCGGAACGGGTGGCCCGGTAAGAAGGGTCGGGACGGCGACCCCTTTTGGTTGCGGCGTTCTGGCAAGGCGAGATCGGGTCATCAGGCGGGAGACCGGACGGCTCCGCGCCGAGGTGGACCTTGGGATCTCGGCCCGAGTAAACCTCCTTCCCTGCACCGAATGCCGGACGGATCCAACCGCCGGCACCGAACAACCCGCATTCATTGCTCGGCTTTGCGAAGCCGAGCTTTGGAGATGAATTGGCGCACCGAGAGGCTCCAGTGAGTAGACTGTGATGATGATAGTGTTTTGGACCCGAAATTGGGATAGGGAATTTGTGATTGAAATTTGATGACAAAATTGATAGTGATAGTCGGAGATGCCCGATGTGGGGGGATGGCAACTCTGCCATCCCACACAAGGGGGCAAAGGAGCAATAGTTTTATGGGGTTTATGGCAGTGAAAACTAGCCCGGGAGGGTTAGGATAAAATGCTAGGGACCTAGAGATGACCATAGGTAACGGTAAGGTTAGGTAGCAACAGTGGACAGGTAGTGGGGACATAGAGAGGGTAGTTGGATGATAATGACGAGGGAGCGCAATAATGTCAGGGGTGACGGGGAAGCGCGAGTTTCAGAGGGGAGTAGTCAGATTAGATGATGCCGTGTGTGTGTAAAAGTGTATTCGAAAGTGTATTGAGCAGTATACGAGTGAATAATTGATTGTGCATTGTATTGAATGATTGAGGGCGCCTGGGAGGAAGAAGGGTGCAGGTGGCACCAGGTGTGATTGCACCAGGTGTGCAAGTGAACAGGTGTATGGAGCGGGGTATGAGTGAGTAGTGGTGATTGTGTATTGTGTTGACCAAATGGTAAAGGGAGGAAGGAGGGTGCAGCGGGCACCAGGTGTAGGAGTGATTGCACAGGTGTGCAACTACAGGTGTATGGAGAATGGTTGTGTGGAATACATGGAGTATAGAATATATGGAGTGTGGAATGGATGGTTGTGGAGTGAGTATGGTGGAAACGGTGGAGTGGAGTGGATGGTGCGAAGGTGTGTATGGGGAGGATGGACCCCATCACGAATACCCGGGGAGGGTAGTTTAAGAGTTAGGTAGAGGGTACAGGTAAATTGTGGTTGGATATTGGCATCTGTGCCAATCGGTGGAAGAATGGTGTTTGGATGGGTGCATTGGTGATGTGGAAATGGCTGGGCGTGTGGCCTGTTAGTGTGTGTAGTTGGTTGAGCACTCCGCCACTGTTAGGATGTCGGCCAGGTGAGGCCGCAGGTAGGCTCTGGGAGCCATTAGAGTTGTGGATGGGGCCCGAGGATCCGGAGGACGGACCCGGGTAGCCCAGTGCCAGAGAGGGCACCGAGTGGGGAGAGCGCCAGAGGGCCTTCCCCAGGTAGATAGGTAGGGTTAAGGAGCAGGTAAGCTCGGAGGCAACTACAGTGGTGGAGGTGTGCAGGTGGGTAGACCTGCTGGGAGAGCCACACGACCCAGTCCTGAAATTGTGCAAAGGCACAGGGAGTTGAATCGGGGGAGTGAGACCCCAAATTGATGAAGCACCACAGTTTGTTCAATGGGAATTTGGTTCTTAAAACTGCATAGAGTAAGGATGGCCAATGGTTTGGCAGGGAAAGACCCCGGGTAGTGTAAAGTGTGTTAATGTCATTTAGAAGATAGTTAGGATTGAAATCTCCTCGCACCATCTACATCCACTCACCTGAGGTAACGACGGTGCTCCACACCATGCCATGGTTTGTTTTTATTATTTTGGTGCAAATGTTTGGAATGTGAGACGCATCATGACGTGGGTGTGAAATTGTGCTTTGTGTTCCATCTCTCCCTCCTTATGAGGATTGATGATGAATTGGTGATGGCAAATTTTGGTTAGAGGGATTGTGGGGACGAATTTGGTATAGGGGAAATATGGGGAAGACGTGACAGTAGTGACGAATTTGTAAATGTGTAGGTTTTTGTAAATACGGGGAGGGGCAAGGGGGGGTAGTGTAGGTCACATGTGGGGGGCGTACGGTAGGGACGAGCTTTCTCACTTCGCTCTCCGTACGCACCTCATCCTGCATTACCTTGTTTGATGTGTACCCTTGTGACCTTACCCCTCGCTCACCTGTCTTCTCCCCCCCCCACCCTTGTCTCCCACCCAAGGACTGTGCGCCACTGGGCGCCGAGGGGAGCGTGCGGGAGTCTGCCATTGTGTGCCCGAAACTCCCGCAACCAGCTGTCTGCATCGATGCACCACATATGGACCACATGTCTGTGGCTGAGCACCACTCATGGACCCTACAGGTTGGGGCATGGCCCCTCTGCTGGAACCAGCCATGATGGCCCGAGATCTTGCTGGCGGACCTGGGTAACATGGCACCTATGCCACACAGGTGAACCACACATAGTCGGCCCTGTGGGCCATAAATAAAAGGAACAATGGACATGGTTGTGCACTTTTATTATGTCCAAATAGGCCGCCAGCAAGAAGAACATGAAGAAAAGACAACTGGAAGAATAACAAATAGCCAGCAGAGGGAGCCGAAGAGCAAGACACCACCAGGGGTTTGTTGGTTTCTCTTTATTATTGAACTGTGGTGACTGTGCACCGATTGGTGCTTGTTGGTGCTTTGGTGCATTTCGGTGCTTTCTGGTGCGTCGATGCAGCACAGGCTGTCTCCCCCCCCCCTCCCCCCCCCCCAAAAAGAACAATCACAGGTCCTGGGTTGCGTTTTGTAAATACAAGTAGCGTCACTGTAAATAATGCTCCCCAATCGTTCATGTTGTAGTTTGAAGACAATTCCGCAATTCGGTTAGCTGTGGGCGTGAGTCTGTTAGGCAGGGTGCAATGGAGCAGCGGGACATATTTATTTATGTTTTAAAACTGTCACACTCAGGGTCAGGTTAAATGTAGAGGGAACTACACCTACGTGCCACACTAAAAGTAAAAGTAATAGGCCCGGGACGTGCCTAAGAGGAGGAGGGTGCAGTGTTGTGGATATGAGAATTGTGTTTTTTTTATTGTTGTTGTAAAATATCACCCTCCTTCCTCCATTTGTTGTGTATAAAGGTCAAAGGTCGTGCCCGTAGTTATTCCATATACAATCACGTAGCAAATCATAGATTTCCTCCTTGTTCAGTAGTTATCTCCTTATTATGTGTACTAGATTAAGGCTGTGTCTTCCATTAATTAACACTCCATTGCACCGAATTCAAATAAGGTAGATTCCCTTCACATTCCCCTTTCGTCAATTGCCAACTGCATTGGGCGGTTTGCTGCATTCCGCTGCTGCTATGGGGTTGTGGTTTTTCGCTGCAAGACTCCATTAGCCACGAGGTCATCTCGGAGCAGAAGGTGGGAGGAGTCGGCCCAGCGCCGGGAACAAGGCGTGGCCTTGCAAACGCCTCCTCTAGGGGCGGGATCGGTGAGCCCTCGCGACCAATCAGGGCCGAGGCAAGCTCACCGATGGGCGTGTCGTGGAGGCCGGCGGCTTGATCGCCCGAGGCGATATATAAGCGCGCGCGGAAGCCTTTGGAGGAGTCCTGAGAGTTGCGAGATGGGAGATCCGGCAAAGAGACAGCAAGCCATAAGTGAGAGGAAGAGACAGCAAGCCTTGTGAAGAAAGAGACAGCAAGCCATAAGTGAGAGGAAGAGACAGCAAGCCTTGTGAAGAAAGAGACAGCAAGCCTTGTGAAGAGAGAGACGTGCAACCTGCGGGAGTACGAGTGAGGGAGACGCTGTTGCCAACCAGCCTTGCCGCAACGGGCTCTAACGCGTTGCTGGGAGCATCCCGGCGGTGTGAACCAGAGGGCTGAGAGCCGGCCGCTGCTCGCTCCCGGCCCGGTCGTCCTACCATCCCACCTGAACCTTCCTCTCCTTCCAGCGATTCATCCCTATCATCATCCCCCATGTAAGTCTGATTGTTCGTCCGTCTTCTGTGTTGTCCTGGGGTTGTAAGTAAGACTGCCATAGTTAAGTTAATTTGCACTGTGTCCTTCTGGTCCGTCCCTCTTTCTGCATTATTTTATTATCATTCCTTCTTCCTTGGTTTCTTTGATTGTGTAAATAGTAATAAATATATCATATTCGTATTTCCTACCTTAGTTCTGCTTCTTCTTCACATCCATGTCATCTTAGTGATTTCCTTCATTGAATACCTGTGGCACGATTTGGCCAACGTTCAAGGATCGGGTCTAGTTTCTGTTAATAGTTCGTGCCGCGGTTGCCAAAACCGCTCGGCAATTAACATCTGTCCGCGGTACGAACGGGGCTGTGCACCGGCCTTTCCGGAGGTCGCTGGGCAGCGTCAGGGACCACGTCGGTCAGTTATAGAGGAGGGGATTAATCCCCCCTCTAAGGGGAACAGAGGCCGACGTTGGGTTCCGTAACAATATGTATATATATATATATATATATATACATATATATATATATATATATATATATATATATATATATATATATATACAGTATATATATATATATATATATATATATATATATATATATATATATATATATATATATATATACAGTATATATATATATATATATATATATCTATCTATATATATATATATATATATATATATATATATATATATATATATATATATATATATATATACATATATATATATATATATATATATATATATATATATATATATATATATATATATATATATATATATTGTTACGGTACGCGGATTAGATGTTAGTTTACCGAGCGGAGGTATAACCGCGGCCGAACAGTTGTTCCCCACTAAACCCGATTCACCCAACGTTGGCCGTATCGCGCCACAGCTACTCAATCTGGAAAACTCTAAAGCGACCGAATGCAAAGAGGAAGAAGACGTACAGAAGGGTAACGGGATTTATTATTTACACACACAAGCAAAAAGGAGCAGTCACGATTATTTACAGGGGCATGAGACGCAGGTGACACAGTGAAAATTACTAGCTTATACAGACTTAGTTACTACCCAGGACAGAACAAACAACGACGACTCACACGGGGAATTGCAGAGTGGATTGGCTGGAAGGAGGTGTGTGGCTGGAGGGGGAGGACAGCACGGAGCTGGCTGGATCTTGATCCCGCACGGGACGTCGGGCTGGACCTTGACGGCCGCTGATGCCACCGATCCTGTCGTGTGCGCGGGATCACGGATCGGGTCACGGGTCGGATCACGGGTCGGATCACGGTCGGAGCCGACGCGCTGGTGGGGGGTCTGGCGTGACGGGTTCTCTCCTCTCTCTTTTGTGGTCCAACCACTCTTTCTCCACCGACAACTCAACGCAACCAACGCAACCACTCAACGCAACCACTGACCACCCCTGACGACCAACTCAGCTCTGACCAAAACCACACACTCAGCTCTTGTCATGGACCTCTCTTTTCAGACTCAGAACTCATCCTTTCTCTCACTTCTCTCCAGCCCATCTCTTTGGGGGACACCCCACGGCGTGTTATATAGGCCCCGCCCCTCAACCTTTGCCAACCTCCCCCAAACGCTCTTCCTCCGCCCTCTCAAACCAAACCCCTCGTGCTCGGTTGGTTGTTCGGGGCTGGCTCACTCCTCCCCTCTATGACGAGGTGGAGACACGCCCTTCTTTCCCAACCCTGCCTCGTGGCCAATGGTGGTTGAAGAAAACCGCCCAAAATGCAGTTGGCCATTGAAATGAAATGAAAGGGGATCTACTCTTATTTCACTTGGTGCAATGGAGTATTTAAATTAATGGGAGACACAGCCTTACCCTAAGACACATAATAAGATATAAGCTACTGAACAAGGGTTTTATCGTGTCCTGCAATGTGGTGTTTATGGAATAACTACCGAGACGCCCTTTGACCTTCACACTACGGAGGTATTTACAAGGAATCATTACATTTTACAGAGGGTGATATTTACAACAATTTACTATACAATACAACACAATAAAAAAAACACAATCCTCATATCCGCAACACTGCACCCTCCTCCTCTTAGGCACTGCCCGGGCCTACAACTTTAATTTAGTGTGACACGTAGGTGTAGTTCCCTCTACTTTTAACCTGACCCTGAGTGCGACAGTTTAAAAACACAAATAAATGTGTCCCGCTGCTCCATTGCACCCTGCCTAACAGACTCACGCCCACAGTTAACCGAATTGCGGAATGGTCTTCAAACTACACACTGACGGTGGGGAGAATTATTTACAATTGACGCTACTTTTATTTACAAAACTAACCCAGGACCTGTAATTGTTCTTTCTGGGGGGGAGACAGTCTGCTCTGCATCAATGCACCATGAAAGCACCTATAACACACCAACACACCCTCAAGCACCAATCGGTGCAGTCACCACAGTTCAATGCATAAAAATAAACCAACAACCCCTAACCCTGCAGGTGATCTCTTGCTCTTCGGCTCCCTCTGCTGGCTATTATTATTTCTTCCAGTTGTTGTCATTTTCTTTGCTGGCGGCCTATTTGCAATAAAACTTGCCCAAACGTGTCCATTTTATTTATTTTATTTATGGCCCACAGGGCCGACTAGTGTGTTTCACCTGTGGGGCATCGGTGCCCTGTGGCCAAGGTCCGCCAGCAAGATTTCGGGCCCTCATGGCCGGTTCCACAAGAGGGGCCATGCCCCAACCCATGGGGTCCACCAGTGGTGCTCGGCCACAGACATGTGGTCCATAATGTGGTGCATCGATGCAGACAGCTGGTTCTGGGAGTTCCGGGCGCAAAATGGAGGACTCACGCACGCTCCCCTCGGCGCCCAATGGTGCACAGGTCATGTGGGAGACAAAAGGGGGAAGACAAATGAGCGAGGGGTAAGGTCACAAGGGTACACATCAATAAGGCAATGCAAGGCGAAATGCGTACGGAGAGCGAAGTGAGAAAAGCTCGTCCCTACCGTACGTCACCCCCCCTGTCACCTACACTACCCTTGCCCTTACCCCATATGTACAACAATCTACAGATTTACAAATCCGTCGCTACTGTCACATTTTCCCATATTTCCCTTATACCAAATTCGTCTTCACAATCCCACTATCCAAAATTTGCCATCATCAATTCATCATCAATCCTCATAAGGAGGAAGAGATGGAACATCAAGCACAATGTCACTCCCACGTCATGATGCGTCTCACATTCCAAACATCTGCACAATAAAAAATAATCAAAACATGGCATGGTGTGGAGGTACATCATCTCAGGCGAGTGCATGTAGATGGTGCGAGGAGACTTCCTAATCCTAACTATCCTCTAAATGACTTTAACACACTTTACACTACCCGGGGTCTTTCCCTGCCAATCCATTGGCCAACTTACACTATGGGTTCTAAAAACCAATTCCCATTGACCAAACTGTGGTGCTTCTCAATTTGGGGTCTCACTCCCCCGATTCATCTCCCGGTGCCCTTGCACAATTTCTGGGCTGTGACGTGTAGCTCTCCCAGCAGGTCTACCCACCTGCACACCTCCACCACTGCAGTTGCCACCCGAGCTTACCTAGCTCCTCACCCTAACCTATCTAATTGGGGAAGGCCCCTCCTGGCTCTGTCACCCCCTGGTGCCCTCTGGCACTGGGCTACCCGGGTCCGTCCTCCGGATCCTCGGGCCCCATCCACAACTACCGGCTCCCAGAGCCCACATGCGGCCTCACCTGGCCGACATCCTCACAGTGGTGGAGTGCCCAAACCAACTACACACACTAACAGGCTACACGCCCAGCCATTTCCACAACACTAATGCACCCATCCAAACACCATTCTTCCACCCGCACCACAGATGCCAATATCCAACTACAATTTACCTATACCCTCTACCTAATACTTATACTACCCACCCCGGGTATTCGTGATGGGGGTCCATCCTTCCCCCACTCACACCTTCGCACCATCCACTCCACTCCATAGTTTCCACCATACTCACTCCACGACCATCCATTCCAATACTCCATTTATTCCACACTCCATGTCTTCCACACAACCATTTTCCATACACCTGTTGTTGCACACCTGTGCAATCACACCTGGTGCCACCTGCACCCTCCTCCTCTTCCTGGACCATTTGGTCAGCACAATACACAATCACCTTCACTCACTCATACACTGCTCCACACACCTGTCCAGTTGCACACCTGTGCAATCACACCTGTTCAATCTCACCTGTTCAATCCTCAAACACACGGCATCATCTCACCTAACTACTCCCCTCTGAAACTTGCGCTTCCCAGTCGCCCCTTTAAACTATTGCGCTCCCTCGTCATTATCATCCACACTAATCTACCTGCGTCCCCACTACAGGTATCAGTCACTAACTAATCTTAGCGTCACCTAAGGTCATCTCTCTAGATCCCTACACACGATATATCCTAACCCTCCCGGGCTAGTTTTCACTGCCATCAACCCCATAAAACTAGTGCTCCTTTGCCCCCCCATGTGGTGTGAGGGATGACAGAGTTGCCATCCCACCACATCGGGGAGGTCCCACTATAAATTTTGCTCGTCCAAATCCAACAAATCAAAAATTTGCCAATCATCTGCCAATCACTGTACCATTACCAATCATCACTCTGCCAATCCTTTGCCAATCATCAAATTTTGCCTTTTTCTAATTTTGGGTCCAAAATACTAACCTCATCACCCGTCTACTTACTAGATCCTCTCGGTGCGCCAATTCACTTTTAAAGCTCGGCTTCGTACAGCCGAGCAATGAATGTGGGTTGTTTGGTGCCAGCGGCTGGATACGTCCTGCATCCGGTGCAGGGAAGGACGCTTACCCGGGCCGAGATCCCACGCACCACCTCGGCACGGAGCCATCCCATGGCCCGACCTCGACCTGCCGGAGCGCCTCAACAAAAAGGGGTCGCCATGACGACCCTTCCTATCGGGCTGCCCGTTCCACCTAGCGGAGCACGGACGCGGCCGTTCCAAGCACGGCCCAGCGTGGATCACGTACGATGGTCCTTTCGAACCCACCGTGGTTCGGATCCCCGCTGGTCCTCGCGGCACGCGAAGCTGCCCGAAGCGCACCGAGGGCCGGATTCGGCTAAATGTCGTTCTAACCGCTACCCCGGTTACCGTCGATGCCTCACCTGCATGCTTACACCCCGCAGCCCGTTCCTTGCTCACACATCCAGCTGTTCCCATGCTCCTCGTCATTGCACCTTTTCTTACACACCCAGGTACACTCATTCCGCTCACAGACTTGGTCACGCACCTGACCACCGAACACCTTGGCACACATTCGTCGTTCGCACACCTCACCAACACACCTCTTCGCGCTCCCTTCTCGGTCACCTCCTCTGTGACAATCACAGGTGTGCTCTCACTCACACAACCAACCATGTGCCTCACTTACAATTCCAGCGTGCATTCCCATACACGCTCTACCATTCCAGGTGTGCTTCCTTCCATTCCAGGTGTACATCCTCGCTCACCTGTCACAACCAACTCACGCTCCGTGTCACTCTCACTACTTTCACCACCACTCTTGACAGCGCACTCACCCTTACTCTCGACAGCGCACTCTTACCTCATGCACCTGTCCATTACACACCTTTCTCGCACACACTCTTGCACACACTCTCCCGTTACATCCTCTGTAACACTCACCACAGGTGTGCATTCTTCCTTACTTTTGACAGCGCACCCTTTCCCCATGCACCCGTCCGTTACACACCTTTCTCGCGCATCCTCTTGCGCACTCTCTCCCGTTACATCCTCTGTAACACTCTCCACAGGCATGCATGCTTCCGTTACATACGGTCTGGCACCCTGCTCTGCTCTCCAAACTCTCCTCCTTTGGTATCCATGGAAATCTCCACGCATGGCTGGCGGACTTCCTCTCTGGTCGTAGTCAACGTGTGGCCCTGAATGGGTTTCTCTCATCTCCTCTTCCTGTTCAGGCTGGAGTTCCCCAAGGTAGTGTTCTGGGCCCTGTGCTTTTTCTGGTCTTCATCAATGATCTCTCTGACTCTCTTGAAAATCCTCTCTATCTCTTTGCTGACGACTCCACTCTCTGTCGCTCCATTCCTCATCCCTCAGATCGGCAGTCTGCAGCCTCCTCACTCTCTGCAGACCTGGACAAAATCACAGACTGGTCAAACAAGTGGAACATGTCTTTCAATCCTGACAAATCTCACACTCTTACAATGTCTCTCCGAAAGGACCGACTGGACAACCCTCCCATCTACTTTCTCAACAATCCTCTCCAAGAAGTTCTGTCGCTCAAGCTTTTGGGTCTCACTATCTGCCATGATCTTTCTTGGGAAAACCACATTTCCAAGCTGGCCTCCAAAGCCAGTCGCCGACTGGGCATCCTCGTCGTGCGAAGTCCTTCCTTGGCACACCTGAGCCCCTCACCACATACAAGGCTTTCATCCGCAGCTCAATGGAATACTGTTCCCCCCTCTGGGCTGGTGCTCCTGCCTCACACCTTGCTCGGCTTCACGCTGTTGAGGCCAAAGCTTTCAGAATCATTGGAATCTCCTGCGATGTAGTCAACGCCGAGGGCCTTTCACTCACTCACCGCAGGCAGGTTGGTGGTCTTTCTGTCTTCTACCGACTCCTCTCCGGCCTTGCTCCCCCAGCTCTCTCTGTGCTCTGTCCCCCCAATATTCCTTCAGGTCGCACAAGATCTGCCTGCAACCCTCTTATGGTTAAACTGCCAAAGTCTAGGCTCTCTGCTCACCTTCACTCTTTCATTCCCCTTTTCTCCCGCCTCTGGAACAAACTCCCCCACTCCCTTCAATCCCACTCCTCCCTCCAGGTCTTTAAAACAGCTGTTCACCACCATCTCTTATCTTCCCCCATCGAAAACCTTGATCTTTTCTACCCCCGGTAATTCACCCCAGAGTCCTTGCAGTGTTCATATGTTTTAATCCTCTCCCACCTCCCCCCAAGTCCTCCCGATGTCCCTGCTCTCAAATGTTGTGTTTGTGTCCTTCCCCCCTTCCCCCTCTCTTTTGTGTCCTTCCCCCTCTCTCCCCATCTTGTCTGCCGCTCCCCTTGTTTTTTGTGTTTTGTGTGTCGGTTTGTCTTTTTGTGTGATTAATGTTAGCTCTTTCACGAGCCTCGATCTTGTATACAAAAAAAAAAAAAAAAAAAAAAAAAAAAATCCTCTGTAACACTCCTCACTACGCGCTTCCATGTGCTCCCTCGCACACGCGCTACGACCGACTCACTCTCGACAGCACCCTCACTCCTCGGCGCGCACTTTTTCCTCACACACCCCAGAGTCGGACATTCTCGCACACCTCCTCTTTCGCACACCAGACCTGTCGCACACTTCACCAACGGCCTCTCACGAACACCCGGATCTAAATCAACCCCCAAGCCGACTGAATCTTTCCTCACATCATATGCATTTCCGAATATATCGCCACTCACCTTGGCACCTCGTCTCCGCACCTCCTTCGCCACCTGCAACCTCTATATTTGGTTAGCGAGCACAACATCACGATTCGAGCACCGACCTTGTACATATTCCATCACTTCCTCCTTTATCTCCTTTTTAGTTTCTGTCCGTCTCTTCTTAATTTCACTCACCTCTTCTTCCACTTCCTCTAATTTTTGCTTCACCTCTTTTATTTCCCGGTGTGTCTCCTCAAGTTCGTCCTCTAAGGCTATTTTGACCGTCTCTATGTGCGTCCTCACCTCTCGGTCCTTTGTCTCCATTACTTCTGTCACCTCGTCCAACCTCGTTGTCAGTCCCTCACGTACCATCTGACATTGCCTTTGTGTCGCTATTAAGTCGTCCTTGATGTCTCTTTGTGTCGCTTTTAACCCTCCTAGTACCGCAGTGTTCCTTTGAACCTGCTCCACTAACTCCGTCTGTCCCACCGTCAGCTGTTCCACCTCCTCCGTCAGGTCCTCTATGCCCCCTTGTAACTTTGCCATCCCATTTCTCACCTCTTTCTCCATACGCTTTTCACCTCGCTTTACCTCCTCGCGTACCCCCGAGACCTCCTCACTTACACCTCGTCGTATCTCCTCTTTCATCTCCTCCCTCTCTTTTGTAGATGCCACCCTCATCTGTCCCAATTCATCCCTCTGAGCATCCAATTTGGTTTCTACCCCGATTTTCACCTCCTCTATCTGCTCTCCCATTTGTTTAATTTCTCGGGCGGATTGCTCCCCTATCTCCCGCAATTTGTCTTCCATCCTATTTTCTAACCCCATTAACCCATTTTTCACCCCCTCTAACTGATTCTCCTGGGCAGCCATTCTATTTTCCACCCCCGTTAACCCATTCTTTACCTCTTTTATCCCGTTGTCTAACCCCTCAAATTTCTTGTCTAATCCCTCAACGGTACTCCTCATTGCCCCCATTTGGCCCCCCATTTCTCCCATTTTGCCCCCCATTTCGTCCCCCAATCGCTCACTATCGGCCTTCAATTCGTCCCTCATTCGCTCACTCTCAGCCCTCAATTCGTCCCTCATTTTGTCCATAAGGGCCCCCATTTGCAACATAAAAAGGTTCGAATCCACCAGCGGCGCTGCTACGGTCGCAGGCGCGGCTAGATTTGGTGCCGCTGTAACCGCGTGCGCAAAGGCGCCATTTTGCGCGCCTGAAACCTCGTGCACGAGAGCGCCATTTTGCGCGTCTGAAACCTCCGCAACCACATTGCCATTTTTCTCCTCCTCCCTTTCCTCCACATACATTTCCCCAAGGTCCTGGGTCGATTCCACCCCGTCTATCACTCCCACCGGCATCCCGTCGCCTTGACCAGCCATGGCGCGATTTCAAAATTCGGGTTTTCCTTTAAAAACAAAACAAATTTCCAGCCGCTTGTAATTTTGAGCGCGTTAAGTGCGCTTTAGGCTTCGTATCTCACTCCCCGACACCAATTTGTTACGGTCCGCAGATTAGATGTTAGTTTACCGAGCGGAGGTATAACCGCGGCCGAACAGTTGTTCCCCACTAAACCCGATTCACCCAACGTTGGCCGTATCGCGCCACAGCTACTCAATCTGGAAAACTCTAAAGCGACCGAATGCAAAGAGGAAGAAGACGTACAGAAGAGTAACGGGATTTATTATTTACACACACAAGCAAAAAGGAGCAGTCACGATTATTTACAGGGACATGAGACGCAGGTGACACAGTGAAAATTACTAGCTTATACAGACTTAGTTACTACCCAGGACAGAACAAACAAAGACGACTCACACGGGGAATTGCAGAGTGGATTGGCTGGAAGGAGGTGTGTGGCTGGAGGGGGAGGATGGCACGGAGCTGGCTGGAGCTTGATCCCGCACGGGACGTCGGGCTGGACCTCGACGGCCACTGATGCCACCGATCCTGTCGTGTGCGCGGGATCACGGATCGGGTCACGGGTCAGATCATGGGTCGGATCACGGTCAGAGCCGACGTGCTGGTGGGGGGTCTGGCGTGACGGGTTCTCTCCTCTCTCTTTTGTGGTCCAACCACTCTTTCTCCACCGACAACTCAACGCAACCAACGCAACCACTCAACACAACCACTGACCACCCCTGACGACCAACTCAGCTCTGACCAAAACCACACACTCAGCTCTTGTCATGGACCTCTCTTTTCAGACTCAGAACTCATCCTTTCTCTCACTTCTCTCCAGCCCATCTCTTTGGGAGACACCCCGCGGCGGGTTATATAGGCCCCGCCCCTCAACCTTTGCGAACCTCCCCCAAACGCTCTTCCTCCGCCCTCTCAAACCAAACCCCTCGTGCTCGGTTGGTTGTTCGGGGCTGGCTCACTCCTCCCCTCTATGACGAGGTGGAGATACGCCCTTCTTTCCCAACCCTGCCTCGTGGCCAATGGTGGTTGAAGAAAACCGCCCAAAATGCAGTTGGCCATTGAAATGAAATGAAAGGGGATCTACTCTTATTTCACTTGGGGCAATGGAGTATTTAAATTAATGGGAGACACAGCCTTACCCTAAGACACATAATAAGATATAAGCTACTGAACAAGGGTTTTATCGTGTCCTGCAATGTGGTGTTTATGGAATAACTACCGAGACGCCCTTTGACCTTCACACTACGGAGATATTTACAAGGAATCATTACATTTTACAGAGGGTGATATTTACAACAATTTACTATAATAGTAAATTATAGCCTCATTAAGATCCATTAAAAGAGAGCCCGATTAAGCCATTATAGCCCAATTAAGCCATTTTAGCCAAATTAAGCCATTTTAGCCCGATTAAGCCATTTTAGCCCGATTAAGCCATTTTAGCCCGATTAAGCCATTTTAGCCCGATGAAGCCATTTTAGCCCAATTAAGCCATTTTAGCCCGATTAAGCCATTTTAGCCCGATTAAGCCATTTTAGCCCGATTAAGCCATTTTAGCCCGATTAAGCCATTTTAGCCCGATTAAGCCATTTTAGCCCGATTAAGCCATTTTAGCCCGATTAAGCCATTTAAGCCCGATAAAGCCATTTTAGCCCGATTAAGCCATTTTAGCCCGATTAAGCCATTTTAGCCCGATGAAGCCATTTTAGCCCGATTAAGCCATTTTAGCCCGATTAAGTCATTTTAGCCCGATTAAGCCATTTTAGCCCGATTAAGCCATTTTAGCCCGATGAAGCCATTTTAGGCCGATTAAGCCATTTTAGCCCGATTAAGCCATTTTAGCCCGATTAAGCCATTTTAGCCCGATTAAGCCATTTTAGCCCGATTAAGCCATTTTAGCCCGATTAAGCCATTTTAGCCCGTTTAAGCCATTTTAGCCCGATTAAGCCATTTTAGCCCGATTAAGCCATTTTAGCCCGAATAAGCCATTTTAGCCCGATTAAGCCATTTTAGCCCGATTAAGCCATTTTAGCCCGATTAAGCCATTTTAGCCCGATTAAGCCATTTTAGCCCGATTAAGCCATTTTAGCCCGATTAAGCCATTATAGCCCAATTAAGCCATTTTAGCCAAATTATGCCATTTTAGCCCGATTAAGCCATTATAGCCCAATTAAGCCATTTTAGCCCAATTAAGCCATTTTAGCCCAATTAAGCCATTTTAGCCCGATTAAGCCATTTTAGCCCGAATAAGCCATTTTAGCCCGATTAAGCCATTTTAGCCCGATTAAGCCATTTTAGCCCGATTAAGCCATTTTAGCCCGATTAAGCCATTTTAGCCCGATTAAGCCATTTTAGCCCGATTAAGCCATTTTAGCCCGATTAAGCCATTTTATCCCGATTAAGCCATTTTTGCCCGATTAAGCCATTTTAGCCCGATTAAGCCATTTTAGCCCGATTAAGCCATTTTAGCCCAATTAAGCCATTTTAGCCCGATTAAGCCATTTTAGCCCGATTAAGCCATTTTAGCCCGATTAAGCCATTTTAGCCCGATTAAGCCATTTTAGCCCGATTAAGCCATTTTAGCCCGATTAAGCCATTTTAGCCCAATGAAGCCATTTTAGCCCAATTAAGCCATTTTAGCCCGGTTAAGCCATTTTAGCCCGATTAAGCCATTTTAGCCCGATTAAGCCATTTTAGCCCGTTTAAGCCATTTTAGCCCGATTAAGCCTTTTTTTTTTTTTTTTTTTTTTTTTTTTTTTTTGTATACAATATCGAGGCTCGTGAAAGAGCGAACATTAATCACACAGAAAAACAAACCGACACATAAAACATATAACATAGGGAGCGGTAGACAAGATGGGGAGAGAGGGGGAAGGACACAAACACAACATTTGAGAGCAGGGACCGAGAGACATGGAGACATCGAGAGATCTGAGAGAGGGCGAGGGCTTTGGGAGGGGGGGGCGTGGGAAGGGGGCAGTGGGAGAGGTATAAAACATATGGACACTGCCAGGACTTCCAGGAAAGAAGTTGGAATTTCAAACAAGGTGGATCTGGGGTGAATTAGCGGGGGTAGAAAAGATCAAGGTTTTGGATGGGGGAAGATAAGAGATGGTGGTGAACAGCTGTTTTAAAGACCTGGAGGGAGGAGTGGGATTGAAGGGAGTGAGGGAGTTTGTTCCAGAGGCGGGAGAAAAGAGGAATGAAAGAGTGAAGGTGAGCGGAGAGCCGAGATTTCGGCAGTTTAACCATCAGAGGGTTGCTGGCAGATCTTGTGCGACCTGTAGGAATATTTGGGGGACAGAGCACAGAGAGAGCTGGGGGTGCAAGGCCGGAGAGGAGTCGGTAGAAGACAGAAAGACCACCTACCTGCCTGCGGTGAGTGAGTGAAAGGCCCTCAGAGATAGCTTCATCGCGGGAGATTCCAATAATTCTGAAAGCTTTGGTTTCAACAGCGTGAAGCCGAGCTAGGTGTGAGGCAGGAGCACCGGCCCATAGGGGAGAACAGTATTCCATTGAGCTGCGGATGAAAGCCTTGTATGTGGTGAGGAGCTCAGGTGTGCCGAGGAAGGACTTCGCACGACGGAGGATGCCCAGTCGGCGACTGGCTTTGGAGGCCAGCTTGGAAATGTGGTTTTCCCAAGAAAGATCATGGCAGATAGTGAGACCCAAAATCTTGAGCGACAGAACTTCTTGGAGAGGATTGTTGAGAAAGTAGATGGGAGGGTTGTCCAGTCGATCTTTTCGGAGAGACATAGTAAGAGTGTGAGATTTGTCAGGATTGAAAGACATGTTCCACTTGTTTGACCAGTCTGTGATTTTGTCCAGGTCTACAGAGAGTGAGGAGGCAGCAGACTGCCGATCTGAGGGAAGAGGAATGGAGCGGCAGAGAGTGGAGTCATCAGCAAAGAGATAGAGAGGATTTTCGAGAGAGTCAGAGAGATCATTGATGAAGACCAGAAAAAGCACGGGGCCCAGAACACTGCCTTGGGGAACTCCAGCCTGAACAGGAAGAGGAGATGAGAGAAACCCATTCAGGGCCACACGTTGACGACGACTAGAGAGGAAGTCCGCCAGCCATGCGTGGAGATTTCCATGGATACCAAAGGAGGAGAGTTTGGTGAGCAGAGCGGGGTGCCAGACCGTGTCGAAGGCACGTGATATGTCGAGGGAGACAGCTCTAATTTCCTGTTTGGCATTGAGGACCTCCATCCATTGTTGAGACAGCAGAAGCAGCATGTCCAGAGTAGAGTGACCTGGTCTGAAACCAAATTGATGATCAGAGATCAAGCCATTGGAGAAGAGGAAAGATTTCATATCAGAAGCAATGATGGATTCCATGACTTTGCTGATAATTGGGAGAAGGCTGATTGGTCTGTAGTTGCTAGGATCTGTTTTTGCACCTTTTTTGTGCAAAGCGGTGATGTTGGCTGATTTCCAAGCAGATGGCAGTTGACCTTGAGCAAAAGAGAGGGTGAAGAGAACAGAGAGAGGGTGAGATAGAGCAGCAGAGCAGGATTTTAGGACCCGTGGGCTGATGCCGTCGGGTCCAGTTGCAGAATCAGAGTCGAGGGTTGACAGAAACTTTTCCACCTTGTCAGGAGGAAAGGACACGGAGTCCAGGAGCAATTTTAGCCCGATTAAGCCATTTTAGCCCAATTAAGCCATTTTAGCCCGATTAAGCCATTTTAGCCCAATGAAGCCATTTTAGCCCGATTAAGCCATTTTAGCCCAATTAAGCCATTTTAGCCCGAATAAGCCATTTTAGCCCGATTAAGCCATTTTAGCCCGATTAAGCCATTTTAGCCCGATTAAGCCATTTTAGCCCGATTAAGCCATTTTAGCCCGTTTAAGCCATTTTAGCCCGATTAAGCCATTTTAGCCCGATTAAGACATTTTAGCCCGATTAAGCCATTTTAGCCCGATTAAGCCATTTTAGCCCAATGAAGCCATTTTAGCCCAATTAAGCCATTTTAGCCCGATTAAGCCATTTTAGCCCGATTAAGCCATTTTAGCCCGATTAAGCCATTTTAGCCCAATGAAGCCATTTTAGCCCAATTAAGCCATTTTAGCCCGATTAAGCCATTTTAGCCCAATTAAGCCATTTTAGCCCAATTAAGCCATTATAGCCCAATTAAGCCATTTTAGCCCGATTAAGCCATTTTAGCCCGATTAAGCCATTTTAGCCCAATTAAGCCATTTTAGCCCAATTAAGCCATTTTAGCCCGATTAAGCCATTTTAGCCCGATTAAGCCATTTTAGCCCAATTAAGCCATTTTAGCCCAATTAAGCCATTATAGCCCAATTAAGCCATTTTAGCCCGATTAAGCCATTTTAGCCCGATTAAGCCATTTTAGCCCAATTAAGCCATTTTAGCCCGATTAAGCCATTTTAGCCCGATTAAGCCATTTTAGCCCGATTAAGCCATTTTAGCCCGATTAAGCCATTTTAGCCCGATTAAGCCATTTTAGCCCAATTAAGCCATTTTAGCCCAATTAAGCCATTATAGCCCAATTAAGCCATTTTAGCCCAATTATGCCATTTTAGCCCGATTAAGCCATTATAGCCCAATTAAGCCATTTTAGCCCAATTAAGCCATTTTAGCCCAATTAAGCCATTTTAGCCCGATTAAGCCATTTTAGCCCGAATAAGCCATTTTAGCCCGATTAAGCCATTTTAGCCCGATTAAGCCATTTTAGCCCAATTAAGCCATTTTAGCCCGATTAAGCCATTTTAGCCCGATTAAGCCATTTTAGCCCGATTAAGCCATTTTAGCCTGTTTAAGCCATTTTAGCCCGATTAAGCCATTTTAGCCCGATTAAGCCATTTTAGCCCGATTAAGCCATTATAGCCCAATTAAGCCATTTTAGCCCAATTATGCCATTTTAGCCCGATTAAGCCATTATAGCCCAATTAAGCCATTTTAGCCCGATTAAGCCATTTTAGCCCAATGAAGCCATTTTAGCCCAATTAAGCCATTTTAGCCCGATTAAGCCATTTTAGCCCGATTAAGCCATTTTAGCCCGATTAAGCCATTTTAGCCTGTTAAAGCCATTTTAGCCCGATTAAGCCATTTTAGCCTGTTAAAGCCATTTTAGCCCGATTAAGCCATTTTAGCCCAATTAAGCCATTTTAGCCTGTTTAAGCCATTTTAGCCCGATTAAGCCATTTTAGCCCAATTAAGCCATTATAGCCCAATTAAGCCATTTTAGCCCAATTATGCCATTTTAGCCCGATTAAGCCATTATAGCCCAATTAAGCCATTTTAGCCCAATTAAGCCATTTTAGCCCAATTAAGCCATTTTAGCCCGATTAAGCCATTTTAGCCCGAATAAGCCATTTTAGCCCGATTAAGCCAATTTAGCCCGATTAAGCCATTTTAGCCCGATTAAGCCAATTTAGCCCGATTAAGCCATTATAGCCCGATTAAGCCATTTTAGCCCAATTAAGCCATTTTAGCCCAATTAAGCCATTTTAGCCCGATTAAGCCATTTTAGCCCGAATAAGCCATTTTAGCCCGATTAAGCCAATTTAGCCCGATTAAGCCATTATAGCCCAATTAAGCCATTTTAGCCCGATTAAGCCATTATAGCCCGATTAAGCCATTTTAGCCCAATTAAGCCATTTTAGCCCAATTAAGCCATTTTAGCCCGATTAAGCCATTTTAGCCCGAATAAGCCATTTTAGCCCGATTAAGCCAATTTAGCCCGATTAAGCCATTTTAGCCCGATTAAGCCATTTTAGCCCGATTAAGCCATTTTAGCCCGATTAAGCCATTTTAGCCCGAATAAGCCATTTTAGCCCGATTAAGCCATTTTAGCCCGATTAAGCCATTTTAGCCCGATTAAGCCATTTTAGCCCGATTAAGCCATTTTAGCCCGATTAAGCCATTTTAGCCCGATTAAGCCATTTTAGCCCGATTAAGCCATTTTAGCCCGATTAAGCCATTTTAGCCCGATTAAGCCATTTTAGCCTGTTTAAGCCATTTTAGCCCTATTAAGCCATTTTAGCCCGATTAAGCCATTTTAGCCCGATGAAGCCATTTTAGCCCGATTAAGCCATTTTAGCCCGATTAAACCATTTTAGCCCGATTAAGCCATTTTAGCCCGATTAAGCCATTTTAGCCCGATTAAGCCATTTTAGCCCGATTAAGCCATTTTAGCCCAATTATGCCATTTTAGCCCGATTAAACCATTTTAGCCCGATTAAGCCATTTTAGCCCGATTAAGCCATTTTAGCCCGATTAAGCCATTTTAGCCCGATTAAGCCATTTTAGCCCAATTATGCCATTTTAGCCCGATTAAGCCATTTTAGCCCGAATAAGCCATTTTAGCCCGATTAAGCCATTTTAGCCCGATTAAGCCATTTTAGCCCGATTAAGCCATTTTAGCCCGATTAAGCCATTTTAGCCCGATTAAGCCATTTTAGCCCGATTAAGCCATTTTAGCCCGATTAAGCCATTTTAGCCCGATTAAGCCATTTTAGCCCGATTAAGCCATTTTAGCCCGATTAAGCCATTTTAGCCTGTTTAAGCCATTTTAGCCCGATTAAGCCATTTTAGCCCGATTAAGCCATTTTAGCCCGATTAAGCCATTATAGCCCAATTAAGCCATTTTAGCCCAATTATGCCATTTTAGCCCGATTAAGCCATTATAGCCCAATTAAGCCATTTTAGCCCGATTAAGCCATTTTAGCCCAATGAAGCCATTTTAGCCCAATTAAGCCATTTTAGCCCGAATAAGCCATTTTAGCCCAATGAAGCCATTTTAGCCCGATTAAGCCATTTTAGCCCGATTAAGCCATTTTAGCCCAATGAAGCCATTTTAGCCCGATTAAGCCATTTTAGCCCGATTAAGCCATTTTAGCCCGATTAAGCCATTTTAGCCCGATTAAGCCATTTTAGCCCGATTAAGCCATTTTAGCCCGATTAAGCCATTTTAGCCCGATTAAGCCATTTTAGCCCGATTAAACCATTTTAGCCCGATTAAGCCATTTTAGCCCGATGAAGCCATTTTAGCCCGATTAAGCCATTTTAGCCCGATTAAGCCATTTTAGCCTGTTTAAGCCATTTTAGCCCGATGAAGCCATTTTAGCCCGATTAAGCCATTTTAGCCCGATTAAGCCATTTTAGCCCGATTAAGCCATTTTAGCCTGTTTAAGCCATTTTAGCCCGATTAAGCCATTTTAGCCCGATTAAGCCATTTTAGCCCGATTAAGCCATTATAGCCCAATTAAGCCATTTTAGCCCAATTATGCCATTATAGCCCGATTAAGCCATTTTAGCCCGATTAAGCCATTTTAGCCCGATTAAGCCATTTTAGCCTGTTTAAGCCATTTTAGCCCGATTAAGCCATTTTAGCCCGATTAAGCCATTTTAGCCCAATTAAGCCATTTTAGCCCGATTAAGCCATTTTAGCCCGATTAAGCCATTTTAGCCCAATTAAGCCATTTTAGCCCGAATAAGCCATTTTAGCCCGATTAAGCCATTTTAGCCCGATTAAGCCATTATAGCCCAATTAAGCCATTTTAGCCCGATTAAGCCATTTTAGCCCAATGAAGCCATTTTAGCCCGATTAAGCCATTTTAGCCCGATTAAGCCATTTTAGCCCGATTAAGCCATTTTAGCCCGATTAAGCCATTTTAGCCTGTTTAAGCCATTTTAGCCCGATTAAGCCATTTTAGCCCGATTAAGCCATTTTAGCCCAATGAAGCCATTTTAGCCCGATTAAGCCATTTTAGCCCGATTAAGCCATTTTAGCCCGATTAAGCCATTTTAGCCCGATTAAGCCATTTTAGCCCGATTAAGCCATTTTAGCCTGTTTAAGCCATTTTAGCCCGATTAAGCCATTTTAGCCCGATTAAGCCATTTTAGCCCAATGAAGCCATTTTAGCCCAATTAAGCCATTTTAGCCCGATTAAGCCATTTTAGCCCAATGAAGCCATTTTAGCCCGATTAAGCCATTTTAGCCCGATTAAGCCATTTTAGCCCGATTAAGCCATTTTAGCCCGATTAAGCCATTTTAGCCCGATTAAGCCATTTTAGCCCGATTAAGCCATTTTAGCCCGATTAAGCCATTTTAGCCCGATTAAGCCATTTTAGCCCGATTAAGCCATTTTAGCCCGATTAAACCATTTTAGCCCGATTAAGCCATTTTAGCCCGATTAAGCCATTTTAGCCCGATTAAGCCATTTTAGGCCGATTAAGCCATTTTAGCCCGATTAAGCCATTTTAGCCCGATTAAGCCATTTTAGCCCGATTAAGCCATTTTAGCCCGATTAAGCCATTTTAGCCCGATTAAGCCATTTTAGCCCGATTAAGCCATTTTAGGCCGATTAAGCCATTTTAGCCCGATTAAGCCATTTTAGCCCGATTAAGCCATTTTAGCCCGATTAAGCCATTTTAGCCCGATGAAGCCATTTTAGCCCGATTAAGCCATTTTAGCCCGATTAAGCCATTTTAGCCCGATTAAGCCATTTTAGGCCGATTAAGCCATTTTAGCCCGATTAAGCCATTTTAGCCCGATTAAGCCATTTTAGCCCGATTAAGCCATTTTAGCCTGTTTAAGCCATTTTAGCCCGATGAAGCCATTTTAGCCCGATTAAGCCATTTTAGCCCGATTAAGCCATTTTAGCCCGATTAAGCCATTTTAGCCTGTTTAAGCCATTTTAGCCCGATTAAGCCATTTTAGCCCGATTAAGCCATTTTAGCCCGATTAAGCCATTATAGCCCAATTAAGCCATTTTAGCCCAATTAAGCCATTTTAGCCCGATTAAGCCATTTTAGCCCGATTAAGCCATTTTAGCCCGATTCAGCCATTTTAGCCTGTTTAAGCCATTTTAGCCCGATTAAGCCATTTTAGCCCGATTAAGCCATTTTAGCCCAATTAAGCCATTTTAGCCCGATTAAGCCATTTTAGCCCGATTAAGCCATTTTAGCCCAATTAAGCCATTTTAGCCCGAATAAGCCATTTTAGCCCGATTAAGCCATTTTAGCCCGATTAAGCCATTATAGCCCAATTAAGCCATTTTAGCCCGATTAAGCCATTTTAGCCCAATGAAGCCATTTTAGCCCGATTAAGCCATTTTAGCCCGATTAAGCCATTTTAGCCCGATTAAGCCATTTTAGCCCGATTAAGCCATTTTAGCCTGTTTAAGCCATTTTAGCCCGATTAAGCCATTTTAGCCCGATTAAGCCATTTTAGCCCAATGAAGCCATTTTAGCCCGATTAAGCCATTTTAGCCCGATTAAGCCATTTTAGCCCGATTAAGCCATTTTAGCCCGATTAAGCCATTTTAGCCCGATTAAGCCATTTTAGCCTGTTTAAGCCATTTTAGCCCGATTAAGCCATTTTAGCCCGATTAAGCCATTTTAGCCCAATGAAGCCATTTTAGCCCAATTAAGCCATTTTAGCCCGATTAAGCCATTTTAGCCCGATTAAGCCATTTTAGCCCGATTAAGCCATTTTAGCCCGAATAAGCCATTTTAGCCCGATTAAGCCATTTTAGCCCGATTAAGCCATTTTAGCCCGATTAAGCCATTTTAGCCCGAATAAGCCATTTTAGCCCGATTAAGCCATTTTAGCCCGATTAAGCCATTTTAGCCCGATTAAGCCATTTTAGCCCGATTAAACCATTTTAGCCCGATTAAGCCATTTTAGCCCGATTAAGCCATTTTAGCCCGATTAAGCCATTTTAGGCCGATTAAGCCATTTTAGCCCGATTAAGCCATTTTAGCCCGATTAAGCCATTTTAGCCCGATTAAGCCATTTTAGCCCGATTAAGCCATTTTAGCCCGATTAAGCCATTTTAGCCCGATTAAGCCATTTTAGGCCGATTAAGCCATTTTAGCCCGATTAAGCCATTTTAGCCCGATTAAGCCATTTTAGCCCGATTAAGCCATTTTAGCCCGATGAAGCCATTTTAGCCCGATTAAGCCATTTTAGCCCGATTAAGCCATTTTAGCCCGATTAAGCCATTTTAGGCCGATTAAGCCATTTTAGCCCGATTAAGCCATTTTAGCCCGATTAAGCCATTTTAGCCCGATTAAGCCATTTTAGCCCGATGAAGCCATTTTGGCCCGATTAAGCCATTTTAGCACGATTAAGCCATTTTAGCCCGATTAAGCCATTTTAGCCCGATTAAGCCATTTTAGCCCGATTAAGCCATTTTAGCCCGATTAAGCCATTTTAGCCCGATTAAGCCATTTTAGCCCGATTAAGCCATTTTAGCCCGATTAAGCCATTTTAGCCCGATTAAGCCATTTTAGCCCGATTAAGCCATTTTAGCACGATTAAGCCATTTTAGCCCGATTAAGCCATTTTAGCCCGATTAAGCCATTTTAGCCCGATTAAGCCATTTTAGCCCGATTAAGCCATTTTAGCCCGATTAAGCCATTTTAGCCCGATTAAGCCATTTTAGCCCGATTAAGCCATTTTAGCCCGATTAAGCCATTTTAGCCCGATTAAGCCATTTTAGCCCGATTAAGCCATTTTAGCCCGATTAAGCCATTTTAGCCCGATTAAGCCATTTTAGCCCGATTAAGCCATTTTAGCCCGATTAAGCCATTTTAGCCCGATTAAGCCATTTTAGCCCGATGAAGCCATTTTAGCCCGATTAAGCCATTTTAGCCCGATTAAGCCATTTTAGCCCGATTAAGCCATTTTAGCCCGATTAAGCCATTTTAGCCCGATTAAGCCATTTTAGGCCGATTAAGCCATTTTAGGCCGATTAAGCCATTTTAGGCCGATTAAGCCATTTTAGGCCGATTAAGCCATTTTAGCCCGATTAAGTCATTTTAGCCCGATTAAGCCATTTTAGCCCGATTAAGCCATTTTAGCCCGATTAAGCCATTTTAGCCCGATTAAGCCATTTTAGCCCGATTAAGCCATTTTAGCCCGATTAAGCCATTTTAGCCCGATGAGGCCATTTTACCCCGATTAAGCCATTTTAGCCCGATTAAGCCATTTTAGCCCGATAAAGCCATTTTAGCCCGATTAAGCCATTTTAGCCCGATTAAGCCATTTTAGCCCGATAAAGCCATTTTAGCCCGATTAAGCCATTTTAGTCCGATAAAGCCATTTTAGCCCGATTAAGCCATTTTAGCCCGATTAAGCCATTTTAGCCCGATTAAGCCATTTTAGCCAAATTAAGCCATTTTAGCCCGATTAAGCCATTTTAGCCCGATTAAGCCATTTTAGCCCGATTAAGCCATTTTAGCCCGATTAAGCCATTTTAGCCCGATTAAGCCATTTTAGCCCGATTAAGCCATTTTAGCCCGATTAAGCCATTTTAGCCCAATTAAGCCATTTTAGCCCAATTAAGCCATTTTAGCCCGATTAAGCCATTTTAGCCCAATGAAGCCATTTTAGCCCAATTAAGCCATTTTAGACCGATTAAGCCATTTTAGCCCGATTAAGCCATTTTAGCCCGTTTAAGCCATTTTAGCCCGATTAAGCCATTTTAGCCCGATTAAGCCATTTTAGCCCGATTAAGCCATTTTAGCCCGATTAAGCCATTTTAGCCCGATTAAGCCATTTTAGGCCGATTAAGCCATTTTAGCCCGATTAAGCCATTTTAGGCCGATTAAGCCATTTTAGCCCGATTAAGCCATTTTAGGCCGATTAAGCCATTTTAGCCCGATTATGCCATTTTAGCCCGATTAAGCCATTTTAGCCCGATGAAGCCATTTTAGCCCGATTAAGCCATTTTAGCCCGATTAAGCCATTTTAGGCCGATTAAGCCATTTTAGCCCGATTAAGCCATTTTAGCCCGATTAAGCCATTTTAGCCCGATTAAGCCATTTTAGCCCGAATAAGCCATTTTAGCCCGATTAAGCCATTTTAGCCCGATTAAGCCATTTTAGCCCGATTAAGCCATTTTAGCCCGATTAAACCATTTTAGCCCGAATAAGCCATTTTAGCCCGATTAAGCCATTTTAGCCCGATTAAGCCATTTTAGCCCGATTAAGCCATTTTAGCCCGTTAAGCCATTTTAGCCCGATTAAGCCATTTTAGCCCGATTAAGCCATTTTAGCCCGATTAAGCCATTTTAGCCCGATTAAGCCATTTTAGCCCGATTAAGCCATTTTAGCCCGATTAAGCCATTTTAGCCCGATTAAGCCATTTTAGCCCGATTAATCCATTTTAGCCCGATTAAGCCATTTTAGCCCGATTAAGCCATTTTAGCCCGATTAAGCCATTTTAGCCCGATTAAGCCATTTTAGCCCGATTAAGCCATTTTAGCCCGATTATGCCATTTTAGTCCGATTAAGCCATTTTAGCCCGATTAAGCCATTTTAGCCCGAATAAGCCATTTTAGCCCGATTAAGCCATTTTAGCCCGATTATGCCATTTTAGTCCGATTAAGCCATTTTAGCCCGATTAAGCCATTTTAGCCCGAATAAGCCATTTTAGCCCGATTAAGCCATTTTAGCCCGATTAAGCCATTTTAGCACGATTAAGCCATTTTAGCCCGATTAAGCCATTTTAGCCTGATTAAGCCATTTTAGCCCGATTAAGCCATTTTAGCCCGATTAAGCCATTTTAGCCCGATTAAGCCATTTTAGCCCGATTAAGCCATTTTAGCCCGATTAAGCCATTTTAGCCCGATTAAGCCATTTTAGCCCGATTAAGCCATTTTAGCCCGATAAAGCCATTTTAGCCCGATTAAGCCATTTTAGCCCGATTAAGCCATTTTAGCCCGATTAAGCCATTTTAGCCCGATTAAGCCATTTTAGCCCGATTAAGCCATTTTACCCCGATTAAGCCATTTTAGCCCGATTAAGCCATTTTAGCCCGATTAAGCCATTTTAGCCCGATTAAGCCATTTTAGCCCGATTAAGCCATTTTAGCCCGATAAAGCCATTTTAGCCCGATTAAGCCATTTTAGCCCGATTAAGCCATTTTAGCCCGATTAAGCCATTTTAGCCCGATTAAGCCATTTTAGGCCGATTAAGCCATTTTAGCCCGATGAAGCCATTTTAGCCCGATTAAGCCATTTTAGCCCGATTAAGCCATTTTAGGCCGATTAAGCCATTTTAGCCCGATTAAGCCATTTTAGGCCGATTAAGCCATTTTAGCCCGATTAAGCCATTTTAGCCCGATTAAGCCATTTTAGCCCGATTAAGCCATTTTAGCCCGATTAAGCCATTTTAGCCCGATTAAGCCATTTTAGCCCGATTAAGCCATTTTAGCCCGATTAAGCCATTTTAGCCCGATGAAGCCATTTTACCCCGATTAAGCCATTTTAGCCCGATTAAGCCATTTTAGCCCGATAAAGCCATTTTAGCCCGATTAAGCCATTTTAGCCCGATTAAGCCATTTTAGCCCGATTAAGCCATTTTAGTCCGATAAAGCCATTTTAGCCCGATTAAGCCATTTTAGCCCGATTAAGCCATTTTAGCCCGATTAAGCCATTTTAGCCCGATTAAGCCATTTTAGTCCGATTAAGCCATTTTAGCCCGATTAAGCCATTTTAGCCAAATTAAGCCATTTTAGCCCGATTAAGCCATTATAGCCTGATTAAGCCATTTTAGTCCGATTAAGCCATTTTAGCCCGATTAAGCCATTATAGCCCAATTAAGCCATTTTAGCTCGATTAAGCCATTATAGCCTGATTAAGCCATTTTAGCCTGATTAAGCCATTTTAGCCCGATAAAGCCATTTTAGCCCGATGAAGCCATTTTATCCCGATGAAGCAATTTTAGCCCGATTAAGCCATTTAAGCCCGATAAAGCCATTTTAGCCCGATTAAGCCATTTTACCCCGATTAAGCCATTTTAGCCCGATTAAGCCATTTTAGCCCGATTAAGCCATTTTAGCCCGATTAAGCCATTTTAGCCCGATTAAGCCATTTTAGCCCGATTAAGCCATTTTAGCCCGATTAAGCCATTTTAGCCCGATTAAGCCATTTTAGCCCGATTAAGCCATTTTAGCCCGATTAAGCCATTTTAGGCCGATTAAGCCATTTTAGCCCGAGTAAGCCATTTTAGGCCGATTAAGCCATTTTAGCCCGATTAAGCCATTTTAGCCCGATTAAGCCATTTTAGCCCGATTAAGCCATTTTAGCCCGAGTAAGCCATTTTAGGCCGATTAAGCCATTTTAGCCCGATTAAGCCATTTTAGCCCGATTAAGCCATTTTAGCCCGATTAAGCCATTTTAGCCCGATGAAGCCATTTTAGCCCGATTTTTTTTTTTTTTTTTTTTTTTTTTTTTTTGTATACAAGTTCGAGGCTCGTGAAAGAGCGAACATTAATCACACAGAAAGACAAACCGACACATAAAACATATAACATAGGGAGCGGTAGACAAGATGGGGAGAGAGGGGGAAGGACACAAACACAACATTTGAGAGCAGGGACCGAGAGACATGGAGACATCGAGAGATCTGAGAGAGGGCGAGGGCTTTGGGGGGGGGGGGGCGTGGGAAGGGGGCAGTGGGAGAGGTATAAAACATATGGACCCTGCCAGGACTTACAGGAAAGAAGTTGGAATTTCAAACAAGGTGGATCTGGGGTGAATTAGCGGGGGTAGAAAAGATCAAGGTTTTGGATGGGGGAAGATAAGAGATGGTGGTGAACAGCTGTTTTAAAGACCTGGAGGGAGGAGTGGGATTGAAGGGAGTGAGGTAGTTTGTTCCAGAGGCGGGAGAAAAGAGGAATGAAAGAGTGAAGGTGAGCGGAGAGCCGAGATTTCGGCAGTTTAACCATCAGAGGGTTGCTGGCAGATCTTGTGCGACCTGTAGGAATATTTGGGGGACAGAGCACAGAGAGAGCTGGGGGTGCAAGGCCGGAGAGGAGTCGGTAGAAGACAGAAAGACCACCTACCTGCCTGCGGTGAGTGAGTGAAAGGCCCTCAGAGATAGCTTCATCGCGGGAGATTCCAATAATTCTGAAAGCTTTGGTTTCAACAGCGTGAAGCCGAGCTAGGTGTGAGGCAGGAGCACCGGCCCATAGGGGAGAACAGTATTCCATTGAGCTGCGGATGAAAGCCTTGTATGTGGTGAGGAGCTCAGGTGTGCCGAGGAAGGACTTCGCACGACGGAGGATGCCCAGTCGGCGACTGGCTTTGGAGGCCAGCTTGGAAATGTGGTTTTCCCAAGAAAGATCATGGCAGATAGTGAGACCCAAAATCTTGAGCCACAGAACTTCTTGGAGAGGATTGTTGAGAAAGTAGATGGGAGGGTTGTCCAGTCGATCTTTTCGGAGAGACATAGTAAGAGTGTGAGATTTGTCAGGATTGAAAGACATGTTCCACTTGTTTGACCAGTCTGTGATTTTGTCCAGGTCTTCAGAGAGTGAGGAGGCAGCAGACTGCCGATCTGAGGGAAGAGGAATGGAGCGGCAGAGAGTGGAGTCATCAGCAAAGAGATAGAGAGGATTTTCGAGAGAGTCAGAGAGATCATTGATGAAGACCAGAAAAAGCACGGGGCCCAGAACACTGCCTTGGGGAACTCCAGCCTGAACAGGAAGAGGAGATGAGAGAAACCCATTCAGGGCCACACGTTGACGACGACTAGAGAGGAAGTCCGCCAGCCATGCGTGGAGATTTCCATGGATACCAAAGGAGGAGAGTTTGGTGAGCAGAGCGGGGTGCCAGACCGTGTCGAAGGCACGTGATATGTCGAGGGAGACAGCTCTAATTTCCTGTTTGGCATTGAGGACCTCCATCCATTGTTGAGACAGCAGAAGCAGCATGTCCAGAGTAGAGTGACCTGGTCTGAAACCAAATTGATGATCAGAGATCAAGCCATTGGAGAAGAGGAAAGATTTCATATCAGAAGCAATGATGGATTCCATGACTTTGCTGATAATTGGGAGAAGGCTGATTGGTCTGTAGTTGCTAGGATCTGTTTTTGCACCTTTTTTGTGCAAAGCGGTGATGTTGGCTGATTTCCAAGCAGATGGCAGTTGACCTTGAGCAAAAGAGAGGGTGAAGAGAACAGAGAGAGGGTGAGATAGAGCAGCAGAGCAGGATTTTAGGACCCGTGGGCTGATGCCGTCGGGTCCAGTTGCAGAATCAGAGTCGAGGGTTGACAGAAACTTTTCCACCTTGTCAGGAGGAAAGGACACGGAGTCCAGGAGCAGCAGGGTACGACTGGGTATGGTGGGTACAGAGAGGGATGGGTTTGGGACACAAGATTTAGAGGCAAACACAGAGTTGAGGCATTCAGCTTTTTCACGTGCGGAGTCAGCTGTGTAGCCGTTTGAGGTAAGGGAGGGGATGGAGGGGGAACAAACACCAGAAACGGATTTGACCAGACGCCACCAGGATTTGGAAGAGGGAGACAGATAAGAGAGTTCGGTCAATTAAGCCATTTAAGCCCGATTAAGCCATTTTAGGCCGATTAAGCCATTTTAGCCCGATTAAGCCATTTTAGCCCGATTAAGCCATTTTAGCCCGATTAAGCCATTTTAGCCCGATGAAGCCATTTTAGCCCGATTAAGCCATTTTAGCCCGATTAAGCCATTTTAGCCCGATTAAGCCATTTTAGCCCGATTAAGCCATTTTAGCCCGATGAAGCCATTTTAGCCCGATTAAGCCATTTTAGCCCGATTAAGCCATTTTAGCCCGATTAAGCCATTTTAGCCCGATTAAGCCATTTTAGCCCGATTAAGCCATTTTAGCCCGATTAAGCCATTTTAGCCCGATTAAGCCATTTTAGCCCAATTAAGCCATTTTTGCCCGATTAAGCCATTTTAGTCCGATTAAGCCATTTTAGCCCGATTAAGCCATTTTAGCCTGATTAAGCCATTTTAGCCTGATTAAGCCATTTTAGCCCGATTAAGCCATTATAGCCCAATTAAGCCATTTTAGCCCGATTAAGCAATTACAGCCCGATTAAGCCATTTTAGCCCGATTAAGCAATTACAGCCTGATTAAGCCATTTTAGCCTGATTAAGCCATTTTAGCCCGATTAAGCCATTTTAGCCCCATTAAGCCATTTTAGCCCGATTAAGCCATTTTAGCCCGATTAAGCCATTTTAGCCCCATTAAGCCATTTTAGCCCGATTAAGCCATTTTAGCCCGATTAAGCCATTTTAGCCCGATTAAGCCATTTTAGCCCGATTAAGCCATTTTAGTCCAATTAAGCCATTTTAGCCCGATTAAGCCATTTTAGCCCGATTAAGCCATTTTAGCCCGATTAAGCCATTTTAGCCCGATTAAGCCATTTTAGCCCAATTAAGCCATTTTAGCCCAATTAAGCCATTTTAGCCCGATTAAGCCATTTTAGCCCGATTAAGCCATTTTAGCCCAATTAAGCCATTTTAGCCCGATTAAGCCATTTTAGCCCGATTAAGCCATTTTAGCCCGATTAAGCCATTTTAGTCCGATTAAGCCATTTTAGCCCGATTAAGCCATTTTAGCCAAATTAAGCCATTTTAGCCCGATTAAGCCATTTTAGCTCGATTAAGCCATTATAGCCTGATTAAGCCATTTTAGCCTGATTAAGCCATTTTAGCCCGATAAAGCCATTTTAGCCCGATTAAGCCATTTTAGCCCCATTAAGCCATTTTAGCCCGATTAAGCCATTTTAGCCCAATTAAGCCATTTTAGCCCGATTAAGCCATTTTAGCCCGATTAAGCCATTTTAGCCCGATTAAGCCATTTTAGCCCAATTAAGCCATTTTAGCCCAATTAAGCCATTTTAGCCCAATTAAGCCATTTTAGCCCGATTAAGCCATTTTAGCCTGATTAAGTGATTTTAGCCCGATTAAGCCATTATAGCCCGATTAAGCCATTTTAGCCCAATTAAGCCATTTTAGCCCGATTAAGCCATTTTAGCCAAATTAAGCCATTTTAGCCCGATTAAGCCATTATAGCCTGATTAAGCCATTTTAGCCTGATTAAGCCATTTTAGCCAAATTAAGCCATTTTAGCCCGATTAAGCCATTATAGCCTGATTAAGCCATTTTAGCCTGATTAAGCCATTATAGCCTGATTAAGCCATTATAGCCTGATTAAGCCATTTTAGCCCCATTAAGCCATTATAGCCTGATTAAGCCATTTTAGCCTGATTAAGCCATTTTAGCCCGATTAAGCCATTTTAGCCCCATTAAGCCATTTTAGCCCGATTAAGCCATTTTAGCCCCATTAAGCCATTTTAGCCCGATTAAGCCATTTTAGCCCGATTAAGCCATTTTAGCCCCATTAAGCCATTTTAGCCCGATTAAGCCATTTTAGCCCCATTAAGCCATTTTAGCCCGATTAAGCCATTTTAGCCCGATTAAGCCATTTTAGGCCGATTAAGCCATTTTAGCCCGATTAAGCCATTTTAGCCCGATTAAGCCATTTTAGGCCGATTAAGCCATTTAAGCCCGATAAAGCCATTTTAGCCCGATTAAGCCATTTTACCCCGATTAAGCCATTTTAGCCCGATGAAGCCATTTTAGCCCGATGAAGCCATTTTAGCCCGATTAAGCCATTTAAGCCCGATAAAGCCATTTTAGCCCGATTAAGCCATTTTACCCCGATTAAGCCATTTTAGCCCGATGAAGCCATTTTAGCCCGATTAAGCCATTTTAGCCCGATTAAGCCATTTTAGCCCGATTAAGCCATTTTAGCCCGATTATGCCATTTTAGCCCGATTAAGCCATTTTAGCCCGAATAAGCCATTTTATTCCGATTAAGCCATTTTTGCCCGATTAAGCCATTTTAGCCCGATTAAGCCATTTTAGCCCGATTAAGCCATTTTAGCCCGATTAAGCCATTTTAGCCCGATTAAGCCATTTTAGCCCGATTAAGCCATTTTAGCCCGATTAAGCCATTTTAGCCCGATTAAGCCATTTTAGCCCGATTAAGCCATTTTAGCCCGATTAAGCCATTTTAGCCCGATTAAGCCATTTTAGCCCGATAAAGCCATTTTAGCCCGATTAAGCCATTTTAGCCCGATTAAGCCATTTTAGCCCGATTAAGCCATTTTAGCCCGATTAAGCCATTTTAGCCCGATTAAGCCATTTTAGCCCGATTAAGCCATTTTAGGCCGATTAAGCCATTTTAGCCCGATTAAGCATTTTAGCCCGATTAAGCCATTTTAGCCCGATTAAGCCATTTTAGCCCGATGAATCCATTTTAGCCCGATTAAGCCATTTTAGCCCGATTAAGCCATTTTAGGCCGATTAAGCCATTTTAGCCCGATTAAGCCATTTTAGCCCGATTAAGCCATTTTAGCCCGATTAAGCCATTTTAGCCCGATTAAGCCATTTTAGCCCGATTAAGCCATTTTAGCCCGATTAAGCCATTTTAGCCCGATTAAGCCATTTTAGCCGATTAAGCCATTTTAGCCCGATTAAGCCATTTAGCCCGATTAAGCCATTTTAGTCCAATTAAGCCATTTTAGCCCGATTAAGCCATTTTAGCCCGATAAGCCATTTTAGCCCGATTAAGCCATTTTAGCCCAATTAAGCCATTTTAGCCCAATTAAGCCATTTTAGCCCGATAAGTCATTTAGCCCAATTAAGCATTTTAGCCCAATTAAGCCATTTTAGCCCGATTAAGCCATTTTAGCCCGATTAAGCCATTTTAGCCCAATTAAGCCATTTTAGCCCGATTAAGCCATTTTAGCCCGATTAAGCCATTTTAGCCCGATTAAGCCATTTTAGCCCGATTAAGCCATTTTAGCCTGATTAAGCGATTTTAGCCCGATTAAGCCATTATAGCCCGATTAAGCCATTTTAGCCCAATTAAGCCATTTTAGCCCGATTAAGCCATTTTAGTCCGATTAAGCCATTTTAGCCCGATTAAGCCATTTTAGCCCAATTAAGCCATTTTAGCCCGATTAAGCCATTTTAGCCCAATTAAGCCATTTTAGCCCGATTAAGCCATTTTAGCCCGATTAAGCCATTTTAGCCCAATTAAGCCATTTTAGCCCGATTAAGCCATTTTAGCCCGATTAAGCCATTTTAGCCCGATTAAGCCATTTTAGCCCGATAAAGCCATTTAACCCGATTAAGCCATTTTAGCCCGATTAAGCCATTTTAGCCCGATTAAGCCATTTTAGCCTGAAAAAGCCATTTAAGCCTGATTAAGCCATTTAAGCCATTTTAGCCCGATTAAGCCATTTTAGCCCGATTAAGCCATTTTAGCCCGATTAAGCCATTTTAGCCCGATAAAGCCATTTTAGCCATTTTAGCCCGATTAAGCCATTATAGCCTGATTAAGCCATTTTAGCCTGATTAAGCCATTTTAGCCCGATTAAGCCATTTTAGCCCGATTAAGCCATTTTAGCCCGATTAAGCCATTTTAGGCCGATTAAGCCATTTTAGCCCGATTAAGCCATTTTAGCCCGATTAAGCCATTTTAGCCCGATTAAGCCATTTTAGCCCGATGAAGCCATTTTAGCCCGATTAAGCCATTTTAGCCCGATTAAGCCATTTTAGCCCGATTAAGCCATTTTAGCCCGATTAAGCCATTTTAGCCCGATTAAGCCATTTTAGCCCGATGAAGCCATTTTAGCCCGATTAAGCCATTTTAGCCCGATTAAGCCATTTTAGGCCGATTAAGCCATTTTAGCCCGATTAAGCCATTTTAGCCCGATTAAGCCATTTTAGCCCGATTAAGCCATTTTAGCCCGATGAAGCCATTTTAGCCCGATTAAGCCATTTTAGCCCGATTAAGCCATTTTAGCCCGATTAAGCCATTTTAGCCCGATTAAGCCATTTTAGCCCGATTAAGCCATTTTAGCCCGATTAAGCATTTTAGCCCGATTAAGCCATTTTAGCCCGATTAAGCCATTTTAGCCCGATTAAGCCATTTTAGCCCGATTAAGCCATTTTAGTCCGATTAAGCCATTTTAGCCCGATTAAGCCATTTTAGCCAAATTAAGCCATTTTAGCCCGATTAAGCCATTATAGCCTGATTAAGCCATTTTAGCCTGATTAAGCCATTTTAGCCGATTAAGCCATTATAGCCCAATTAAGCCATTTTAGCCCGATTAAGCAATTACAGCCTGATTAAGCCATTTTAGCCTGATTAAGCCATTTTAGCCCGATTAAGCCATTTTAGCCCCATTAAGCCATTTTAGCCCGATTAAGCCATTTTAGCCCGATTAAGCCATTTTAGCCCCATTAAGCCATTTTAGCCCGATTAAGCCATTTTAGCCCGATTAAGCCATTTTAGCCCGATTAAGCCATTTTAGCCCCGATTAAGCCATTTTAAGTCCAATTAAGCCATTTTAGCCCGATTATGCCATTTTAGCCGATTAAGCATTTTAGCCCGATTAAGCCATTTTAGCCCGATTAAGCCATTTTAGCCCAATTAAGCCATTTTAGCCCAATTAAGCCATTTTAGCCCGATTAAGCCATTTTAGCCCGATTAAGCATTTAGCCCAATTAAGCCATTTTAGCCCGATTAAGCCATTTTAGCCCGATTTAAGCCATTTTAGCCCGATTAAGCCATTTTAGTCCGATTAAGCCGATTAAGCCATTTTAGCCCGATTAAGCCATTTTAGCCAAATTAAGCCATTTTAGCCCGATTAAGCCATTTTAGCTCGATTAAGCCATTATAGCCTGATTAAGCCATTTTAGCCTGATTAAGCCATTTTAGCCCGATAAAGCCATTTTAGCCCGATTAAGCCATTTTAGCCCCATTAAGCCATTTTAGCCCGATTAAGCCATTTTAGCCCAATTAAGCCATTTTAGCCCGATTAAGCCATTTTAGCCCGATTAAGCCATTTTAGCCCGATTAAGCCATTTTAGCCCGATTAAGCCATTTTAGCCCAATTAAGCCATTTTAGCCCAATTAAGCCATTTTAGCCCGATTAAGCCATTTTAGCCTGATTAAGTGATTTTAGCCCGATTAAGCCATTATAGCCCGATTAAGCCATTTTAGCCCAATTAAGCCATTTTAGCCCGATTAAGCCATTTTAGCCAAATTAAGCCATTTTAGCCCGATTAAGCCATTATAGCCTGATTAAGCCATTTCAGCCTGATTAAGCCATTTTAGCCAAATTAAGCCATTTTAGCCCGATTAAGCCATTATAGCCTGATTAAGCCATTTTAGCCTGATTAAGCCATTATAGCCTGATTAAGCCATTATAGCCTGATTAAGCCATTTTAGCCCCATTAAGCCATTATAGCCTGATTAAGCCATTTTAGCCTGATTAAGCCATTTTAGCCCGATTAAGCCATTTTAGCCCCATTAAGCCATTTTAGCCCGATTAAGCCATTTTAGCCCCATTAAGCCATTTTAGCCCGATTAAGCCATTTTAGCCCGATTAAGCCATTTTAGCCCCATTAAGCCATTTTAGCCCGATTAAGCCATTTTAGCCCATTAAGCCATTTTAGCCCGATTAAGCCATTTTAGCCCGATTAAGCCATTTTAGGCCGATTAAGCCATTTTAGCCCGATTAAGCCATTTTAGCCCGATTAAGCCATTTTAGGCCGATTAAGCCATTTAAGCCCGATAAATCCATTTTAGCCCGATTAAGCCATTTTACCCCAATTAAGCCATTTTAGCCCGATGAAGCCATTTTAGCCCGATGAAGCCATTTTAGCCCGATTAAGCCATTTAAGCCCGATAAAGCCATTTTAGCCCGATTAAGCCATTTTACCCCGATTAAGCCATTTTAGCCCGATGAAGCCATTTTAGCCCGATTAAGCCATTTTAGCCCGATTAAGCCATTTAGCCCGATTAAGCCATTTTAGCCGATTATGCCATTTTAGCCCGATTAAGCCATTTTAGCCCGAATAAGCCATTTTATTCCGATTAAGCCATTTTTGCCCGATTAAGCCATTTTAGCCCGATTAAGCCATTTTGCCCGATTAAGCCATTTTAGCCCGATTAAGCCATTTTAGCCCGATTAAGCCATTTTAGCCCGATTAAGCCATTTTAGCCCGATTAAGCCATTTTAGCCCGATTAAGCCATTTTAGCCCGATTAAGCCATTTTAGCCCGATTAAGCCATTTTAGCCCGATTAAGCCATTTTAGCCCGATAAAGCCATTTTAGCCCGATTAAGCCATTTTAGCCCGATTAAGCCATTTTAGCCCGATTAAGCCATTTTAGCCCGATTAAGCCATTTTAGCCCGATGAATCCATTTTAGCCCGATTAAGCCATTTTAGCCCGATTAAGCCATTTTAGGCCGATTAAGCCATTTTAGCCCGATTAAGCCATTTTAGCCCGATTAAGCCATTTTAGCCCGATTAAGCCATTTTAGCCCGATTAAGCCATTTTAGCCCGATTAAGCCATTTTAGCCCGATTAAGCCATTTTAGCCCGATTAAGCCATTTTAGCCCGATTAAGCCATTTTAGCCCGATTAAGCCATTTTAGCCCGATTAAGCCATTTTAGTCCAATTAAGCCATTTTAGCCCGATTAAGCCATTTTAGCCCGATTAAGCCATTTTAGCCCGATTAAGCCATTTTAGCCCGATTAAGCCATTTTAGCCCAATTAAGCCATTTTAGCCCGATTAAGCCATTTTAGCCCAATTAAGCCATTTTAGCCCAATTAAGCCATTTTAGCCCGATTAAGCCATTTTAGCCCAATTAAGCCATTTTAGCCCGATTAAGCCATTTTAGCCCGATTAAGCCATTTTAGCCTGATTAAGCGATTTTAGCCCGATTAAGCCATTATAGCCCGATTAAGCCATTTTAGCCCAATTAAGCCATTTTAGCCCGATTAAGCCATTTTAGTCCGATTAAGCCATTTTAGCCCGATTAAGCCATTTTAGCCCAATTAAGCCATTTTAGCCCGATTAAGCCATTTTAGCCCAATTAAGCCATTTTAGCCCGATTAAGCCATTTTAGCCCGATTAAGCCATTTTAGCCCGATTAAGCCATTTTAGCCCGATAAAGCCATTTTAGCCCGATTAAGCCATTTTAGCCCGATAAAGCCATTTTAGCCCGATTAAGCCATTTTAGCCCGATTAAGCCATTTAAGCCTGATTAAGCCATTTTAGCCCGATTAAGCCATTTTAGCCCGATTAAGCCATTTTAGCCCGATTAAGCCATTTTAGCCCGATTAAGCCATTTTAGCCTGAAAAAGCCATTTAAGCCTGATTAAGCCATTTAAGCCATTTTAGCCCGATTAAGCCATTTTAGCCCGATTAAGCCATTTTAGCCCGATTAAGCCATTTTAGCCCGATAAAGCCATTTTAGCCATTTTAGCCCGATTAAGCCATTATAGCCTGATTAAGCCATTTTAGCCTGATTAAGCCATTATAGCCTGATTAAGCCATTTTAGCCTGATTAAGCCATTATAGCCTGATTAAGCCATTTTAGCCTGATTAAGCCATTTTAGCCCGATAAAGCCATTTTAGCCCCATTAAGCCATTTTAGCCCGATTAAGCCATTTTAGCCCGATTAAGCCATTTTAGCCCCATTAAGCCATTTTAGCCCGATTAAGCCATTTTAGCCCCATTAAGCCATTTTAGCCCGATTAAGCCATTTTAGCCCGATTAAGCCATTTTAGGCCGATTAAGCCATTTTAGCCCGATTAAGCCATTTTAGCCCGATTAAGCCATTTTAGGCCGATTAAGCCATTTAAGCCCGATAAAGCCATTTTAGCCCGATTAAGCCATTTTACCCCGATTAAGCCATTTTAGCCCGATGAAGCCATTTTAGCCCGATGAAGCCATTTTAGCCCGATTAAGCCATTTAAGCCCGATAAAGCCATTTTAGCCCGATTAAGCCATTTTACCCCGATTAAGCCATTTTAGCCCGATGAAGCCATTTTAGCCCGATTAAGCCATTTTAGCCCGATTAAGCCATTTTAGCCCGATTAATCCATTTTAGCCCGATTATGCCATTTTAGCCCGATTAAGCCATTTTAGCCCGAATAAGCCATTTTATTCCGATTAAGCCATTTTTGCCCGATTAAGCAATTTTAGCCCGATTAAGCCATTTTAGCCCGATTAAGCCATTTTAGCCCGATTAAGCCATTTTAGCCCGATTAAGCCATTTTAGCCCGATTAAGCCATTTTAGGCCGATTAAGCCATTTTAGCCCGATTAAGCCATTTTAGCCCGATTAAGCCATTTTAGCCCGATTAAGCCATTTTAGCCCGATTAAGCCATTTTAGCCCGATTAAGCCATTTTAGCCCGATTAAGCCATTTTAGCCCGATTAAGCCATTTTAGCCCGATTAAGCCATTTTAGCCCGATTAAGCCATTTTAGCCCGATTAAGCCATTTTAGCCCGATTAAGCCATTTTAGGCCGATTAAGCCATTTTAGCCCGATTAAGCCATTTTAGGCCGATTAAGCCATTTTAGCCCGATTAAGCCATTTTAGCCCGATTAAGCCATTTTAGCCCGATTAAGCCATTTTAGCCCGATGAATCCATTTTAGCCCGATTAAGCCATTTTAGCCCGATTAAGCCATTTTAGCACGATTAAGCCATTTTAGCCCGATTAAGCCATTTTAGCCCGATTAAGCCATTTTAGCCCGATTAAGCCATTTTAGCCCGATTAAGCCATTTTAGCCCGATTAAGCGATTTTAGCCCAATTAAGCCATTTTAGCCCAATTAAGCCATTTTAGCCCGATTAAGCCATTTTAGCCCGATTAAGCCATTTTAGCCCGATTAAGCCATTTTAGCCCGATTAAGCCATTTTAGCCCGATTAAGCGATTTTAGCCCAATTAAGCCATTTTAGCCCGATTAAGCCATTTTAGCCCGATTAAGCCATTTTAGCCCGATTAAGCGATTTTAGCCCAATTAAGCCATTTTAGCCCGATTAAGCCATTTTAGCCCGATTAAGCCATTTTAGCCCGATTAAGCGATTTTAGCCCGATTAAGCCATTATAGCCCGATTAAGCCATTTTAGCCCAATTAAGCCATTTTAGCCCGATTAAGCCATTTTAGCCCGATTAAGCCATTTTAGCCCGATTAAGCGATTTTAGCCCGACTAAGCCATTATAGCCCGATTAAGCCATTTTAGCCCAATTAAGCCATTTTAGCCCGATTAAGCCATTTTAGTCCGATTAAGCCATTTTAGCCCGATTAAGCCATTTTAGCCCAATTAAGCCATTTTAGCCCGATTAAGCCATTTTAGCCCAATTAAGCCATTTTAGCCCGATTAAGCCATTTTAGCCCAATTAAGCCATTTTAGCCCAATTAAGCCATTTTAGCCCGATTAAGCCATTTTAGCCCAATTAAGCCATTTTAGCCCGATTAAGCCATTTTAGCCCGATTAAGCCATTTTAGCCCGATTAAGCCATTTTAGCCCGATTAAGCCATTTTAGCCTGAAAAAGCCATTTAAGCCTGATTAAGCCATTTAAGCCATTTTAGCCCGATTAAGCCATTTTAGCCCGATTAAGCCATTTTAGCCCGATTAAGCCATTTTAGCCCGATAAAGCCATTTTAGCCATTTTAGCCTGATTAAGCCATTTTAGCCCGATTAAGCCATTTTACCCCGATTAAGCCATTTTAGCCCGATGAAGCCATTTTAGCCCGATTAAGCCATTTTAGCCCGATTAAGCCATTTTAGCCCGATTAAGCCATTTTAGTCCAATTAAGCCATTTTAGCCCGATTAAGCCATTTTAGCCCGATTAAGCCATTTTAGCCCGATTAAGCCATTTTAGCCCAATTAAGCCATTTTAGCCCAATTAAGCCATTTTAGCCCGATTAAGCCATTTTAGCCCAATTAAGCCATTTTAGCCCGATTAAGCCATTTTAGCCCGATTAAGCCATTTTAGCCGATTAAGCCATTTTAGCCCGATTAAGCCATTTTAGCCCGATTAAGCCATTTTAGCCCGATTAAGCCATTTTAGCCCGATTAAGCCATTTTAGCCCGATTAAGCCATTTTAGCCCGATTAAGCCATTTTAGCCCGATTAAGCCATTTTAGCCCGATTAAGCCATTTTAGTCCAATTAAGCCATTTTAGCCCAATTAAGCCATTTTAGCCCAATTAAGCCATTTTAGCCCGATTAAGCCATTTTAGCCCGATTAAGCCATTTTAGCCCGATTAAGCCATTTTAGCCCGATTAAGCCATTTTAGCCTGATTAAGCGATTTTAGCCCGATTAAGCCATTATAGCCCTATTAAGCCATTTTAGCCCAATTAAGCCATTTTAGCCCAATTAAGCCATTTTAGCCCAATTAAGCCATTTTAGTCCGATTAAGCCATTTTAGCCCGATTAAGCCATTTTAGCCAAATTAAGCCATTTTAGCCCGATTAAGCCATTTTAGCCCGATAAAGCCATTTTAGCCCGATTAAGCCATTTTAGCCCAATTAAGCCATTTTAGCCCGATTAAGCCATTTTAGCCCAGTTAAGCCATTTTAGCCCGATTAAGCCATTTTAGCCCGATTAAGCCATTTTAGCCCGATTAAGCCATTTTAGCCCGATTAAGCCATTTTAGCCCGATTAAGCCATTTTAGCCCGATTAAGCCATTTTAGCCCGATTAAGCCATTTTAGCCCGATTAAGCCATTTTAGCCCGATTAAGCCATTTTAGTCCAATTAAGCCATTTTAGCCCAATTAAGCCATTTTAGCCCAATTAAGCCATTTTAGCCCGATTAAGCCATTTTAGCCCAATTAAGCCATTTTAGCCCGATTAAGCCATTTTAGCCCGATTAAGCCATTTTAGCCTGATTAAGCGATTTTAGCCCGATTAAGCCATTATAGCCCGATTAAGCCATTTTAGCCCAATTAAGCCATTTTAGCCCAATTAAGCCATTTTAGCCCAATTAAGCCATTTTAGTCCGATTAAGCCATTTTAGCCCGATTAAGCCATTTTAGCCAAATTAAGCCATTTTAGCCCGATTAAGCCATTTTAGCCCGATAAAGCCATTTTAGCCCGATTAAGCCATTTTAGCCCGATTAAGCCATTTTAGCCCGATTAAGCCATTTTAGCCCAATTAAGCCATTTTAGCCCGATTAAGCCATTTTAGCCCAGTTAAGCCATTTTAGCCCGATTAAGCCATTTTAGCCCGATTAAGCCATTTTAGCCCGATTAAGCCATTTTAGCCCGATTAAGCCATTTTAGCCCGATTAAGCCATTTTAGCCCGATTAAGCCATTTTAGCCCGATTAAGCCATTTTAGCCCGATTAAGCCATTTTAGCCCGATTAAGCCATTTTAGCCCGATTAAGCCATTTTAGTCCAATTAAGCCATTTTAGCCCGATTAAGCCATTTTAGCCCGATTAAGCCATTTTAGCCCGATTAAGCCATTATAGCCTTATTAAGCCATTTTAGCCTGATTAAGCCATTTTAGCCCGATAAAGCCATTTTAGCCCGATTAAGCCATTTTATCCCATTAAGCCATTTTAGCCCGATTAAGCCATTTTAGCCCCATTAAGCCATTTTAGCCCGATTAAGCCATTTTAGCCCGATTAAGCCATTTTAGCCCCATTAAGCCATTTTAGCCCGATTAAGCCATTTTAGCCCGATTAAGCCATTTTAGCCCGATTAAGCCATTTTTATCCCGATTAAGCCATTTTAGTCCAATTAAGCCATTTTAGCCCGATTAAGCCATTTTAGCCCGATTAAGCCATTTTAGCCCGATTAAGCCATTTTAGCCCGATTAAGCCATTTTAGTCCAATTAAGCCATTTTAGCCCAATTAAGCCATTTTAGCCCAATTAAGCCATTTTAGCCCGATTAAGCCATTTTAGCCCGATTAAGCCATTTTAGCCCGATTAAGCCATTTTAGCCCGATTAAGCCATTTTAGCCTGATTAAGCGATTTTAGCCCGATTAAGCCATTATAGCCCGATTAAGCCATTTTAGCCCAATTAAGCCATTTTAGCCCAATTAAGCCATTTTAGCCCAATTAAGCCATTTTAGTCCGATTAAGCCATTTTAGCCCGATTAAGCCATTTTAGCCAAATTAAGCCATTTTAGCCCGATTAAGCCATTTTAGCCCGATAAAACCATTTTAGCCCGATTAAGCCATTTTAGCCCCATTAAGCCATTTTAGCCCGATTAAGCCATTTTAGCCCCATTAAGCCATTTTAGCCCGATTAAGCCATTTTAGCCCGATTAAGCCATTTTAGCCCCATTAAGCCATTTTAGCCCGATTAAGCCATTTTAGCCTGAAAAAGCCATTTAAGCCTGATTAAGCCATTTAAGCCATTTTAGCCCGATTAAGCCATTTTAGCCCGATTAAGCCATTTTAGCCCGATAAAGCCATTTTAGCCATTTTAGCCTGATTAAGCCATTTTAGCCCGATTAAGCCATTTTACCCCGATTAAGCCATTTTAGCCCGATGAAGCCATTTTAGCCCGATTAAGCCATTTTAGCCCGATTAAGCCATTTTAGCCTGATTAAGCCATTTTAGCCCGATTAAGCCATTTTAGCCCCATTAAGCCATTTTAGCCCGATTAAGCCATTTTAGCCCGATTAAGCCATTTTAGCCCGATTAAGCCATTTTAGCCCGATTAAGCCATTTTAGCCCCATTAAGCCATTTTAGCCCGATTAAGCAATTTTAGCCCGATTAAGCCATTTTAGCCCGATTAAGCCATTTTAGCCCGATTAAGCCATTTTAGCCCGATTAAGCCATTTTAGCCCGATTAAGCCATTTTAGCCCGATTAAGCCATTTTAGCCCGATTAAGCCATTTTAGCCCGATTATGCCATTTTAGCCCGATTAAGCCATTTTAGCCCGATTAAGCCATTTTAGCCCGAATAAGCCATTTTAGCCCGATTAAGCCATTTTAGCCCGATTAAGCCATTTTAGCCCGATTAAGCCATTTTAGTCCAATTAAGCCATTTTAGCCCGATTAAGCCATTTTAGCCCGATTAAGCCATTTTAGCCCGATTAAGCCATTATAGCCTGATTAAGCCATTTTAGCCTGATTAAGCCATTTTAGCCCGATAAAGCCATTTTAGCCCGATTAAGCCATTTTAGCCCGATTAAGCCATTTTAGCCTGATTAAGCCATTTTAGCCCGATTAAGCCATTTTAGCCCCATTAAGCCATTTTAGCCCGATTAAGCCATTTTAGCCCGATTAAGCCATTTTAGCCCGATTAAGCCATTTTAGCCCGATTAAGCCATTTTAGCCCCATTAAGCCATTTTAGCCCGATTAAGCAATTTTAGCCCGATTAAGCCATTTTAGCCCGATTAAGCCATTTTAGCCCGATTAAGCCATTTTAGCCCGATTAAGCCATTTTAGCCCGATTAAGCCATTTTAGCCCGATTAAGCCATTTTAGCCCGATTAAGCCATTTTAGCCCGATTATGCCATTTTAGCCCGATTAAGCCATTTTAGCCCGATTAAGCCATTTTAGCCCGAATAAGCCATTTTAGCCCGATTAAGCCATTTTAGCCCGATTAAGCCATTTTAGCCCGATTAAGCCATTTTAGTCCAATTAAGCCATTTTAGCCCGATTAAGCCATTTTAGCCCGATTAAGCCATTTTAGCCCGATTAAGCCATTATAGCCTGATTAAGCCATTTTAGCCTGATTAAGCCATTTTAGCCCGATAAAGCCATTTTAGCCCGATTAAGCCATTTTATCCCCATTAAGCCATTTTAGCCCGATTAAGCCATTTTAGCCCCATTAAGCCATTTTAGCCCGATTAAGCCATTTTAGCCCGATTAAGCCATTTTAGCCCCATTAAGCCATTTTAGCCCGATTAAGCCATTTTAGCCCGATTAAGCCATTTTAGCCCGATTAAGCCATTTTATCCCGATTAAGCCATTTTAGTCCAATTAAGCCATTTTAGCCCGATTAAGCCATTTTAGCCCGATTAAGCCATTTTAGCCCGATTAAGCCATTTTAGCCCGATTAAGCCATTTTAGTCCAATTAAGCCATTTTAGCCCAATTAAGCCATTTTAGCCCAATTAAGCCATTTTAGCCCGATTAAGCCATTTTAGCCCAATTAAGCCATTTTAGCCCGATTAAGCCATTTTAGCCCGATTAAGCCATTTTAGCCTGATTAAGCGATTTTAGCCCGATTAAGCCATTATAGCCCGATTAAGCCATTTTAGCCCAATTAAGCCATTTTAGCCCAATTAAGCCATTTTAGCCCAATTAAGCCATTTTAGTCCGATTAAGCCATTTTAGCCCGATTAAGCCATTTTAGCCAAATTAAGCCATTTTAGCCCGATTAAGCCATTTTAGCCCGATAAAACCATTTTAGCCCGATTAAGCCATTTTAGCCCCATTAAGCCATTTTAGCCCGATTAAGCCATTTTAGCCCCATTAAGCCATTTTAGCCCGATTAAGCCATTTTAGCCCGATTAAGCCATTTTAGCCCCATTAAGCCATTTTAGCCCGATTAAGCCATTTTAGCCTGAAAAAGCCATTTAAGCCTGATTAAGCCATTTAAGCCATTTTAGCCCGATTAAGCCATTTTAGCCCGATTAAGCCATTTTAGCCCGATAAAGCCATTTTAGCCATTTTAGCCTGATTAAGCCATTTAGCCCGATTAAGCCATTTTACCCCGATTAAGCCATTTTAGCCGATGAAGCCATTTTAGCCCGATTAAGCCATTTTAGCCCGATTAAGCCATTTTAGCCTGATTAAGCCATTTTAGCCCGATTAAGCCATTTTAGCCCCATTAAGCCATTTTAGCCCGATTAAGCCATTTTAGCCCGATTAAGCCATTTTAGCCCGATTAAGCCATTTTAGCCCGATTAAGCCATTTTAGCCCCATTAAGCCATTTTAGCCCGATTAAGCCATTTTAGCCCGATTAAGCCATTTTAGCCCGATTAAGCCATTTTAGCCCGATTAAGCCATTTTAGCCCGATTAAGCCATTTTAGCCCGATTAAGCCATTTTAGCCCGATTAAGCCATTTTAGCCCGATTAAGCCATTTTAGCCCGATTATGCCATTTTAGCCCGATTAAGCCATTTTAGCCCGATTAAGCCATTTTAGCCCGAATAAGCCATTTTAGCCCGATTAAGCCATTTTAGCCCGATTAAGCCATTTTAGCCCGATTAAGCCATTTTAGCCCGATTAAGCCATTTTAGCCCGATTAAGCCATTTTAGCCCGATTAAGCCATTTTAGCCCGATTAAGCCATTTTAGCCCGATTAAGCCATTTTAGCCCGATTAAGCCATTTTAGCCCGATTAAGCCATTTTAGCCCGATTAAGCCATTTTAGTCCAATTAAGCCATTTTAGCCAGATTAAGCCATTTTAGCCCGATAAAGCCATTTTAGCCCGATTAAGCCATTTTAGCCCCATTAAGCCATTTTAGCCCGATTAAGCCATTTTAGCCCGATAAAGCCATTTTAGCCCGATTAAGCCATTTTAGCCC
>NC_136267.1:96321971-96378057 GCF_964187855.1 Myxine glutinosa | reverse complement strand
TTTTTGTATACAAGATCGAGGCTCGTGAAAGAGCGAACATTAATCACACAGAAAGACAAACCGACACATAAAACATATAACATAGGGAGCGGTAGACAAGATGGGGAGAGAGGGGGAAGGACACAAACACAACATTTGAGAGCAGGGACCGAGAGACATGGAGACATCGAGAGATCTGAGAGAGGGCGAGGGCTTTGGGGGGGGGGCGTGGGAAGGGGGCGGTGGGAGAGGTATAAAACATATGGACACTGCCAGGACTTCCAGGAAAGAAGTTGGAATTTCAAACAAGGTGGATCTGGGGTGAATTAGCGGGGGTAGAAAAGATCAAGGTTTTGGATGGGGGAAGATAAGAGATGGTGGTGAACAGCTGTTTTAAAGACCTGGAGGGAGGAGTGGGATTGAAGGGAGTGAGGTAGTTTGTTCCAGAGGCGGGAGAAAAGAGGAATGAAAGAGTGAAGGTGAGCAGAGAGCCGAGATTTCGGCAGTTTAACCATCAGAGGGTTGCTGGCAGATCTTGTGCGACCTGTAGGAATATTTGGGGGACAGAGCACAGAGAGAGCTGGGGGTGCAAGGCCGGAGAGGAGTCGGTAGAAGACAGAAAGACCACCTACCTGCCTGCGGTGAGTGAGTGAAAGGCCCTCAGAGATAGCTTCATCGCGGGAGATTCCAATAATTCTGAAAGCTTTGGTTTCAACAGCGTGAAGCCGAGCTAGGTGTGAGGCAGGAGCACCGGCCCATAGGGGAGAACAGTATTCCATTGAGCTGCGGATGAAAGCCTTGTATGTGGTGAGGAGCTCAGGTGTGCCGAGGAAGGACTTCGCACGACGGAGGATGCCCAGTCGGCGACTGGCTTTGGAGGCCAGCTTGGAAATGTGGTTTTCCCAAGAAAGATCATGGCAGATAGTGAGACCCAAAATCTTGAGCGACAGAACTTCTTGGAGAGGATTGTTGAGAAAGTAGATGGGAGGGTTGCCCAGTCGATCTTTTCGGAGAGACATAGTAAGAGTGTGAGATTTGTCAGGATTGAAAGACATGTTCCACTTGTTTAACCATTCTGTGATTTTGTCCAGGTCTTCAGAGAGTGAGGAGGCAGCAGACTGCCGATCTGAGGGAAGAGGAATGGAGCGGCAGAGAGTGGAGTCATCAGCAAAGAGATAGAGAGGATTTTCGAGAGAGTCAGAGAGATCATTGATGAAGACCAGAAAAAGCACGGGGCCCAGAACACTGCCTTGGGGAACTCCAGCCTGAACAGGAAGAGGAGATGAGAGAAACCCATTCAGGGCCACACGTTGACGACGACTAGAGAGGAAGTCCGCCAGCCATGCGTGGAGATTTCCATGGATACCAAAGGAGGAGAGTTTGGTGAGCAGAGCGGGGTGCCAGACCGTGTCGAAGGCACGTGATATGTCGAGGGAGACAGCTCTAATTTCCTGTTTGGCATTGAGGACCTCCATCCATTGTTGAGACAGCAGAAGCAGCATGTCCAGAGTAGAGTGACCTGGTCTGAAACCAAATTGATGATCAGAGATCAAGCCATTGGAGAAGAGGAAAGATTTCATATCCGAAGCAATGATGGATTCCATGACTTTGTTGATAATTGGGAGAAGGCTGATTGGTCTGTAGTTGCTAGGATCTGTTTTTGCACCTTTTTTGTGCAAAGCGGTGATGTTGGCTGATTTCCAAGCAGATGGCAGTTGACCTTGAGCAAAAGAGAGGGTGAAGAGAACAGAGAGAGGGTGAGATAGAGCAGCAGAGCAGGATTTTAGGACCCGTGGGCTTATGCCGTCGGGTCCAGTTGCAGAATCAGAGTCAAGGGTTGACAGAAACTTTTCCACCTTGTCAGGAGGAAAGGACACGGAGTCCAGGAGCAGCAGGGTACGACTGGGTATGGTGGGTACAGAGAGGGATGGGTTTGGGACACAAGTTTGGGACACATTTTAGCCCGGATTTAGCCCGATTAAGCAATTTTAGCCCGATTAAGCCATTTTAGCCCGATTAAGCCATTTTAGCCCGATTAAGCCATTTTAGCCCGATTAAGCCATTTTAGCCCGATTAAGCCATTTTAGCCCGATTAAGCCATTTTAGCCCGATTAAGCCATTTTAGCCCGATTAAGCCATTTTAGCCCAATTAAGCCATTTTAGCCCGATTAAGCCATTTTAGCCCGATAAAGCCATTTTAGCCCGATTAAGCCATTTTAGCCCGATAAAGCCATTTTAGGCCGATTAAGCCATTTTAGGCCGATTAAGCCATTTTAGCCCGATTAAGCAATTTTAGCCCGATTAAGCCATTTTAGCCCGATTAAGCCATTTTAGCCCGATTAAGCCATTTTAGCCCGATTAAGCCATTTTAGCCCAATTAAGCCATTTTAGCCCGATTAAGCCATTATAGCCTGATTAAGCCATTTTAGCCCAATTAAGCCATTTCAGCCCGATTAAGCCATTATAGGCCAATTAAGCCATTTTAGCCCAATTAAGCCATTTTAGCCCGATTAAGCCATTTTAGCCCGATAAAGCCATTTTAGCCCGATTAAGCCATTTTAGCCCGATAAAGCCATTTTAGGCCGATTAAGCCATTTTAGCCCGATTAAGCCATTTTAGCCCGATTAAGCCATTTAAGCCCGATTAAGCCATTTTAGCCCGATAAAGCCATTTTAGGCCGATTAAGCCATTTAAGCCCGATTAAGCCATTTTAGCCCGATAAAGCCATTTTAGGCCGATTAAGCCATTTTAGGCCGATTAAGCCCGTTTAGCCCGATTAAGCAATTTTAGCCCGATTAAGCCATTTTAGCCCGATTAAGCCATTTTAGCCCGATTAAGCCATTTTAGCCCGATTAAGCCATTTTAGCCCAATTAAGCCATTTTAGCCCGATTAAGCCATTTTAGCCCGATTAAGCCATTTTAGCCCGATTAAGCCATTTTAGCCCGATTAAGCCATTTTAGCCCGATTAAGCCATTTTAGCCCGATTAAGCCATTTTAGCCCGATTAAGCCATTTTAGCCCGATTAAGCCATTTTAGCCCGATTAAGCCATTTTAGCCCAATTAAGCAATTTTAGCCCGATTAAGCCATTTTAGCCCGATTAAGCCATTTTAGCCCGATTAAGCCATTTTAGCCCGATTAAGCCATTTTAGCCCGATTAAGCCATTTTAGCCCGATTAAGCCATTTTAGCCCGATTAAGCCATTTTAGCCCGATTAAGCCATTTTAACCCAATTAAGCCATTTTAGCCCAATTAAGCCATTTTAGCCCGATTAAGCCATTTAAGCCATTTTAGCCCGATTAAGCCATTTTAGCCCGATTAAGCCATTTTAGCCCGATTAAGCCATTTTAGCCCGATTAAGCCATTTTAGCCCGATTAAGCCATTTTAGCCCGATTAAGCCATTTTAGCCCGATTAAGCCATTTTAGCCCGATTAAGCCATTTTAGCCCAATTAAGCCATTTTAGCCCAATTAAGCCATTTTAGCCCGATTAAGCCATTTAAGCCATTTTAGCCCGATTAAGCCATTTTAGCCCGATTAAGCCATTTTAGCCCGATTAAGCCATTTTAGCCCGATTAATCCATTTTAGGCCGATTAAGCCATTTTAGCCCGATTAAGCCATTTTAGCCCGATTAAGCCATTTTAGGCCGATTAAGCCATTTTAGCCCAATTAAGCCATTTTAGCCCGATTAAGCCATTTTAGCCCGATTAAGCCATTTTAGCCCGATTAAGCCATTTTAGCCCGATTAAGCCATTTTAGCCCGATTAAGCCATTTTAGCCATTTTAGCCCCATTAAGCCATTTTAGCCCCATTAAGCCATTTTAGCCCGATTAAGCCATTTTAGCCCGATTAACCCATTTTAGCCCGATTAAGCCATTTTAGCCCGATTAAGCCATTTTAGCCCGATTAAGCCATTTTAGCCCGATTAAGCCATTTTAGCCATTTTAGCCCCATTAAGCCATTTTAGCCCCATTAAGCCATTTTAGACTGATTAAGCCATTTTAGCCTGATTAAGCCATTTTAGCCCGATAAAGCCATTTTAGCCCGATTAAGCCATTTTAGCCCAATTAAGCCATTTTAGCCCGATTAAGCCATTTTAGCCCGATTAAGCCATTTTAGCCCGATTAAGCCATTTTAGCCCGATTAAGCCATTTAGCCATTTTAGCCCAATTAAGCCATTTTAGCCTGATTAAGCCATTTTAGGCCGATTAAGCCATTTTAGCCCGATTAAGCCATTTTAGCCCGATTAAGCCATTTTAGCCCGATTAAGCCATTTTAGCCCAATTAAGACATTTTAGCCCAATTAAGCCATTTTAGCCCAATTAAGCCATTTTAGCCCGATAAAGCCATTTTAGCCCGATTAAGCCATTTAAGCCATTTTAGCCCGATTAAGCCATTTTAGCCCGATTAAGCCATTTTAGCCCGATTAAGCCATTTTAGCCCGATTAAGCCATTTTAGCCCGATTAAGCCATTTTAGCCCGATTAAGCCATTTTAGCCCGATTAAGCCATTTTAGCCCGATTAAGCCATTTTAGCCCGATTAAGCCATTTTAGCCCGATTAAGCCATTTTAGCCCGATTAAGCCATTTTAGCCCGATTAAGCCATTTTAGCCCGATTAAGCCATTTAAGCCATTTTAGCCCAATTAATCCATTTTAGCCAGATTAAGCCATTTTAGGCCGATTAAGCCATTTTAGCCCGATTAAGCCATTTTAGCCCAATTAAGACATTTTAGCCCAATTAAGCCATTTTAGGCCGATTAAGCCATTTTAGCCCGATAAAGCCATTTTAGCCCGATTAAGCCATTTTAGCCCAATTAAGACATTTTAGCCCAATTAAGCCATTTTAGCCTGATTAAGCCATTTTAGCCCGATAAAGCCATTTTAGCCCGATTAAGTCATTTTAGCCCGATTAAGCCATTTTAGCCCGATTAAGCCATTTTAGCCCAATTAAGCCATTTTAGCCCAATTAAGCCATTTTAGCCCGATAAAGCCATTTTAGCCCGATTAAGCCATTTTAGCCCGATAAAGCCATTTTAGGCCGATTAAGCCATTTTAGGCCGATTAAGCCTTTTTTTCTTTTTTCTTTTTTTTTGTATACAAGATCGAGGCTCGTGAAAGAGCGAACATTAATCACACAGAAAGACAAACCGACACATAAAACATATAACATAGGGAGCGGTAGACAAGATGGGGAGAGAGGGGGAAGGACACAAACACAACATTTGAGAGCAGGGACCGAGAGACATGGAGACATCGAGAGATCTGAGAGAGGGCGAGGGCTTTGGGGGGGGGGCGTGGGAAGGGGGCGGTGGGAGAGGTATAAAACATATGGACACTGCCAGGACTTCCAGGAAAGAAGTTGGAATTTCAAACAAGGTGGATCTGGGGTGAATTAGCGGGGGTAGAAAAGATCAAGGTTTTGGATGGGGGAAGATAAGAGATGGTGGTGAACAGCTGTTTTAAAGACCTGGAGGGAGGAGTGGGATTGAAGGGAGTGAGGGAGTTTGTTCCAGAGGCGGGAGAAAAGAGGAATGAAAGAGTGAAGGTGAGCAGAGAGCCGAGATTTCGGCAGTTTAACCATCAGAGGGTTGCTGGCAGATCTTGTGCGACCTGTAGGAATATTTGGGGGACAGAGCACAGAGAGAGCTGGGGGTGCAAGGCCGGAGAGGAGTCGGTAGAAGACAGAAAGACCACCTACCTGCCTGCGGTGAGTGAGTGAAAGGCCCTCAGAGATAGCTTCATCGCGGGAGATTCCAATAATTCTGAAAGCTTTGGTTTCAACAGCGTGAAGCCGAGCTAGGTGTGAGGCAGGAGCACCGGCCCATAGGGGAGAACAGTATTCCATTGAGCTGCGGATGAAAGCCTTGTATGTGGTGAGGAGCTCAGGTGTGCCGAGGAAGGACTTCGCACGACGGAGGATGCCCAGTCGGCGACTGGCTTTGGAGGCCAGCTTGGAAATGTGGTTTTCCCAAGAAAGATCATGGCAGATAGTGAGACCCAAAATCTTGAGCGACAGAACTTCTTGGAGAGGATTGTTGAGAAAGTAGATGGGAGGGTTGCCAGTCGATCTTTTCGGAGAGACATAGTAAGAGTGTGAGATTTGTCAGGATTGAAAGACATGTTCCACTTGTTTAACCATTCTGTGATTTTGTCCAGGTCTTCAGAGAGTGAGGAGGCAGCAGACTGCCGATCTGAGGGAAGAGGAATGGAGCGGCAGAGAGTGGAGTCATCAGCAAAGAGATAGAGAGGATTTTCGAGAGAGTCAGAGAGATCATTGATGAAGACCAGAAAAAGCACGGGGCCCAGAACACTGCCTTGGGGAACTCCAGCCTGAACAGGAAGAGGAGATGAGAGAAACCCATTCAGGGCCACACGTTGACGACGACTAGAGAGGAAGTCCGCCAGCCATGCGTGGAGATTTCCATGGATACCAAAGGAGGAGAGTTTGGTGAGCAGAGCGGGGTGCCAGACCGTGTCGAAGGCACGTGATATGTCGAGGGAGACAGCTCTAATTTCCTGTTTGGCATTGAGGACCTCCATCCATTGTTGAGACAGCAGAAGCAGCATGTCCAGAGTAGAGTGACCTGGTCTGAAACCAAATTGATGATCAGAGATCAAGCCATTGGAGAAGAGGAAAGATTTCATATCCGAAGCAATGATGGATTCCATGACTTTGTTGATAATTGGGAGAAGGCTGATTGGTCTGTAGTTGCTAGGATCTGTTTTTGCACCTTTTTTGTGCAAAGCGGTGATGTTGGCTGATTTCCAAGCAGATGGCAGTTGACCTTGAGCAAAAGAGAGGGTGAAGAGAACAGAGAGAGGGTGAGATAGAGCAGCAGAGCAGGATTTTAGGACCCGTGGGCTTATGCCGTCGGGTCCAGTTGCAGAATCAGAGTCAAGGGTTGACAGAAACTTTTCCACCTTGTCAGGAGGAAAGGACACGGAGTCCAGGAGCAGCAGGGTACGACTGGGTATGGTGGGTACAGAGAGGGATGGGTTTGGGACACAAGTTTGGGACACATTTTAGCCCGATTAAGCAATTTTAGCCCGATTAAGCCATTTTAGCCCGATTAAGCCATTTTAGCCCGATTAAGCCATTTTAGCCCGATTAAGCCATTTTAGCCCGATTAAGCCATTTTAGCCCGATTAAGCCATTTTAGCCCGATTAAGCCATTTTAGCCCGATTAAGCCATTTTAGCCCGATTAAGCCATTTTAGCCCAATTAAGCCATTTTAGCCCGATTAAGCCATTTTAGCCCGATAAAGCCATTTTAGCCCGATTAAGCCATTTTAGCCCGATAAAGCCATTTTAGGCCGATTAAGCCATTTTAGGCCGATTAAGCCATTTTAGCCCGATTAAGCAATTTTAGCCCGATTAAGCCATTTTAGCCCGATTAAGCCATTTTAGCCCGATTAAGCCATTTTAGCCCGATTAAGCCATTTTAGCCCAATTAAGCCATTTTAGCCCGATTAAGCCATTATAGCCTGATTAAGCCATTTTAGCCCAATTAAGCCATTTCAGCCCGATTAAGCCATTATAGGCCAATTAAGCCATTTTAGCCCAATTAAGCCATTTTAGCCCGATTAAGCCATTTTAGCCCGATAAAGCCATTTTAGCCCGATTAAGCCATTTTAGCCCGATAAAGCCATTTTAGGCCGATTAAGCCATTTTAGCCCGATTAAGCCATTTTAGCCCGATTAAGCCATTTAAGCCCGATTAAGCCATTTTAGCCCGATAAAGCCATTTTAGGCCGATTAAGCCATTTAAGCCCGATTAAGCCATTTTAGCCCGATAAAGCCATTTTAGGCCGATTAAGCCATTTTAGGCCGATTAAGCCCGTTTAGCCCGATTAAGCAATTTTAGCCCGATTAAGCCATTTTAGCCCGATTAAGCCATTTTAGCCCGATTAAGCCATTTTAGCCCGATTAAGCCATTTTAGCCCAATTAAGCCATTTTAGCCCGATTAAGCCATTTTAGCCCGATTAAGCCATTTTAGCCCGATTAAGCCATTTTAGCCCGATTAAGCCATTTTAGCCCGATTAAGCCATTTTAGCCCGATTAAGCCATTTTAGCCCGATTAAGCCATTTTAGCCCGATTAAGCCATTTTAGCCCGATTAAGCCATTTTAGCCCAATTAAGCAATTTTAGCCCGATTAAGCCATTTTAGCCCGATTAAGCCATTTTAGCCCGATTAAGCCATTTTAGCCCGATTAAGCCATTTTAGCCCGATTAAGCCATTTTAGCCCGATTAAGCCATTTTAGCCCGATTAAGCCATTTTAGCCCGATTAAGCCATTTTAACCCAATTAAGCCATTTTAGCCCAATTAAGCCATTTTAGCCCGATTAAGCCATTTAAGCCATTTTAGCCCGATTAAGCCATTTTAGCCCGATTAAGCCATTTAGCCCGATTAAGCCATTTTAGCCCGATTAAGCCATTTTAGCCCGATTAAGCCATTTTAGCCCGATTAAGCCATTTTAGCCCGATTAAGCCATTTTAGCCCGATTAAGCCATTTTAGCCCAATTAAGCCATTTTAGCCCAATTAAGCCATTTTAGCCCGATTAAGCCATTTAAGCCATTTTAGCCCGATTAAGCCATTTTAGCCCGATTAAGCCATTTTAGCCCGATTAAGCCATTTTAGCCCGATTAATCCATTTTAGGCCGATTAAGCCATTTTAGCCCGATTAAGCCATTTTAGCCCGATTAAGCCATTTTAGGCCGATTAAGCCATTTTAGCCCAATTAAGCCATTTTAGCCCGATTAAGCCATTTTAGCCCGATTAAGCCATTTTAGCCCGATTAAGCCATTTTAGCCCGATTAAGCCATTTTAGCCCGATTAAGCCATTTTAGCCATTTTAGCCCCATTAAGCCATTTTAGCCCCATTAAGCCATTTTAGCCCGATTAAGCCATTTTAGCCCGATTAACCCATTTTAGCCCGATTAAGCCATTTTAGCCCGATTAAGCCATTTTAGCCCGATTAAGCCATTTTAGCCCGATTAAGCCATTTTAGCCATTTTAGCCCCATTAAGCCATTTTAGCCCCATTAAGCCATTTTAGACTGATTAAGCCATTTTAGCCTGATTAAGCCATTTTAGCCCGATAAAGCCATTTTAGCCCGATTAAGCCATTTTAGCCCGATTAAGCCATTTTAGCCCGATTAAGCCATTTTAGCCCGATTAAGCCATTTTAGCCCGATTAAGCCATTTTAGCCTGATTAAGCCATTTTAGCCCGATTAAGCCATTTTAGCCCGATTAAGCCATTTAAGCCATTTTAGCCCAATTAAGCCATTTTAGCCCGATTAAGCCATTTTAGGCCGATTAAGCCATTTTAGCCCGATTAAGCCATTTTAGCCCGATTAAGCCATTTTAGCCCAATTAAGACATTTTAGCCCAATTAAGCCATTTTAGCCCGATTAAGCCATTTTAGCCCGATAAAGCCATTTTAGCCCGATTTAGCCATTTAAGCCATTTTAGCCCGATTAAGCCATTTTCGCCCGATTAAGCCATTTAGCCCGATTAAGCCATTTTAGCCCGATTAAGCCATTTTAGCCCGATTAAGCAATTTTAGCCCGATTAAGCCATTTTAGCCCGATTAAGCCATTTTAGCCCGATTAAGCCATTTTAGCCCGATTAAGCCATTTAGCCCGATTAAGCCATTTTAGCCCGATTAAGCCATTTTAGCCCGATTAAGCCATTTTAGCCCGATTAAGCCATTTTAGCCGATTAAGCCATTTAAGCCATTTTAGCCCAATTAAGCCATTTTAGCCCGATTAAGCCATTTTAGGCCGATTAAGCCATTTTAGCCCGATTAAGCCATTTTAGCCCGATTAAGCCATTTTAGCCCGATTAAGCCATTTTAGCCCATTTAAGACATTTTAGCCCAATTAAGCCATTTTAGCCCGATTAAGCCATTTTAGCCCGATTAAGCCATTTTAGCCCGATTAAGCCATTTTAGGCCGATTAAGCCATTTTAGCCCGATTAAGCCATTTTAGCCCGATTAAGCCATTTAGCCCGATTAAGCCATTTTAGCCCGATGAAGCCATTTTAGCCCAATTAAGCCATTTTATCCCAATTAAGCCATTTTAGCCCGATAAAGCCATTTTAGCCCGATTAAGCCATTTTAGCCCGATAAAGCCATTTTAGGCCGATTAAGCCATTTTAGCCCGATGAAGCCATTTTAGCCCAATTAAGCCATTTTATCCCAATTAAGCCATTTTAGCCCGATAAAGCCATTTTAGCCCGATTAAGCCATTTTAGCCCGATAAAGCCATTTTAGGCCGATTAAGCCATTTTAGGCCGATTAAGCCATTTTAAGCCCGATTAAGCCATTTTAGCCCGATAAAGCCATTTTAGCCCGATAAAGCCATTTTAGGCCGATTAAGCCATTTTAGGCCGATTAAGCCATTTTAGCCCGATTAAGCAATTTTAGCCCGATTAAGCCATTTTAGCCCGATTAAGCCATTTTAGCCCGATTAAGCCATTTTAGCCCGATTAAGCCATTTTAGCCCGATTAAGCCATTTTAGCACGATTAAGCCATTTTAGCCCGATTAAGCCATTTTAGCCCGATTAAGCCATTTAAGCCATTTTAGCCCGATTAAGCCATTTTAGCCCGATTAAGCCATTTTAGCCATTTTAGCCCGATTAAGCCATTTTAGCCCGATTAAGCCATTTTAGCCCCATTAAGCCATTTTAGCCCGATTAAGCCATTTTAGCCCGATTAACCCATTTTAGCCCGATTAAGCCATTTTAGCCCGATTAAGCCATTTTAGCCCGATTAAGCCATTTTAGCCCGATTAAGCCATTTTAGCCATTTTAGCCCCATTAAGCCATTTTAGCCCCATTAAGCCATTTTAGACTGATTAAGCCATTTTAGCCTGATTAAGCCATTTTAGCCCGATAAAGCCATTTTAGCCCGATTAAGCCATTTTAGCCCGATTAAGCCATTTTAGCCCGATTAAGCCATTTTAGCCCGATTAAGCCATTTTAGCCCGATTAAGCCATTTTAGCCTGATTAAGCCATTTTAGCCCGATTAAGCCATTTTAGCCCGATTAAGCCATTTAAGCCATTTTAGCCCAATTAAGCCATTTTAGCCCGATTAAGCCATTTTAGGCCGATTAAGCCATTTTAGCCCGATTAAGCCATTTTAGCCCGATTAAGCCATTTTAGCCCAATTAAGACATTTTAGCCCAATTAAGCCATTTTAGCCCGATTTAGCCATTTTAGCCCGATAAAGCCATTTTAGCCCGATTTAGCCATTTAAGCCATTTTAGCCCGATTAAGCCATTTTCGCCCGATTAAGCCATTTTAGCCCGATTAAGCCATTTTAGCCCGATTAAGCCATTTTAGCCCGATTAAGCAATTTTAGCCCGATTAAGCCATTTTAGCCCGATTAAGCCATTTTAGCCCGATTAAGCCATTTTAGCCCGATTAAGCCATTTTAGCCCGATTAAGCCATTTTAGCCCGATTAAGCCATTTTAGCCCGATTAAGCCATTTTAGCCCGATTAAGCCATTTTAGCCCGATTAAGCAATTTTAGCCCGATTAAGCCATTTTAGCCCGATTAAGCCATTTTAGCCCGATTAAGCCATTTTAGCCCGATTAAGCCATTTTAGCCCGATTAAGCCATTTTAGCACGATTAAGCCATTTTAGCCCGATTAAGCCATTTTAGCCCGATTAAGCCATTTAAGCCATTTTAGCCGATTAAGCCATTTTAGCCCGATTAAGCCATTTTAGCCATTTTAGCCCGATTAAGCCATTTTAGCCCGATTAAGCCATTTTAGCCCGATTAAGCCATTTTAGCCCGATTAAGCCATTTTAGCCCGATTAAGCCATTTTAGCCCGATTAAGCCATTTTAGGCCGATTAAGCCATTTTAGCCCGATTAAGCAATTTTAGCCCGATTAAGCCATTTTAGCCCGATTAAGCCATTTTAGCCCGATTAAGCCATTTTAGCCCGATTAAGCCATTTTAGCCCGATTAAGCCATTTTAGCACGATTAAGCCATTTTAGCCCGATTAAGCCATTTTAGCCCGATTAAGCCATTTAAGCCATTTTAGCCCGATTAAGCCATTTTAGCCCGATTAAGCCATTTTAGCCATTTTAGCCCGATTAAGCCATTTTAGCCCGATTAAGCCATTTTAGCCCGATTAAGCCATTTTAGCCCGATTAAGCCATTTTAGCCCGATTAAGCCATTTTAGCCCGATTAAGCCATTTTAGCCCAATTAAGCCATTTTAGCCCGATTAAGCCATTTTCGCCCGATTAAGCCATTTTAGGCCGATTAAGCCATTTTAGCCCGATTAAGCCATTTTAGCCCGATTAAGCCATTTTAGGCCGATTAAGCCATTTTAGCCCAATTAAGCCATTTTAGCCCGATTAAGCCATTTTAGCCCGATTAAGCCATTTTAGCCCGATTAAGCCATTTTAGCCCGATTAAGCCATTTTAGCCCGATTAAGCCATTTTATCCCGATTAAGCAATTTTAGCCCGATTAAGCCATTTTAGCCCGATTAACCCATTTTAGCCCGATTAAGCCATTTTAGCCCGATTAAGCCATTTTAGCCCGATTAAGCCATTTTAGCCCGATTAAGCCATTTTAGCCCGATTAAGCCATTTTAGCCATTTTAGCCCCATTAAGCCATTTTAGCCCCATTAAGCCATTTTAGCCCGATTAAGCCATTTTAGCCCGATTAAGCCATTTTAGCCCGATTAAGCCATTTTAGCCCGATTAAGCCATTTTAGCCCGATTAAGCCATTTTAGCCCGATTAAGCCATTTTAGCCCGATTAAGCCATTTTAGCCCGATTAAGCCATTTTAGCCCGATTAAGCCATTTTAGCCCGATTAAGCCATTTTCGCCCGATTAAGCCATTTTAGCCCGATTAAGCCATTTTAGCCGGATTAAGTCATTTTAGCCCGATTAAGCCATTTTAGCCCGATTAAGCCATTTTAGCCATTTTAGCCCCATTAAGCCATTTTAGCCCCATTAAGCCATTTAAGCCCGATTAAGCCATTTTAGCCCGATTAAGCCATTTTAGCCCAATTAAGCCATTTTAGCCTGATTAAGCCATTTTAGCCCGATTAAGCCATTTTAGCCCGATTAAGCCATTTTAGCCCAATTAAGCCATTTTAGCCCGATTAAGCCATTTTAGCCCGATTAAGCCATTTTAGCCCGATTAAGCCATTTTAGCCCGATTAAGCCATTTAGCCATTTTAGCCCAATTAAGCCATTTTAGCCTGATTAAGCCATTTTAGGCCGATTAAGCCATTTTAGCCCGATTAAGCCATTTTAGCCCGATTAAGCCATTTTAGCCCGATTAAGCCATTTTAGCCCAATTAAGACATTTTAGCCCAATTAAGCCATTTTAGCCCAATTAAGCCATTTTAGCCCGATAAAGCCATTTTAGCCCGATTAAGCCATTTAAGCCATTTTAGCCCGATTAAGCCATTTTAGCCCGATTAAGCCATTTTAGCCCGATTAAGCCATTTTAGCCCGATTAAGCCATTTTAGCCCGATTAAGCCATTTTAGCCCGATTAAGCCATTTTAGCCCGATTAAGCCATTTTAGCCCGATTAAGCCATTTTAGCCCGATTAAGCCATTTTAGCCCGATTAAGCCATTTTAGCCCGATTAAGCCATTTTAGCCCGATTAAGCCATTTTAGCCCGATTAAGCCATTTAAGCCATTTTAGCCCAATTAATCCATTTTAGCCAGATTAAGCCATTTTAGGCCGATTAAGCCATTTTAGCCCGATTAAGCCATTTTAGCCCAATTAAGACATTTTAGCCCAATTAAGCCATTTTAGGCCGATTAAGCCATTTTAGCCCGATAAAGCCATTTTAGCCCGATTAAGCCATTTTAGCCCAATTAAGACATTTTAGCCCAATTAAGCCATTTTAGCCTGATTAAGCCATTTTAGCCCGATAAAGCCATTTTAGCCCGATTAAGTCATTTTAGCCCGATTAAGCCATTTTAGCCCGATTAAGCCATTTTAGCCCAATTAAGCCATTTTAGCCCAATTAAGCCATTTTAGCCCGATAAAGCCATTTTAGCCCGATTAAGCCATTTTAGCCCGATAAAGCCATTTTAGCCGATTAAGCCATTTTAGGCCGATTAAGCCTTTTTTTCTTTTTTCTTTTTTTTTGTATACAAGATCGAGGCTCGTGAAAGAGCGAACATTAATCACACAGAAAGACAAACCGACACATAAAACATATAACATAGGGAGCGGTAGACAAGATGGGGAGAGAGGGGGAAGGACACAAACACAACATTTGAGAGCAGGGACCGAGAGACATGGAGACATCGAGAGATCTGAGAGAGGGCGAGGGCTTTGGGGGGGGGGGCGTGGGAAGGGGGGCGGTGGGAGAGGTATAAAACATATGGACACTGCCAGGACTTCCAGGAAAGAAGTTGGAATTTCAAACAAGGTGGATCTGGGGTGAATTAGCGGGGGTAGAAAAGATCAAGGTTTTGGATGGGGGAAGATAAGAGATGGTGGTGAACAGCTGTTTTAAAGACCTGGAGGGAGGAGTGGGATTGAAGGGAGTGAGGGAGTTTGTTCCAGAGGCGGGAGAAAAGAGGAATGAAAGAGTGAAGGTGAGCAGAGAGCCGAGATTTCGGCAGTTTAACCATCAGAGGGTTGCTGGCAGATCTTGTGCGACCTGTAGGAATATTTGGGGACAGAGCACAGAGAGAGCTGGGGGTGCAAGGCCGGAGAGGAGTCGGTAGAAGACAGAAAGACCACCTACCTGCCTGCGGTGAGTGAGTGAAAGGCCCTCAGAGATAGCTTCATCGCGGGAGATTCCAATAATTCTGAAAGCTTTGGTTTCAACAGCGTGAAGCCGAGCTAGGTGTGAGGCAGGAGCACCGGCCCATAGGGGAGAACAGTATTCCATTGAGCTGCGGATGAAAGCCTTGTATGTGGTGAGGAGCTCAGGTGTGCCGAGGAAGGACTTCGCACGACGGAGGATGCCCAGTCGGCGACTGGCTTTGGAGGCCAGCTTGGAAATGTGGTTTTCCCAAGAAAGATCATGGCAGATAGTGAGACCCAAAATCTTGAGCGACAGAACTTCTTGGAGAGGATTGTTGAGAAAGTAGATGGGAGGGTTGCCAGTCGATCTTTTCGGAGAGACATAGTAAGAGTGTGAGATTTGTCAGGATTGAAAGACATGTTCCACTTGTTTAACCATTCTGTGATTTTGTCCAGGTCTTCAGAGAGTGAGGAGGCAGCAGACTGCCGATCTGAGGGAAGAGGAATGGAGCGGCAGAGAGTGGAGTCATCAGCAAAGAGATAGAGAGGATTTTCGAGAGAGTCAGAGAGATCATTGATGAAGACCAGAAAAAGCACGGGGCCCAGAACACTGCCTTGGGGAACTCCAGCCTGAACAGGAAGAGGAGATGAGAGAAACCCATTCAGGGCCACACGTTGACGACGACTAGAGAGGAAGTCCGCCAGCCATGCGTGGAGATTTCCATGGATACCAAAGGAGGAGAGTTTGGTGAGCAGAGCGGGGTGCCAGACCGTGTCGAAGGCACGTGATATGTCGAGGGAGACAGCTCTAATTTCCTGTTTGGCATTGAGGACCTCCATCCATTGTTGAGACAGCAGAAGCAGCATGTCCAGAGTAGAGTGACCTGGTCTGAAAGCAAATTGATGATCAGAGATCAAGCCATTGGAGAAGAGGAAAGATTTCATATCCGAAGCAATGATGGATTCCATGACTTTGTTGATAATTGGGAGAAGGCTGATTGGTCTGTAGTTGCTAGGATCTGTTTTTGCACCTTTTTTGTGCAAAGCGGTGATGTTGGCTGATTTCCAAGCAGATGGCAGTTGACCTTGAGCAAAAGAGAGGGTGAAGAGAACAGAGAGAGGGTGAGATAGAGCAGCAGAGCAGGATTTTAGGACCCGTGGGCTTATGCCGTCGGGTCCAGTTGCAGAATCAGAGTCAAGGGTTGACAGAAACTTTTCCACCTTGTCAGGAGGAAAGGACACGGAGTCCAGGAGCAGCAGGGTACGACTGGGTATGGTGGGTACAGAGAGGGATGGGTTTGGGACACAAGTTTGGGACACATTTTAGCCCGATTAAGCAATTTTAGCCCGATTAAGCCATTTTAGCCCGATTAAGCCATTTTAGCCCGATTAAGCCATTTTAGCCCGATTAAGCCATTTTAGCCCGATTAAGCCATTTTAGCCCGATTAAGCCATTTTAGCCCGATTAAGCCATTTTAGCCCGATTAAGCCATTTTAGCCCGATTAAGCCATTTTAGCCCAATTAAGCCATTTTAGCCCGATTAAGCCATTTTAGCCCGATAAAGCCATTTTAGCCCGATTAAGCCATTTTAGCCCGATAAAGCCATTTTAGGCCGATTAAGCCATTTTAGGCCGATTAAGCCATTTTAGCCCGATTAAGCAATTTTAGCCCGATTAAGCCATTTTAGCCCGATTAAGCCATTTTAGCCCGATTAAGCCATTTTAGCCCGATTAAGCCATTTTAGCCCAATTAAGCCATTTTAGCCCGATTAAGCCATTATAGCCTGATTAAGCCATTTTAGCCCAATTAAGCCATTTCAGCCCGATTAAGCCATTATAGGCCAATTAAGCCATTTTAGCCCAATTAAGCCATTTTAGCCCGATTAAGCCATTTTAGCCCGATAAAGCCATTTTAGCCCGATTAAGCCATTTTAGCCCGATAAAGCCATTTTAGGCCGATTAAGCCATTTTAGCCCGATTAAGCCATTTTAGCCCGATTAAGCAATTTTAGCCCGATTAAGCCATTTTAGCCCGATTAAGCCATTTTAGCCCGATTAAGCCATTTTAGCCCGATTAAGCCATTTTAGCCCGATTAAGCCATTATAGCCTGATTAAGCCATTTTAGCCCAATTAAGCCATTTCAGCCCGATTAAGCCATTATAGCCCAATTAAGCCATTTTAGCCCAATTAAGCCATTTTAGCCTGATTAAGCCATTTTAGCCCGATTAAGCCATTTTAGCCTGATTAAGCCATTTTAGCCCGATTAAGTCATTTTAGCCCGATTAAGCCATTTTAGCCCGATTAAACCATTTTAGCCCGATTAAGCCATTTTAGCCTGATTAAGCCATTTTAGCCCGATTAAGCCATTTTAGCCTGATTAAGCCATTTTAGCCCGATTAAGCCATTTTAGCCCGATTAAGCCATTTTAGCCCAATTAAACCATTTTAGCCCGATTAAGCCATTTTAGCCCGATTAAGCCATTTTAGCCCGATTAAGCCATTTTAGCCCGATTAAGCCATTTTAGCCCGATTAAGCCATTTTAGCCTGATTAAGCCATTATAGCCCAATTAAGCCATTTTAGCCCAATTAAGCCATTTTAGCCCGATTAAGCCATTTTAGCCCGATTAAGCCATTTTAGCACGATTAAGCCATTTTAGCCCGATTAAGCCATTTTAGCACGATTAAGCCATCTTAGCCCGATTAAGCCATTTTAGCCTGATTAAGCCATTATAGCCCAATTAAGCCATTTTAGCCCAATTAAGCCATTTTAGCACGATTAAGCCATTTTAGCCCGATTAAGCCATTTTAGCCCGATTAAGCGATTTTAGCCCGATTAAGCCATTTAGCCCGATTAAGCCATTTTAGCCCGATTAAGCCATTTTAGCCCGATTAAGCCATTTTAGCCCGATTAAGCCATTTTAGCCCGATTAAGCCATTTTAGCCCGATTAAGCCATTTTAGCCCGATTAAGCCATTTTAGCCCAATTAAGCCATTTTAGCCCGATTAAGCCATTTTAGCACAATTAAGCCATTTTAGCCCGATTAAGCCATTATAGCCCAATTAAGCCATTTTAGCCCGATTAAGCCATTATAGCATGATTAAGCCATTTTAGCCCAATTAAGCCATTTTAGCCCGATTAAGCCATTATAGCCCAAATAAGCCATTTTAGCCTGATTAAGCCATTTTAGCCCGATTAAGCCATTTTAGCCCAATTAAGCCATTTTAGCCTGATTAAGCCATTATAGCCCGATTAAGCCATTTTAGCCCGATTAAGCCATTTAGCCCGATTAAGCCATTTTAGCCCGATTAAGCCATTTTAGCCCGATTAAGCCATTTTAGCCCGATTAAGCCATTTTAGCCCGATTAAGCCATTTTAGCCCGATTAAGCCATTTTAGCCCGATTAAGCCTTTTTTTTTTTTTTTTTTTTTTTTTATTGTATACAAGATCGAGGCTCGTGAAAGAGCGAACATTAATCACACAGAAAGACAAACCGACACATAAAACATATAACATAGGGAGCGGTAGACAAGTTGGGGAGAGAGGGGGAAGGACACAAACACAACATTTGAGAGCAGGGACCGAGAGACATGGAGACATCGAGAGATCTGAGAGAGGGCGAGGGCTTTGGGGGGGGGGGGCGTGGGAAGGGGGCGGTGGGAGAGGTATAAAACATATGGACACTGCCAGGACTTCCAGGAAAGAAGTTGGAATTTCAAACAAGGTGGATCTGGGGTGAATTAGCAGGGGTAGAAAAGATCAAGGTTTTGGATGGGGGAAGATAAGAGATGGTGGTGAACAGCTGTTTTAAAGACCTGGAGGGAGGAGTGGGATTGAAGGGAGTGAGGGAGTTTGTTCCAGAGGCGGGAGAAAAGAGGAATGAAAGAGTGAAGGTGAGCAGAGAGCCGAGATTTCGGCAGTTTAACCATCAGAGGGTTGCTCGCAGATCTTGTGCGACCTGTAGGAATATTTGGGGTACAGAGCACAGAGAGAGCTGGGGGTGCAAGGCCGGAGAGGAGTCGGTAGAAGACAGAAAGACCACCTACCTGCCTGCGGTGAGTGAGTGAAAGGCCCTCAGAGATAGCTTCATCGCGGGAGATTCCAATAATTCTGAAAGCTTTGGTTTCAACAGCGTGAAGCCGAGCTAGGTGTGAGGCAGGAGCACCGGCCCATAGGGGAGAACAGTATTCCATTGAGCTGCGGATGAAAGCCTTGTATGTGGTGAGGAGCTCAGGTGTGCCGAGGAAGGACTTCGCACGACGGAGGATGCCCAGTCGGCGACTGGCTTTGGAGGCCAGCTTGGAAATGTGGTTTTCCCAAGAAAGATCAATGCAGATAGTGAGACCCAAAATCTTGAGCGACAGAACTTCTTGGAAAGGATTGTTGAGAAAGTAGATGGGAGGGTTGTCCAGTCGATCTTTTCGGAGAGACATAGTAAGAGTGTGAGATTTGTCAGGATTGAAAGACATGTTCCACTTGTTTGACCAGTCTGTGATTTTGTCCAGGTCTTCAGAGAGTGAGGAGGCAGCAGACTGCCGATATGAGGGAAGAGGAATGGAGCGGCAGAGAGTGGTCATCAGCAAAGAGATAGAGAGGATTTTCGAGAGAGTCAGAGAGATCATTGATGAAGTCCAGAAAAAGCACGGGGCCGAGAACACTGCCTTGGGGAACTCCAGCCTGAACAGGAAGAGGAGATGAGAGAAACCCATTCAGGGCCACACATTGACGACGACTAGAGAGGAAGTCCGCCAGCCATGCGTGGAGATTTCCATGGATACCAAAGGAGGAGAGTTTGGTGAGCAGAGCGGGGTGCCAGACCGTGTCGAAGGCACGTGATATGTCGAGGGAGACAGCTCTAATTTCCTGTTTGGCATTGAGGACCTACATCCATTGTTGAGACAGCAGAAGCAGCATGTCCAGAGTAGAGTGACCTGGTCTGAAACCAAATTGATGATCAGAGATCAAGCCATTGGAGAAGAGGAAAGATTTCATATCCGAAGCAATGATGGATTCCATGACTTTGCTGATAATTGGGAGAAGGCTGATTGGTCTGTAGTTGCTAGGATCTGTTTTTGCACCTTTTTTGTGCAAAGCGGTGATGTTGGCTGATTTCCAAGCAGATGGCAGTTGACCTTGAGCAAAAGAGAGGGTGAAGAGAACAGAGAGAGGGTGAGATAGAGCAGCAGAGCAGGATTTTAGGACCCGTGGGCTGATGCCGTCGGGTCCAGTTGCAGAATCAGAGTCGAGGGTTGACAGAAACTTTTCCACCTTGTCAGGAGGAAAGGACACGGAGTCCAGGAGCAGCAGGGTACGACTGGGTATGGTGGGTACAGAGAGGGATGGGTTTGGGACACAAGATTTAGAGGCAAACACAGAGTTGAGGCATTCAGCTTTTTCACGTGCGGAGTCAGCTGTGTAGCCGTTTGAGGTAAGGGAGGGGATGGAGGGGGAACAAACACCAGAAACGGATTTGACAAGACGCCACCAGGATTTGGAAGAGGGAGACAGATAAGAGAGTTCGGTCTTGAGAACGGAGAGATATTGTTTCCTGGCTCTCCTGAGGGTGGACACACACTTGTTTCGGGCTTTGTGAAAGGAAATGAGATTTCCTTCCGTTTGATTTGCTTTCCAGGAGACGTAGGCAAGTTGTTTCTGGGCAACAGCCTCACCACAAGATTCCGTGTACCATGGACGGGAGGAAGGGTATGACAACTGAAGACGAGATGGGATAAATCTGTGCATGAGAGAGAGCAATTTACTTTGGAAGAATTCCCAGGATGAGTTGATGTCAGAGGTGGTAGAGATGGGAGACCAGTCCAGATGATTGATGGCTGCTTGAAGACCGTGCCAGTTGGCCTGAGTGAAATGCCAGACTCGTCGACGCTGAGCAGGCTCCCTGAGGATGGTCAGAGAGATGTCCACTTTAACAAGGACCTGATCAGATGATCCGATCGGAGCAGAAGAAGAGCAGCAGACATTTTCAGGGAAGTTAGTCATAACCAAGTCCAGAAGAGAAGATGTTCCGTTGACTGAGATCCGGGTCGGGAAATTGACAGATTGTGTCAGTCCCAGTGAGTCGCAGAAGTCCTTTGCTGAGGAGCCATGGCTGGTGAGAGAGGTACCCACACCCAGCCAACTGGCATGATGACAGTTGAAATCACCACATATGAGGAAGAGAGAGTTCGGATGAGTAGATAGAAGTTGGTCCATATCATCAGACAGCGAGATGTAGATGGAGTCATCACTGTTTGGTGGACGGTACAACACACATATGAACAAGAGGTGGGAGCGAAGGGGAAGCCGTAGCCAGAGGTATTCCTGGGGGTGAGGTGGAGAGAGTGCAGTGCAGGGCGAGTGAGGAAGAGAGTTTTTGATAAAGATAGCAACCCCGCCTCCAGGACGAGGCTCAGGTCTATCATACCGGAGGAGGGAGTAGCCCGGGAGAGATACTATGGAATCAGAGACATCATAAAGGAGGAAAGTTTCTGTTAAGCAGATCACGTCTGGTTTGACAGAAGCAACCTGTATGGAGAGATCAGTTAAGTTTGAACGAAGGCCCCGGATGTTTGAGGTCCATACCGTTAATGAAGAGGAAGGGGGAGCATCAGATACAGAACAGGGGGGAGGAGGGGTAGGGTAAGATGTGGAAGAAGTGGAAGAGGTAGGGAGAGCTGTTGAAGGTGTGTCAGAGATTTCAGAATAGCTCGGAGAAAGGGAAGGATGGGGCGGACAAAAGGTTTGATGGTGATTGGGTGAGCCACAATGAGGTGTTATTTGAGGAGGGGGAAGAGCGAGGCAGAAGGTTGGGGGAGATGGAGGTGAGAGTTTGAAGTGGGAAGAAGCGGGGAGGACGCTTTGAGGAGGGGGAGTGAGAGGGGGGAAATTGAGAAGCAATGAGGGTGGGGAGATTTGAAGGGGAGGGGTGAGGGGGGAGTTTGGGAGGGAAGGGACAAGGGGAGGGATTTGAAAGGGATGGGATATGGGGGAGATTTGGAGGGGAGGGGTGAGGCAGGAGTCTAGGAGGGGAGGGGCGAGGGGGCGTCTTGGCGGGGAGGGGTGAGGGGGTAGTTTAGGAGGGAGGGGGCAAGGTGGGAGATTTGAAAGGGATGGGTGATGGGGAAGATTTGGAGGGGAGGGGTGATGGGGAAGATTTGGAGGGGAGGGGTTATGGGGAAGATTTGGAGGGGAGGGGTGAGATTGGATTTTTGAAAGTGTACGATTTATGGGAAACGAACATTTATTGCAAAATGAGTTTCTTGTGACCTTCGAGTTAAAAATACGTTTAAGGACGCTGGATGGAGGATGGAGTGCAGGAGAGTTTAGGGAATGTAGAAAAAAGGCACTATAGGAGATGGATATTTTTTTTGGGATGAATTGATTTGGTGAGCAAGTCGAAAGCAGCCTTTTAAAGAAGAAGAAGAAAAAGGTGTTATAAAATATGACGGAATACATAACTTGAGGGGAAAGTGTAAACATTGAAGGTTAATGAGTGAAAACTATCTGGGGAAATGGGGGAGAAACACGTGGTTGAAGAACGAACGAACGAATAAGAATGAATAAACGAATTAGAACAGAGAAGGAAATGTTTTTTGTTTTTTGTTTTTTTTTTTGAGTCGAGATTTACACAAGGAAGTAGGCTATGGGTGAAAAGACTGGGAATACAGAGAACGAAAGTTATTGGATCACAAACGACGGACCGCTGAGAAAAACAAAGCCTCAAGGTTGTACAGTGCACACTGTACAAGGCCTCAAGACACGATACGAATTAACACGATTTTCAATACAGGTATGAAAGATTTGCACCGAAAAATCTTCGTCGGGACACAATATACGTACAACACCATAAATAAATACAGTTTTAACGAAAATACAAATGGGAACAATCACTTAACTTCGATTTCAAATCGTTCGCGGCGCGGCAAAGGCCTTGCTCGCGACACGGCAAACAGACGATCAATTTATGAAAGATAAAAACCGATTAAGTTTTTAAAATTAAGTATTAATTTTAGCCCGATTAAGCCATTTTAGCCCGATTAAGCCATTTTAGCCCGATTAAGCCATTTTAGCCCGATTAAGCCATTTTAGCCCGATTAAGCCATTTTAGCCATTTTAGCCCCATTAAGCCATTTTAGCCCCATTAAGCCATTTAAGCCCGATTAAGGCATTTTAGCCCGATTAAGCCATTTTAGCCCCATTAAGCCATTTAAGACCGATTAAGGCATTTTAGCCCGATTAAGCCATTTTAGCCCAATTAAGCCATTTTAGCCCGATTAAGCCATTTTAGCCCGATTAAGCCATTTTAGCCCGATTAAGCCATTTTAGCCCGATTAAGCCATTTTAGCCCGATTAAGCCATTTTAGCCCGATTAAGCCATTTTAGCCCGATTAAGCCATTTTAGCCCGATTAAGCCATTTTAGCCCGATTAAGCCATTTTAGCCCGATTAAGCCATTTTAGCCCGATTAAGCCATTTTAGCCCGATTAAGCCATTTTAGCCCGATTAAGCCATTTTAGCCCGATTAAGCCATTTTAGCCCGATTAAGCCATTTTAGGCCGATTAAGCCATTTTAGCCCGATTAAGCCATTTTAGCCCGATTAAGCCATTTTAGCCCGATTAAGCCATTTTAGCCCAATTAAGCCATTTTAGCCCGATTAAGGCATTTTAGCCCGATTAAGGCATTTTAGGCCGATTAAGCCATTTTAGCCCGATTAAGCCATTTTAGCCCGATTAAGCCATTTTAGCCCGATTAAGCCATTTTAGCCCGATTAAGCCATTTTAGGCCGATTAAGCCATTTTAGCCCGATTAAGCCATTTTAGCCCGATTAAGCCATTTTAGCCCGATTAAGCCATTTTAGCCCGATTAAGCCATTTTAGCCCAATTAAGCCATTTTAGCCCGATTAAGCCATTTTAGCCCGATTAAGCCATTTTAGGCCGATTAAGCCATTTTAGCCCGATTAAGCCATTTTAGCCCGATTAAGCCATTTTAGCCCGATTAAGCCATTTTAGGCCGATTAAGCCATTTTAGCCCGATTAAGCCATTTTAGGCCAATTAAGCCATTTTAGCCCGATTAAGCCATTTTAGCCCGATTAAGCCATTTTAGCCCGATTAAGCCATTTTAGCCCCATTAAGCCATTTTAGCCCCATTAAGCCATTTTAGCCCCATTAAGCCATTTTAGCCCGATTAAGCCATTTAGCCCGATTAAGCCATTTTAGCCCGATTAAGCCATTTTAGCCCGATTAAGCCATTTTAGCCCGATTAAGCCATTTTAGCCCGATTAAGCCATTTTAGCCCGATTAAGCCATTTTAGCCCGATTAAGCCATTGAAGCCATTTTAGCCCGATTAAGCCATTTTAGCCCGATTAAGCCATTTTAGCCCGATTAAGCCATTTTAGCCCGATTAAGCCATTTTAGCCCAATTAAGCCATTTTAGCCCCATTAAGCCATTTTAGCCCGATTAAGCCATTTTAGGCCGATTAAGCCATTTTAGCCCGATTAAGCCATTTTAGCCCGATTAAGCCATTTTAGGCCGATTAAGCCATTTTAGCCCGATTAAGCCATTTTAGCCCGATTAAGCCATTTTAGCCCGATTAAGCCATTTTAGCCCGATTAAGCCATTTTAGCCCTGTTAAGCCATTTTAGCCCCATTAAGCCATTTTAGCCCGATTAAGCCATTTTAGCCCGATTAAGCCATTTTAGCCCGATTAAGCCATTTTAGCCCGATTAAGCCATTTTAGCCCGATTAAGCCATTTTAGCCCGATTAAGCCATTTTAGCCCGATTAAGCCATTTTAGCCCGATTAAGCCATTTTAGCCCGATTAAGCCATTTTAGCCCGATTAAGCCCTTTTAGCCCGATTAAGCCATTTTAGCCCGATTAAGCCATTTTAGCCCGATTAAGCCATTTTAGCCCGATTAAGCCATTTTAGCCCGATTAAGCCATTTTAGCCCGATTAAGCCATTTTAGCCCGATTAAGCCATTTTAGCCCGATTAAGCCATTTTAGCCATTTTAGCCCCATTAAGCCATTTTAGCCCCATTAAGCCATTTAAGCCCGATTAAGCCATTTTAGCCCGATTAAGCCATTTTAGCCCAATTAAGCCATTTTAGCCTGATTAAGCCATTTTAGCCCGATTAAGCCATTTTAGCCCGATTAAGCCATTTTAGCCATTTTAGCCCCATTAAGCCATTTTAGCCCCATTAAGCCATTTAAGCCCGATTAAGCCATTTTAGCCCGATTAAGCCATTTTAGCCCAATTAAGCCATTTTAGCCCGATTAAGCCATTTTAGCCCGATTAAGCCATTTTAGCCCGATTAAGCCATTTTAGCCCGATTAAGCCATTTTAGCCCGATTAAGCCATTTTAGCCCGATTAAGCCATTTTAGCCCGATTAAGTCATTTTAGCCCGATTAAGCCATTTTAGCCCGATTAAACCATTTTAGCCCGATTAAGCCATTTTAGCCCGATTAAGCCATTTTAGGCCAATTAAGCCATTTTAGCATTAAGCCATTTTAGCCCGATTAAGCCATTTTAGCCCGATTAAGCCATTTTAGCCCGATTAAGCCATTTTAGCCCGATTAAGCCATTTTAGCCCCATTAAGCCATTTTAGCCCCATTAAGCCATTTTAGCCCGATTAAGCCATTTTAGCCCGATTAAGCCATTTTAGCCTGATTAAGCCATTTTAGCCCGATTAAGCCATTTTAGCCCGATTAAGCCATTTTAGCCCGATTAAGCCATTTTAGCCCGATTAAGCCATTTTAGCCCGATTAAGCCATTTTAGCCCGATTAAGCCCTTTTTGCCCGATTAAGCCATTTTAGCCCGATTAAGCCATTTTAGCCCGATTAAGCCATTTTAGCCCGATTAAGCCATTTTAGCCCGATTAAGCCATTTTAGCCCGATTAAGCCATTTTAGCCCGATTAAGCCATTTTAGCCCGATTAAGCCATTTTAGCCATTTTAGCCCCATTAAGCCATTTTAGCCCCATTAAGCCATTTAAGCCCGATTAAGCCATTTTAGCCCGATCAAGCCATTTTAGCCCGATTAAGCCATTTTAGCCCGATTAAGCCATTTAAGCCATTTTAGCCCAATTAAGCCATTTTAGCCCGATTACACCATTTTAGCCCGATTAAGCCATTTTAGCCCGATTAAGCCATTTTAGGCCGATTAAGCCATTTTAGCCCGATTAAGCCATTTTAGCCCGATTAAGCCATTTTAGCCCGATTAAGCCATTTTAGCCCAATTAAGACATTTTAGCCCAATTAAGCCATTTTAGCCCGATTAAGCCATTTTAGCCCGATAAAGTCATTTTAGCCCGATTAAGCCATTTAAGCCATTTTAGCCCGATTAAGCCATTTTAGCCCGATTAAGCCATTTAGCCCGATTAAGCCATTTTAGCCCGATTAAGCCATTTTAGCCCGATTAAGCCATTTTAGCCCGATTAAGCCATTTTAGGCCGATTAAGCCATTTTAGCCCGATTAAGCCATTTTAGCCCGATTAAGCCATTTTAGCCCGATTAAGCCATTTTAGCCCGATTAAGCCATTTTAGCCCGATTAAGCCATTTTAGCCCAATTAAGCCATTTTAGCCCGATTAAGCCATTTTAGCCCGATTAAGCCATGTTAGCCCGATAAAGCCATTTTAGCCCGATTAAGCCATTTTAGCCCGATAAAGCCATTTTAGGCCGATTAAGCCTTTTAGGCCGATTAAGCCATTTTAGCCCGATTAAGCAATTTTAGCCCGATTAAGCCATTTTAGCCCGATTAAGCCATTTTAGCCCGATTAAGCCATTTTAGCCCGATTAAGCCATTTTAGCCCAATTAAGCCATTTTAGCCCGATTAAGCCATTTTAGCCCGATTAAGCCATTTTAGCCCGATTAAGCCATTTTAGCCCGATAAAGCCATTTTAGGCCGATTAAGCCATTTTAGCCCGATTAAGCCATTTTAGCCCAATTAAGCCATTTTAGCCCGATTAAGCCATTTTAGCCCGATTAAGCCATTTTAGGCCGATTAAGCCATTTTAGCCCGATTAAGCCATTTTAGCCCGATTAAGCCATTTTAGCCCCGATTAAGCCATTTTAGCCCGATTAAGCCATTTTAGCCCGATTAAGCCATTTTAGCCCGATTATGCCATTTTAGCCCGATTAAGCCATTTAAGCCATTTTAGCCCGATTAAGCCATTTTAGCCCGATTAAGCCATTTTAGCCCGATTAAGCCATTTTAGCCCCGATATTTTAGCCCGATTAAGCCATTTTAGCCCAATTAAGCCATTTTAGCCTGATTAAGCCATTTTAGGCCGATTAAGCCATTTTAGCCCCGATTAAGCCATTTTAGCCCGATTAAAGCCATTTTAGCCCGATTAAGCCATTTTAGCCCGATTAAGCCATTTTAGCCATTTTAGCCCGATTAAGCCATTTTAGCCCGATTAAGCCATTTTAGCCCGATTAAGCCATTTTAGCCGATTAAGCCATTTTAGCCCGATTAAGCCATTTTAGCCCGATTAAGCCATTTTAGCCCGATTAAGCCATTTTAGCCTGATTAAGCCATTTTAGGCCGATTAAGCCATTTTAGCCCGATTAAGCCATTTTAGCCCGATTAAGCCATTTTAGCCCGATTAAGCCATTTGCCGATTAGCATTTTAGCCCGATTAAGCCATTTTAGCCCGATTAAGCCATTTTAGCCCGATTAAGCCATTTTAGCCCGATTAAGCATTTTAGCCCGATAAGCCATTTTAGCCCGATTAAGCCATTTTAGCCGATTAAGCCATTTAGCCCGATTAAGCCATTTTAGCCCGATTAAGCCATTTTAGCCCGATTAAGCCATTTTAGCCCGATTAAGCCATTTTAGCCCGATTAAGCCATTTTAGCCCGATTAAGCCATTTTAGTCCGATTAAGCCATTTTAGCCATTAAGCCATTATAAGCCATTTTAGAGCCCGATTAAGCCATTTTAGCCCGATTAAGCCATTTTAGCCCGATTAAGCCATTTTAGCCCGATTAAGCCATTTTAGCCCGATTAGCATTTAGCCATTAAGCCATTTTAGCCCATTAAGCCATTTTAGCCCAATTAAGCCATTTTAGCCAGATTAAGCCATTTATAGCCCGATTAAGCCATTTTAGCCTGATTAAGCCATTTTAGCCCGATTAAGCCATTTTAGCCGGATTAAGCCATTTTAGCCCGATTCAGCCATTTTAGCCCGATTAAGCCATTTTAGCCCGATTAAGCCATTTTAGCCAATTAAGCCATTTTAGCCCGATTAAGCCATTTTAGCCCAATTAAGCCATTTTAGCCCGATTAAGCCATTATAGCCTGATTAAGCCATTTTAGCCCAATTAAGCCATTTTAGCCCGATTAAGCCATTATAGCCTGATTAAGCCATTTTAGCCAATTAAGCCATTTTAGCCCGATTAAGCCATTATAGCCTGATTAAGCATTTTAGCCAAATAAGCCATTTTAGCCTGATTAAGGCCATTTTAGCCCGATTAAGGCTCATTTTAGCGCCGATTAAGCCATTATAGCCCAATTAAGCCATTTTAGCCCGATTAAGCCATTATAGCCTGATTAAGCCATTTAGCCCAATTAAGCCATTTTAAGCCCGATTAAGCCATTATAGCCTGATTAAGCCATTTTAGCCAATAAGCCATTTTAGCCTGATTAAGCCATTTAGCCCGATTAAGCCATTTTAGCCCAATTAAGCCATTTTAGCCCGATTAAGCCATTATAGCCCGATTAAGCCATTTTAGCCCGATTAAGCCATTTTAGCCCGATTAAGCCATTTTAGCCCGATTAAGCCATTTTAGCCGATTAAGCCATTTTAGCCCGATTAAGCCATTTTAGCCCGATTAAGCCATTTTAGCCCGATTAAGCCATTTTAGCCGATTAAGCCATTTTAGCCCGATTAAGCCATTTTAGGGGCCCGATTAAGCCATTTTAGCCCGATTAAGCCATTTTAGCCCTATTTACCCATTTTAGCCTGATTAAGCCATTTTAGCCCGATTAAGCCATTTCAGCCCGATTAAGCCATTATAGCCCAATTAAGCCATTTTAGCCCAATTAAGCCATTTTAGCCTGATTAAGCCATTTTAGCCCGATTAAGCCATTTTAGCCCGATTAAGCCATTTTAGCCTGATTAAGCCATTTTAGCCCGATTAAGCCATTTTAGCCCAATTAAACCATTTTAGCCCGATTAAGCCATTATAGCCCAATTAAGCCATTCAATACAACACAATAAAAAGAAACACAATCCTCATATCCGCAACAATATATATATATAAGTATATATATATATATATATATATATATATATATATATATATATATATATATATATATATATATATATATATATATATATATATATATATATATATATATATAATATACACATATATATAATTGCAGTATATATGCATGTATATATTTTTATTTATTTATTTTTATTTTTATAATATATATATGTACTAGTGGGGTAACCCGAGGGAATCCCACGGGCATGGACGTGTGTGACATTTGGACATATTGAGTTAGATGCTGCACCTGCATATTCAGTTTCACAAAATGGTTACTGCCAATTTATCAGATCCACAAATAATGTAATCTACACAATGTACTTACTTCTCATAACATGTGAATGCATGTGTGCGCACATGGGAAAATACAGTTTGAAATGTCGTAATTACATCTCATGTAAAATGTGACTTTAGGAGCTCAAATCCTCTCCCTCCCACATCACGCACACGGGGGGAGAGTGGGTCACACACACATACACTTCCACACATGTACACACACACACACACACACACACGCATGTACACCGACACATGCATACACATATACAAACACATATATATATATGCACATATATACACATATATATATTGTTACGGTACGCGGTTAAGGATGTTGTTTTTGCCGAGCGGAGGCTCCGCGATCCGAACAGTTGTTCCCCGACTAAACCCGATTCACCCAAACGTTGGCCATATCGCGCCACAGATATTCAATGGGGAAAAGACTAAGACGACGAATGCAAAGAGGAAGAAGAAGACGTACAGAAGAGTAACGGGGTTTATTATTATTTACACACATAAGCAAAAAGAGCAGTCACGGGTATTTACAGCGGACATGAAAACGCAGGTGACACAGTGAAAATTACTAGCTTATACAGACTTAGTTACTACCCAGGACAGCACGAACAAAACAAACTCACGTACGCAAATGGGGAACTTGCAGGCAGGAATGGCTGGAAAGGATGAGCAGGTGGGATCACAGGGCACAGCGAGCAGGTCCACTCCGGGCGGGAAGCGGGGAGCCGGCAGCTCCTTCTATTCCGCTTTACAGCGCACGCCGGCAGCTCCTGGTATTCGGCTTTACAGCGCACGCCGGCAGGGTCACTCGCTGCCCCATCAGGGCTTCACGCGGCTGGTTGAAACGGGGCTGGACTCATCTGCCGTATCTCTTTGCAACTCGTTCGTAAAAGTTCCTCTGCTTTCTCTTGGACCCTTTCTTTGTCGTGTCCCTCTCCACGCAGCTCAGCTCGTATTCCCTTCCTCTCACTTCTCTCCAGCGCGGGACTCTTTCTTTGTCGTGTACCTCTCCACGCAGCTCAGCTCGTATTCCCTCCTCTCACTTCTCTCCAGCGCGGGACTGACACGCCCTCCCACGCACCTCGACTCATCTGCCGTATCCCTCGTGTAGCTTGTCCCAGCGATCGTCGCACCCTTCTCTCCAAACCTTCAGCGCGGGTCTGACACGCCCTCTTCGGTTTTGGTACCGCCCTCCCCCCCGTGCTCTGTTTCGTGACCTTGTCTGGTAATCCCACGGGCTTGTCTCCTTATTTGGGCATGGCGCCGACGGCACGCCCCTCGTGGCGAGCCACGGGCTTGTTTCCTTATTTGGGCATGGGGCTGAGCAGCCCCGCCCTTTGTGGCGCGCCCTGGGCTTGCCTCTCCCTGGCGACCCCGCCCCTCCTGTTCAAACAGAGCACGGAGCACATATTCACTATAGCAGCGAAATGAGAGGGCGTGCACCCCACGCTTGTGAACTGCTTTACCCACAGATGGAGAGTTTGGCTGGGAAATGGAATTATTAAAGGGGAACTATTCTTAATTGATTCGGTGCAATGGAGTATTATTTTAATGGAAGACAAGGCCTTACTCTAAAACACATAATAAGATATAAGCTACTGAACAAGGGTTTTATCGTGTCCTTCAATGTGGTGTTTCATGGAATAACTACCGAGACGCCCTTTTTACCTTTACACAACTCTGGAGGCAGGAGGGGCCATATCCAACCAATGTTACACAACAATTTACCACTACAATACACACAATCAAAAAAATTCAATCCTCATATCCGCAACAATATATATATATATATATATATATATATATATATATATATATATATATATATATATATATATATATATATATATATATATGTATGTATGTATATATATATATATATGTATGTATGTATATATATATATATATATATATATATATATATATATATATATATGTATATATATATATATATATATATATATATATATATATATATATATATGTATAGATATATATATATATTGTTGCGGATCTCAGCGCCGGCCTTTTCCCCTTACCAAGGGGGGATTAATCCCCTTGTCTTTGACTAGCCGACGGGACCCGGGACCTATGACATCACTCCTGGACAGCGCGAAGTAGGGTCGTAGGACTAATCACTATTACCTAATTACTCGCGCCGACCGGAAACGAGGAAGTAAGCCCCGCCCGAATCACGGGTGCTGGTGGAAACGCCGAGCGGTAGCGGACCCGTGACCCGAGCCGTTATCAATGACTAAAACCCGATCCAAGCGGTTCGTAATCGTGCCACGCTTACCCAATGGAGGAAATCATGGAAACGTTCGAATTTGGAAGAAAGGAATAACACGATTTATTTACACTTTGTACAATAAGAAGAAGAAGAATACACAGTGCAGCCTTAAACAGTCTTAACTTATCCCTGGACAAACGGGCCCGTCACACTCAGACACACTCACACAGGGTTGCAGATGAACAGGTTGATGGTCCAGGGATGGCGTCCAGGCAGCTCGCTCTCCGGTCCCCAACTCGCACCGCGAAGCAGATGAACCAGACGGCAGGAGCTCTCCACGTGTCGTTTGGCGCACGGGATTATTACAGGGTGAACGGTAGGGCTGGTTTTGGCGGTTGCACTTGCGGCAACCGCATTTATTATACGTAATAAACGGACAGTTCAATACGCGCTTCTCAATGCGCTTCTCAATCAATGCCTCAAAACTGTCATGTGCACGCCGGTCCTCTCAGTGCTGTTCTCACACGAGTGCTCCGGATCAGTTCTCTCAATACCAGTACGCTCGGTCCTCATAAAGTTCTTCGTAAGCGCCTCTCCCTTCTCATCTCTCAACTGAGGTGTGGGCCTCACGCAAAGGGTTTTATTGCCATGCCCTTAGAACCCTCTGGAACTCACCAGACATTTCTTGCCACACACTATCAAGCCATGCCCTCTCAGCCCTGGTTGCCTGTTGCTCTTACCGTCACCGCCTTCTGACGCGCTGCTTGTCGTGGCCACACCCCGGCCTCACGCTCATCCCTCTTTCCAGGCCGACCTCGTGGTTACCCGACTAGTTTGAGCGAGCAATGGGCAGCTAATGCTGCTGGCAGCCAAAGCACCACACACGGAGGGATCAGCCAAAATGGGGCACGGGATCGAGTTTGCCCATTGATGAAAATTGGAGGGTGGCCGCAAAATGAAAGGACCTAAGCTCAATTCTTTACACAACGCAGATGTTACAAGGGAATGGCCTACTCTTACACATACTATGACATAACTAATTCCAATGGGCCTACGTGTTGCTTGTGGACTAACTATTGGGGGGCAAACCTTTAACCTTTAATGATGTTATATGTACAATCTCAAAACCTCAACACTGTCCCCCTCCTTCGCCAGGCTCGTCCCCGAGCCGAACCCACACAGGTGAGCATGACCGGTTTTGAGCAAGGGTCAGGACTACTTGTTAAATTACGTGTGACACTTAGGTGTGGTTCCCCTCTACATTTAACCTAACACCCTGTGTGTGACAGTTTTACAACACTAAATATGTCCCACCTACTGCGTTGTGTACTAACAGATTCACACCCACAACTAACCGAATTATGGAAAGAAATCTCAAACTACACATAAAGCCGGTGGGGAGCATGTTATTTACAAGACTAATCTAATTATTTACAATTCTACAACCCAGGACCTGATCTTTTGTTGGGAAAGAAATTTTGGAAGAGAGAAACGCAGAATGCACTGCACCAATACACCATCTATCTATAATTCCAGTAATCTCTGTGTGTATGTATGTCTGTATGTTTGTCTGTGACCGCTGTTTCTCGACAACCACGGGTCCGATATACTTTAAACTTGCCAGGTATATTGCTGGGGACCCGAGGATGTGCCTTTTCAAGGTTTCATATTAATCGGAGAAGTAGTTACCGAGCTATGGCGATTTCTTTACCAAACTCCGCAAGCCGTTCGCTTTGGACCAAACCATTTCATGTAAATAGAGGGGGGGGATTGTCACCGTACTCGCAAGCCGTTCGCTTTGGACCAAACCATTTCATGTAAATAGAGGGGGGGGATTGTCACCGTACTCGCAAGCCGTTCGCTTTGGCTTTGCGAATGGACCAAACCATTTCATGTAAATAGAGGGGGGGGATTGCCACCGGACCAAACCATTTCATGTAAATAGAGGGGGGGGATATAATTTTAGATATATATATAGTACGGGCATGCCCTAGTATAGAAAATGCACCCAAATGCACAATCATCAAAATGCACAATCATATTGAAATGGCACATTTGCTGCTTGGCTGCTGCTGGGCTGCTGCTTCTTGCGTCTTCCTGCTTCGTCTTCGGTGTGCCATAATAAACTTGGAGAGCTTCTTTCCTGACACACCGGAATAAATAAAAAATGCACAAACCGTGTCCGTTTATTTGCAGGGCCATCTCATGGTCCATCTGCGTGACTTTTATGCAACTTAGAATCAGTGGTCCGCAGGGCAAGATAACGCTTGCAGCAATTGTCTGCTCCAGCAAAGGTGCTAGGCCACAGAACGTGTGGTCCATTAGGTGTACTGGTGCAGCCAGAGGTATCAGAGTGCAGCTGCACAGCTGGAGCAAAGTGCAGCCGCACAGCTCAGTGTTCCTGTACACTCCCCTCAACAACAAATTAATGAAGGCGTTCACTTCAATCGATGGCGGATGATACGCGAGAAGGAATGAAGAATGCCGACTCACCTGTACGGGCCATGCGCAGGCGTCTTCACCCTGTAAATCAACTCGACCCGACACGGATGTAAAATGTACAAAAATAAAATTTTTATTAACGGAACCCGAGAACAAGAACACGACAGTAAATAATTGTCCTAAGTTGGGATCCCACACACCAGACTTCTAAAACGAGCACAAGGGAGAATTTACGAAAGGAAACGCGTTGGATGTGTGTTGGTGCTGGCTTAGCTCTATCTGGAGTGTGTCAGGGATCGACAAGTTCCAAGTGCAGTCGTCCAACGCGGCTCCGGTCAGCAGGAACAAGGCCTCGACGTGCCCCCGTTCACTAGGCCTCAACAAGGCTCCTCGCGCCAAGCGAGCGAGCGGCGTGCAGTTGCCTCCTCAGCCGTGCAATGTCCTCCCGGATTCGGCACAGAACTGCAATGCACCCCACGTTCGGGTCAGAAAGGAGAGAGGGTCGAGGGTGAAGGAAGGCGTGAGGGCAAGAACGAACGAGGTCCAGGCACCAAGGTCTCTTCAACGAGCAGGGACGAGAGAGAGAAAATGTCGGTCTCCTTTGCTTTTTGTCAACCCCTCTTGATGTCATCGCTCTCTCTCTCTGCCAATCCCTGCCGGGCAACATCACAGGCTCAATTCTCCACCAATGGCCGTGTCACGTCTCTCTCATCCCATCGGTCGGTCGCCAATCAGTCTGTCGCTTCCCTTGCTCTTGCTTCACCACTCAGCAAGCTGCTTCTTGCTTTTGCCTTGACCAATCACGCAAGGTCGGCATGGCTATTGCCTGGCTTGCTCGATGTGTGTTGCTATGCCAGCTTGTGATGTGGCTGGCTGTGGCTGCATCGGCAGTACCTCGAACTGGCTTCCGGTGAGTTTTATTGTCATTGTGGCAGAGGGGAAATTAATTAGTGTGTGTGCTAATGGGCCTAACTAATGTCTATGGTGCGTTGCCATATGGGACACAGGTTTGACACATGGGAATTAACATAATCCCTGCAACTACTTAACATGCCCCATTCCTCGTAATGGGGACGAAGATACACTTAATCCGACATACGGGCTAGACAGGTCCTCTACTTATTTACATCGAGATGGTTCTTGCTACCCACGATCAGAGTAGCACCTACCTATGCAGATCTACCTAAATCTATATATCCTCCTACCCCAAAATTCATAACAATATCAATATAGAGGTTCTCGATTATTTGATCTGGATATTTTCAATTATTAGATCTTGAGGTTCTCAATTACTAGATCGAGAGGTTCTCCATTAAAATCTAGAGGTTCTCCATTAAAATCTAGAGGTTCTCAATTATTAGATCTAGAGGTTCTCAATTATTTGATCTAGAAGTACTCAATTAAAATGTAGAGGTTCTCAATTAAAATCTGTAGTTTCTCAATTACTAGATCTAGACATTCTCAATTATTAGATCTAGAGGAGGAACCAAGTAATGCGCTAGAAAAGTTCATATAAAGGGGTGCCTACATATATAGGTTAATACCCGTCAGTCAGTAAAGTTTTTTGAACTGTATGAATCAAATTGGCACCCCTTTATATGAACTTTTCTAGAGCATTACTTGGTTCCTCCTAAGAAAACAAGGGTAGTCCAGCATGCACAAAAGATTTTTTGAATGTCCCTTTTTTCTATTGTTTGGCATTTTCTACAAGCTATGGAATGCCCCTTCTTTTCTATACTTTGCCACATGGCACATACCATATAAAGGGGCCTTTTCTATGCCCCTGGCATTTTCCCCAAGAATATGTTCGTAGGATGAGGGTTGCAGGGGTAAAGACAGCAATTATTTTTTAAAGGAAGTGGCCCTTTGCATTTGTTAACTTGTGAGCTACCCTTATTTTAGCCTCCCAATCAGTGTTACGTGAAGCAATGGGAGCAGGTGGTGGATAGCCATGCAGGCAGCTGGCACATATTGCCAGTGGTGGCTACATGGCCTTGATGCTAGGCAGAGGATTATCTTAGGGAGAACAATGGCTAGGATCACCCACCGCATCTAGACATTGCTCAGAAGTGGCAAAATACTTCTGTAATGTAATACAAAGAAAACAATCATGACCATGCATCAAAGGGATCAAGCTATGGTGCCGGATTATGACGCCCTTACCCCTAACCCCCCAAATTTAAAAAACAACCGAATGGCTACTGGGGAAAAGAAAAGTGCTTTTATGAGCAGGACTATTTATTTTATTGTTTTTTTTTTTGGTTTGTTTTTTGTATACTAATCGAGGCTCGTGTAAGAGCTAACGCATAGAACATGTCATAAAGGGAGTGGGACACGAGGGGAGAGAGAGGGAGGTACAACAACAGTAGGGAACAGGGACATCGAGAGATCTGTGGAAGAGAGAGGGCTGGGGTGGGGTACACAGGATAAACAAGATGGACACTACAAGGACTTTCACGAAAGAAAACGGGATTTGAAGGAGGTGGATTTAGGGTGGATTAATGGGGGTAGAAAAGATCCAGGTTTTGGATGGGGAAAGATAAGAGATGGTGGTGAACAGCTGTTTTGAAGACCTGGAGGGAGGAGTGGAATTGAAGAGAGTGAGGGAGGTTTTTTTCCAGAGGTGGGAAAAAAAGAGGAATGAAAGAGTGAAGGTGAGCAGAGAGTCTTGATTTTGGCAGCTTCACCAGAAAAGGGTTTCTGACAGATCTTGTGCGACCTGTAGGAATATTTGGGGGACAGAGCATAGACAGAAAAGGGAGAGCTAGGCCGGAGAGGAGTCGGTAGAAGACAGAAAGACCACCAACCTGCCTGTGGTGAGTGAGTGAAAGGCCCTCAGAATCAGCTTCATTGTGGGAGATTCCAATGATTCTAAAAGTTTTGGATTCAACAGCGTGAAGCCGAGCTAGGTGTGAGGTTGGAGCACGAGCCCAGAGGGGAGAATAGTATTCCATTGAGCTGCGGATAAAAGCCTTGTATGTGGTGAGGAGCTCAGGTGTGCCAAGGAAGGACTTCGCACGATGGAGGATGCCCAGTCGACGACTGGCTATGCAGGCCAGCTTGGAAATGTGGTTTTTCTCGGAAAGATGATCTGACTGGCCATTATGGCTGCACTGAATCAAACCCGTTAGGAAATCCAGTCGCTGAGGTCGCCAGAACTGAAAATACAACTCTGAGCTTCTCAAACATTCAGAAAATTGAAACATGGAATGTAAGGTTAATGAATCAGGGAACGTTAGATTATTTTTTTTGTATACAAGGTCGAGGCTCGTGTAAGAGCTAACATTAATCACAGAAAAACAAACTGACACATAAAACATATGATAAAGGGAGCGAGAGACAAGACGGGGAGAGAGAGGGAAGCACACAAGTACAACAGTAGAGAACAGGGACATCGGGAGATCTGTGGGAGGAATGTATAGATGTACAGATGTAAATAAATATAATGTAAATGTACAGATGTAACAAAGAGAGATGGAGAGGACAATAAATGAAAGTTGGGGATAAATGAATTTAGATAGAATGGTTTGGGGAAGTTTAAATTTGACAATTATAAAAAGTTATTTTCTGGTCACGAAATCTGTAAAATACAGGGCGCTTCAAAAAGAGTGATACTGTTGGAACCCATCTGTGGATCGGTCCCATCGGCCGATGGGTCTGCGCCATCTGCGGATGTGTTGTTCACCTTGAAGGAATGTGTTGACAGAATGGTGCTCTTCAATCAGGTACACAGTCATTGGAATTACATGTGGTAGGAATTTAACAGAGATGATTTTTAAATGTTTTATTATCTATTTCTACCCATCTATTTATACATTTTGTCAATACATTTTGTAATTAACAGATACATGGCAGTTTTAGTAAAGCTTTACATAACATACTCAACATTCATACAAAACATTAGGTGTTCTTCTGATAATGGCGGAGGGGAATGTTAAATTCCTTTATATTAAATTAAATAAAATAAAATTTAAATTAAATAAAAAAATATAATTTAAATTTTAAAAATAAAAGTTAAATAAAACATTTAAAAATCATCTCTGTTAAATTCCTACCACATGTAATTCCAATGACTGTGTACCTGATTGAAGAGCACCATTCTGTCAACACATTCCTTCAAGGTGAACAACACATCCGCAGATGGCACAGACCCATCGGCCGATGGGTCTGCATTGTCATTTCTCGTGCATCCACAGATGGGTCAGACCCATCGGCCGATGGGACCGATCCACAGATGGGTTCCAACAATACAACTTTAAACGTTTATTTACAAAGAAACAGAAATCTCAGGAACGTGAATCAACCATTTCTTGAAATCTTATGACATGGTATTTTCTATCACTGATTGCTATTGCAGCAAGTCACTGCTCGAGTTAGTGAGAGCCCATGGTCTGAAATTGGCATTTACGCAACATCCTTGTAATTGACGTTCTTGATGTGTGTCCCTCCGCGGTTCAGACAGGCATTGATCCTGACTCCAAAGTTCTGTCCAACTTTCCTGCAGGTCTCATATGGCACTGCCTGCAGGTAGTCTGCCACCTCCTGCTTCAGATCATCCAGTGTGGCAGGGTGGTTGACATAGACAGAGCCCTTGGCAGCCCCCCAGAACCAGTTGTCCAGAGGGTTCAAGTATGGGCTATGGGGTGCCCAGTCATGAGGGGTACCCAGGGCAACAAGGCGGTTTCTGAAGAGCTGCTACAGGAAAGTGATGGTGTCACCAGCTGTATGCGGGGGTGCACCATCCTGCATAAACCAGGTCACGCTGAGCTGGTTTGGGGTGACCTTTTGGGCTAGATCATTATGGAACTTCAGGAGCATGGCCACTAGCACTCACCGTTGATCGTCACCATACTGCTGTTCTCATTCTCAAACCAGTAAGGCCCTAGCATTCCCCATCTGGCATTGAAGGCACAGAAGCATGTGACCTTAGGCCCTTTCAGGTACCTCTCAGTGATCTACTCAAGTGGTTCTGCCCCCCCCCCCCCACCCCTAAAATGTTGTTGTATGAATATGATTTAGTCTCATACCACAGGGCCACCACTTTTGTCTTCTGCTCCACTATCAATGGCATAGTTGAGCTATGGAGCTAGAAATCCCAAGAAACAAATACGATGATAACACCAACAAACCCTGAAAAGGAAAACGGTACACAGACGTGGACAAAAATATTGGCACTCTTGCACTTTTTTCAAATAACTCACACTTTTCTCTAAAAAATAAGTTGAAATATTGACAAAAGTATTTGGTCTCCACAAGTCTTTATTTCACTGTTAATATTATAGAACCTTCGTTTTTGATTCAGAACTTTTTATATCCTTTTAAATCAGAAAATAAAAAGAAATGACATTGACAAAATTATTGACACCCTGGACTTAATATTTGGTAGCATGGCCTTTGGACAAAATAACTGCAGTCAAGCACTTCCTATAGCCATGAATGAGCTTCCTACACCTCTCTACTGGCAGTTTGGCCCACTCTTCTTGTGCAAACTGCTCCAGTTCTCCCAGATTTGAAGGGTGCCTTCTCCCAACTGCTGTTTTCAGATCTCCCCACAGGTGTTCAATGGGATTTAGATCTGTACTCATTGCTGGCCACTGCAGAACAGTCTTGAACCATTCCTGGGTGGTTTTTTGGGGGACATTGACCTGCTGCAAGTCCCATGATCTTCGACTGAGACCCAGCTTTCTGACACTGGGTTGAACATTGCGCTCCAAAATGCCTTGGTAATCTCCTGATTTCATGATGTCATGCACACAATCAAGGCACCCAGTGCCAGAGGCAGCACAGCAACCCCAAAACATCACTGAACCTCCTCCATGTTTGATTGTAGGGAAGGTGTTCTTTTCTTTGAAGGCTTCATTTTGTTTTCTGTAATCATAGAGATGATGTGTTTTACCAAAAAGCTCGAATTTGGTCTCATATGTCCACAGGACATTCTCCCAGAAAGATTTTCGGTTGTTCAGGTGTGTTTTGGCAAATTCCAGTCAGGCTTTCTCAGCAGTGAGGTCCTCCTGGGTCTCCTACCATAGAACCCCCTTTCATTGAGTTGGCGATGGATGGTGTGAGTTGAAACTGTCGCACCTTGTGTCTGAAGGTCAGCTTGAATCTGTTTGGCAGTTAATTAAGGTGCTTTCTCCACCATTCGAACAATCCTTCGCTGCAATCATCGATGAAGTTTTCCCTTGCAGACATGTCCAGGGAGGTTGGCTACAAGGCCTTAAACATCCTGGTAACATTGCGTACGGTGGACACAGGAGCATCAAGGTCTCTGGAGATGGGCTTGTAGCCTTGAGATTGTCCATGCTTGACTACAATCTTGTGTCTGACCTCCTCAAACAATTCTCTCATTTTCTTTCTTTTCTCCATGGTCATTGCGGTACACATAGTGACACAAAACAGCAGAATGACTCCTTTTCTCGATTAAAACCGGTTGAATGAGTGATTTTTTATATTGCAGGCACCGACAACTCACACAGGTGAGTTCAATTCGAAAGTCAAGGAGAATCACCTGCTTGAAATGTAATTATTTCTGACAACTTCTAAAAGGTGCCAATAATATCCGGGCCATTTTAGGATTTCTCTGTGAAATAAGCTAAGATTTAGTAATTTTTCAGCTTTTTAACTCAACTGGACTATGTCCAGCTCAGTTTTTGTCGACACCCAGTGTCCATCGTCCGTCTGACGTCTGTCTGTCATCTGTAAACAATTTGACGTCTAAGCTCTAAAAGTCACGAATATTGATCAAATTTGATTAAAATAGGTTATGCAGCATCTTTAAGACATAAACTAGTTTGGGATTGCATTTGGGCGTTGCACGCCCAAAAATGGGCGCGGCAGGGCGGCCATATTGAAAAATCAATTTTTGTCATATTTTTTAGCACATATAAACTACATACAGACTTGGCATTTAATATGGAATGTTTTTTTTTCTTGACTTGGGTTTACTTTCTGCACTCAGTATATCAATCTGGTGAGTTTATTTTACCCTTCGGTGATGTCTTTGTTGAAAGAACCATGTCACTGATTGTCTTTCGCAGCAAGAAGTCAATAACAGGATTATATCACAGGTGGCGTGACAAAATGTAAGGACAGGTACATTTGACGATTGGCTTCACAATCGGGTATATAAGGGTTGTTGCGTTCTGTATTAGTGGAAAACAACTGCTGCACGTCTACAAAAGTTATTGCCGCTTCCTCCGGAGATGGTCCGTCAACTTGACAATGCTGTTTGTCATGGAGTGGTGGCTTTACGAAATTCTGGCATGAAACAGCGTGCTATTGCTCGGCAGTATGGCATCACTCAAGGTCAGGTGTCAAAGATCCTGAAACGAAATGCTCAGAGGGGTGTCCCTACTCCAATACCGAGGCCAGGACGTCCACGCAGAACCACAAGGAGAGATGATCGCCAGCTGCACCGGTTAGTCTGCAATGGCCGTACCAAGTCAGCTAATCGGCTTAGGGCTGAGTGGCAGCAATTGACAAATGTGCCTGTATCCAGAAGGCTAGTCAACCAACGACTGGTTCAAGCAGGCTATCGTGCCAGGCGTCCCCTGAGAAAGCCACGCCTGACCAGACAACACAGCCAGCGCCGATTGCAGTGGGCCAGAGAGCACCGTCAATGGCAGCCAGGACACTGGAATCACGTGACCTTCAGTGACGAGTCTAGATTTCTGGTCTATCGTCAAGATGGCCACGTCCGAGTGCGCAGACAAGTGCATGAAGCCCACAACGAAGATTGTATAGTGCCAAGAGTCCAAGCTGGAGGTGGTGGGGTAACCGTTTGGGCTGCTTTTCATGCAGGGGGCAAAACTGACCTGGTTGTTCTGAATGGAAACCTGAACCAGTTCAAGTACAGGGTCATTCTGGAAGAAACATTGCTTCCATTTGCTCGTGCAGCCTTTCGGGGAAACTTTGTCTTCCAAGATGACAATGCACGGCCTCATCGTGCTTGCATGATCCAACACTTTCTTGCTGACCGTGGTGTAGAGCATATGGAGTGGCCTGCCATGTCCCCGGATATGAATCCGATAGAGAAGTTGTGGGCAGAATTAACGCGTCAAATCGACCACTTGGACCAGCAGCCGACCTCTGTGCGTGAATTGCAGCAGACTATTGTCACTGCATGGCAAGCGATTCCTGTCTAAACCTTGGCAAATCTCGTGAACAGCATGCCTCGATGTGTACGTACTCTGCTGGATGCTCGTGGGGGTTACACGAAGTACTGAACTGTAATTTTACTGTCCGTAATCCCAGTCATAATTTAGCTTTTGTTTTTGTTGAAAATTTTTTTGGCTAATGTGCAAAATAAAGAGATACTTCTTGAAAACATACAGAAGTTTAACACAGTACTGTCTGTGAATTGAGTTCGATATCAGTTTCCATCACTTTCAAGGATCAATTTATTTGCTTCGAAATGTCAAATGTGGTTTTTGTTTCTTTTAAAGGTCACATTTACTAAATCTAGAATAATTTCAACATAATTCCAATGAACTTTTGGTTCTAAGTCATCTTGAAAAGTAAGTTCACCCCCACAAAAAAATATTCCATATTAAATGCTAAGTCTGTAGTTTGTGGTTCTATTATGCATATTCTAACCATATTGATATAGACCAGTTGAGTTCAGGTTCCCTGGAACCTCTAGTTTTGTTTTGTTCCACTGCAAACCAAAGAACTACATCTGTGGATACCAAAAGATTTTTACATTTCAACAATTTTCTGGAAGAATTGGTGCATTATTTGAAAAAAGTGAAAGGGTGCCAATATTTTTGGCCATGACTAAGTCAAACTAGAGAGGTTCCAGGGAACCTGAACTCAACTGGTCTATCTCAATATGGTTAGAATATGCATAATAGAACCACAAACTATATCGTTTATATGTGCTAAAATATATATGACAAAAATTGATTTTTCAATATGGCCGCCCTGCCGTGCCCATTTTTGGGCGTGCAACGCCCAAATGCAATCCCAAACTAGTTTATGTCTTAAAGATGCTGCATAACAAGTTTCATCAAATTTAATCAATATTTGTGACTTTTAGAGCGTAGACGTCGAATTGTTTACAGACGACAGACAGACAGACAGACAGACGACAGACGGACGATGGACACTGGGTGTCGACAAAAACTCAGCTGGACATAGTCCAGTTGAGTTAAAAACAAAAAACTGGCAAGAAGTCAAAGTTGTATCAATCTTTTTGAAACACGCTGTATATAGAATGGAAACACCCTGTAAACAAAATGGTGATTTGCAATGAGAAGACTGCAGGGTGAGTACTGGAATACAGCCCAATCAATGATAGGATCAGTAAGGTTGAAATGACTTACAGTGAACACCATCATCATTTAGATATATGATCCAACTTCTGCAGTCGATGAAGATAATGGGGAAGAGTTTTATGGAAAGTTGCATGAACACGGATAACAAGAGCCTAAAGTAGGAGGTTTGTTTGAATTATTATGGGAGACTGGATTGGAAAAGTATGAGCACAAGGGATTGCAGGAAAGCACAGACACAGACTGCAGGTCTGTGTGGAGATTTCATAATTGCAAGCACATTTTGAAACAACCCAAGTGCAGACTGTACACATGGACTTCACCTGATGGGCAACATAGAAATAAGATTGACCACATTCTAATCAACAAAAGATGGAGAAGTGCTGTGCAATCTGCCAACGCTCTGTTAGGCGCAGATGGAGATCATGAACTCCTTGTGGCAAAACTTCGAGTCTAATTAAGAAAGGTGAAAACAAATTTTAAAAAACTCCGACCCCAAATTTGAAAACGGATCTATTAAACAATATGCGATAAAAGTAAAAAATATAAAATAAAAAAAAATAAAAAAACAACGTTTTGCACAGCTGGACTTCATTGCAGAACGCCAGACGAATTGTGGCAAGGATGTTGAAGGCATTGTAAAAGAAGAGGCCAAAACAACATCCTAAAAGCAAGAAAAATGAAGAAGGCTAAATGGCTGTCGGAAGAGGCAATACATATTTCAGACTGAAGAGGAGAGATGAAAATGAAAGGCGCATCAAGAGAGGACATTAAGCGAGCGGCTAAATGCTGACTTCCCACGACAAACTAGGAACGACAAAGATAAATATTTCAGAGGCATTCCTAGAGATAGAAAGTGAGTCATACATTATGAGATACGTAGAACCTTGAAAGAGGTGGCAAATGGAAAACCACCAGGTGCAGATGAAATTCCAATAGAACTCTTTAAGGTAGTTGAAGAGGAGGCAATCAAAATGTAAATAGCTATCTGTGTACAGATCTGGAAAAGGATTGTGTGACCTAAAAGGTGGAAGCCGTCAGTCGACATCCCATTGCCAAAGAAAGGGGACGCAATGTTCAAATAACCGAATCATTGCCTTGATTTCACATGCCAGCAAGATGTTATTAAAGATCATTCAACACAGAATAAAAGACTTCATTTATGAAGTTTTTATTCATAAATTTATTTATTTATGAATTTATGAAGTGTGAGTTATGCTCATTAAGCAAGCACGTTTCACAAGAGGAAGAGGTCCGAGGGATCAAATCGCAAATATGTGGTGGATCTTGCAAAAGCAGAAAAATATAAAAGGAATGTGTATCTCTGTTTTATAGATTATAGCAAAGGTTTTGTTTGTGTTGATCATGAATCGATGTGGATTATGCCGAGAGAGATGGGGATGTTGGAGCACCTGACATATTTGATAAAAAGCCTGTGCACTAAACAAGAAGTAATGTAGGAAGAACAGGGTATGGATAGACAGATTGGTTTTGAATTGGAAAAGAGGTCAGACAGGTACATTCTCTCCCCTTAGTTGTTAAATCTGTATCTCGAGTACATCATGATAGTGGGGGGCCATGCATGGGTAATTTTTTCTTTTCATTTCAGATTGATGCGAAAGTTTCGTTTTCAGTACCAATTTGAAGGTAAGGGCCTATAGAACAATTTTGGTTCAAGTGTCAAACACTCAGATCAAAAATGGGGCTTCTGGGGACGTGGGGGGTTCCCGACCCCCCCCCACCGGCCTATGCGAAATATGGAAACTGTTATAACCTTTGATTGGATGATCCGATCTGAACATATGAGGTATGTATGGATTCAGGATCAGGAGTAGCAACTTGTATCTCAAGCATATTGCCCATAGAAGCAATAATTTTGCCGGTATCGGCGCATATCCACAAAAAAAAGACAAAGGGTCATAGGCCCGGTAAGCTGAAATATGTTTTTTTTAAATAAACTGGACAATTATACTCGGACCCAAAGATATAGTGACATTTTTATTTATCTTTTAACTGTGCTACAATATGATGGTGAGTAACTGCTTAGACAATTGCTTGAATAACTCCCTGAACAATCGTTTTAAAAAGAAAGTGGCTAACAAATCGACCATATATACATGACAGTATTGGAAATTGTTCTGGTCCAGCTACTTCTCGCATTTGCACTTGCACAGACGTGTGCACTTCAACTTTGCCCTCATGTACTTGCACAGAGCGCAGGTACTTGTGCAAGTGCACTTCACATCCAGGTGGAATACATCCTTGGCGAGGGGCAGCGAGGTATAAAATGGGAAGCAGCTTGCCGTCCTCTTCCTTCCACCCATGATTAGTGGGGTTGTTGACAGGCATCATGAACCTTTGGGCTGTTGTCCAGATGCTCGCTTGGAAGACACTCCTTTTGAGATGTTTGTCCAAAGCATCACTTGTTGGGGGAATTCTCTCCACGTCCCTAGTCTTCTGTGAGAACACCCTCATTAGGACGAGGTCAACGTCATTGTCCTCGATTGATTCATTGGAGTACAGCCTACAGACAAAGTTCCTTGCCACTTCTTTAAGCCTTGGCGATGTTTGGAATGGAGTGTCGACGATAGTTGCAAATTCCTCCATGAGGGATGGCACTTCGTGCATCAACTTGCAGCAGTATCGCTTACCCTTAAACTTGAAGGAAGACGTGCTGTCTGATCCAGTGAATGCGTGGAAGAGGGACATGGCTTTGCACGTTGTCGTGCCCAGGTTTGTAGCGATAGTGTTGAGGGAGATCATTCGGGTTGTCTTTCCCGCTTTGAAGGAGATCCAGATTTCTGCGGCCAGATTCAGAGCCTTGATGTGATGGAAATTACTCAGAAGGATTACGACAACATCTGTGTCTCCAGCATGAACCATCCCAAGTGACGATGTTTGGAGGGCGTGGAGGAGATGTACTAGGACATGAGTGTCAGCTTCCTCATGGTTGCATTGATCCATTGGTGGACTGTTTCCAACATGGTGGACTTGATCACCTGCAGTGATGTAGACATCCTTGTCATCTGGGAACTGTCCTTCTGTTATCTTTTTTGACAGGAATGAGAACAGTTCCTTCTTGTTATCAACGTTCGCCAGAAACTTCTGCCAATTTCCTGGGATTTTGGAAGTATCAGATACGTGTTGTCGGGTGCCTGTTCCTCGTTTCTCCCTTGTGCCTCCTTTGATCGTCAGTACCAGATACGCGTTGTCGGGTGCCTGTTCCTCGTTTCTCCCTTGTGCCTCCTTTGATTGTCAGTGCACGATACTGGTACCAGACAATGTCTACTCTTGTCGATCTTTTCAAGTTGTGGCGAACTCTTGGGCAAAATACCTTGTCGAAATATGAATCAAAGGTGTTTCCTTGGACAGTTGTACCAGGAAGTGAGTGTATCAATACTCCACCGTCAATAACAATGAAGTCGTAAACATCTGACGCAACTAGCTCCTCGTCGACAGAAATGGTGCAACTCGTACTGGCTTCCACGATGTATACCAACAAATCTGACTTGGTACAAGAGTTGAGGGACCCTTCGGATGACAATGCACCTGCATTGTCATCTGGTGGATATGGGGAAGATTCGTGACGAAAAAAATCCTCCAAATCTCCCCCCAAATTTTTTTATATGAGTGCTTGACACTCGAACCAAAATTGTTCTATCGGCCATTACCTTCAAATTGGTACTGAAAACGAAACTTTTGCATCAATTTGAAATGACTGAGTGTCCAAGCACCCCACTATGAGGAAATCAAACTTGAATGTCATAGAGGCTGAAGTCAGGATTGGAGGATGATGTATCAACAATCTAAGGTATGCTGACGATACCACTCTGTTGGGAGAAAGTAAAGAGGACTTTATGAAATTGATGCAGACAGTGAAGAAGGAAAGTGAAAAAGCTGGTCTTTATTTAAACCTAAAAAAGATTAAAATCTTGTCAACTGAGAATATTGACGTGTTCAGATTGGGAGATGATCATGTGGAAATAGCGAAAAGTTTCACTGGGTTCTATGGTTCACATTTCACTGGTTCACATACACTGGGGGTATGGTTGAGAGAGGAAGAGGAAGACTGTATGTGCTTGATGGATGAGGTAAAGGTTCCAACCAAGCTGTGTCTGTCACAGCTTTTGGAGACAGTGCAGAATTGGGATATTTGAAGAAATCTGATCATGAATGTCACCAGAAATCGGCCATGACTTAACGGAACTAGATTAAATCTGCAATTTTTTTTTAATGCAAAGCCATACAATTTATATGAACATGAAGGAACACAGAGGTTTGTTTGACGATAACAAATGTTCGAAATGTCCTCCTCCAAGTTCTGCACACTTATGGATACGTGTGGAATCGTTTCTGACTACAGACTGAAGTGTTTCATGTAAGACTCTGGAAATAAACCTCGTTGTACCATCCTTAAATTCAGGAATGTTCTTTGGGTTCTCTTTGAAAACGTTTTCCTGAACAAATCCCCACAGAAAGGAATCTAAAGGTGGGAGGTCAGGAGATCTTGGAGGCCAAGGAATTCCAGATCGGTGGGAAATGTATATGCCAGGAAAGTGATCATTGAGCCACTGCATGAATAAGCGAGTTGTATGTGCAGTTGCTGCATCCTGTTGAAACCAACCACTGGGACCGTTTCTCACATGACTCCAGAAAAAAATATGTTCAACATGTGTACATAACGTTCTGCATTCACAGACACCCCTTCCTCAGTATCCTGATGTTCTAAAAAGTATGGATTGTAAATCTGATGACTACTGAGACCACGCCATATCATTATTTTTGGAGAGTGGAGAGGTAACTCAACAACATGGTCTGCTTTCTCCATCCCCCAAAACCGACAATTATGTTTGTTTACCATACCGTTCAAGTAAACATAACATCCATTGTTGAAAATTTTGTCGTCTATGTTCATTCTTGCTTCATCAATGATCCTACTGAATCTCATACAAAACTCACAACGTCGACGCTCGCCATCTGAGGTTAGCTGCTGCATCAAATACATTTTGGAATGTAAACCTTCAGATCAGACTTTAACACTATAAAGACACTGCTTTGGGAAATTCAAATTTCATGTAAAATTCTCCTTGTTGATATTCTTGGGATACGCGTAAGCATTTCACTAATTCTGTTTACGGTCTCTGAATGAATGATCGTTTTAAGGCCATTTTCCCCGCTAGAGCGGGGGTTAGCCTTGCGGGCCCCAAAGTTTGTCTCTTTTGTCAAAGTTTGTCAAAGACCAAACGGTCTCTAAAGTTTGAATATTCCTCCGTTGTTCAGAGGGTCCTCCATTATTGTCTTCACAGAGCCCCTCCTTCTCCACATTGAAACTGTATGATGTATTGTCATATATAGGGAGTGCACAAAAAAATGGAAATACCTGGATAAATGAAGGACACCAATCAACGGCTTCCACACAGGTGTGGCCAATGTGTTAATAAAGCAAATACCATACCAGCATGCTTAGGGCCATGTGCAAAAATGCTGCACAGGCCTAGTTGCAAGAGGAGTGGGGCCTTGGTTCTCACCTTGAGAAGCTTGCTCGTCTGGTGTGTTCATCCTCTGTGCTTTTTATTGTGTGTGTGGGGAGGGTCAGGGGGGGAGGAGGCCTCACCCTTCAGGCAGGTAGGTTAGCCTCGCTCCCAGCTACCACCTCCCTTCCCCTTTCCCCCCTCATTCCTAGTGTTGTCTCCCGCCCCTCTCCAGGACGCCGGCATGATGAGCAGGCGCCATAACTGTGTCCATTTCAAGTTTGTGAAGGAGGGATCCGTTCCACCAAGTGAGGTATTTGGAGGGATGGTATTGTTGCGCATGCTGAAGTTTAAGGCTGAGGATATTTGTCTTATCTTCTTGGCTAGTGGACTTGACGTGTCTTTCCAGTCTGCTGGGGGACTTGCTGAGTTTTGGGTGTGGTGGACTGCCATCCAGTCAGCTGGGTCTCTGGCTGACTGGGCCATTGAGGCCCTCTCTGACGATGAGAGGGTCATGAAGGTTCACCTCTACAATGAGTGTTTCCGATTATGATGTTCAGTACTGGTTGTCTCGTTATGTCGAAATAAAACTCCCACCACAGTTTATCCAAAATGGTTTGGGTATATGAAACCAAGCTCGGCAGTATCGCATCAAGTTCCGGGTCAAGGATGATGGCACGCTTAATCACATCTCTTATAGGATAGTAATTGAGATGGACCGTGGGCACCTTTATTACACAGGTCAGCCAAATTTATGCCACAGGTGCAGACAATTGGACCACTTTGTGACTGTGTGTAAAGAACTGGTTTGCTCTGTGTGGTCAGTTGGGACATTAGAGGGAGCACTGCACCTCTCAGGTGCAGTATAACCTATGTGGTGCAATGGGGCACACCTTCCACTCCTGCCTGTGGAGCTACGTGAGCAAGTTGTGTGTGTCTGCAGGTGGGGGTGGGGGTGTCTCCCTTGGGGCATGCAAAGCTGCTGTGGCTGGGTTGCCGGGTTCCTCGCCCTCTTCCCCCACAGTAAAGTAGAATGAGAGGATGGTGGGAGGGAGAAAAGTGGAGGAGAGCAGAGTAGAGGCTGAGGTCCCCTCACCCCAAGCAGCATTGGACCAGAGTGTGGAGTCGGTGCTGCCATTGTTATCCCCCCCCCCGCCCTCCCCAGAGAGCAAAATGAGAGGGAGGAGGGGAACGAGGAGGATGAAGAGAAAGAGGAGAGGGCCATTGAGCGGGGCATTGATGCAGTTGTGTTGGCTGCTTGGCCTGCTGAGTGGGGAGGGGAGGAGGGTAACGGCTCCTCCTCTGGCTATGGGGACACTGACCATGACGCAAGTGGATGATCCACGATGAAACACTGGAAGGGCCAGGATAAAGGTAAAGCCACCTTGAACCGAGGCCCCGGGCCTATCTATAAAATAAAAAAAACAGCTATAGCTAATGGGGAAGAACATCAAGGAGATGACAAAGGGCTGCAAGACCTCGAGGATAACCATAAAGGAAAAAATTAGGAGGTGGAGTTATACTCCTGAGCAGATCCCTTTGGACCCCCTTTCTCCTGTCCACTTCTGCTCCCAGCGAGGAGACTCCCAACACACATCCCCATTCGTGCCACCCTCCTGGGGGCGGCAAAAGCAAAAGGGCAAAAATGGGAAGGGGTGAGCTTTGGGATTTGTTTTTTATTTGTTGGATGGAATTAATTTATGGTCGGATTTTTGTGTACTTTTATTGTTATTTACTTGTTTGATGATTGCTTTTGATTTATTATCATTTATTTGTTTTTGATTATGGCTTTGATTTCCTGTTTGACATTTTGATGTTTTTTACCTTTTTATAATAAAAAGGCTTAGGCCATTAAAACCCCCCAACGCCTCCATCCACAGAGCACTATGGTCGCCCAATGGTTTGATGAACATGGCACTGATGTTATCCATGTCATGGCCTTCTCAGTCACCAGATCTGAACCCAATTGAGCATTTGTGGGATATTTTGGAAAAACGCTGAAGACAACGTTTTCCACCTCCATAAAACAGGTGTGAATTGATTGACTTTCTTGTGGAAGAATGGTGCCGTATCCCTCCTCCATAATTCCAGACGCTGTTGGACTCTATACCACGGTGCATACAGGCCGTACTGGCCGCACATGGTGTCCAAACACCCTATTCAATGACTTTACATTGGCGATTCCATTTTTTGTCCACTACCTGTACGTTGCACTCCTATCACTAATTTTAGCTCTATGTTCTTTTCGACAATGAAGATTCACTTCCCTTTTAGGTGCACCATGATTTACCTGCTACAAATAATAATCTTACTATAATTCACCAAATGTCTGTCTGTCTGTCTGTCCGTCCGTTCGAAGGTACCGCAAAAACGGCTGAACCGATCGCAACAATATTTTGGGTGGGTAATCCTGGGATCTCCTGGAGTAAAATAGGTTATATTGTTTTTCCAATTTCAGCTTTGGCCTCCAGCATTTTCAGGTTTGGACTCCCGCATAACGTTATTTTCCCGGGTGCCGCACAAACCGCTGCACCGATTGCTGCACGGCTGCACCGATCGGACTCGGTGACCTCGGACAAAGACCTTTTGTTTTATAAGGACATGGGTTGAATCCCTGCTTGAGATAATGCCAACCCCCTCCCCGCCATCACGACCGTCTCTCCAACTCATAATCCCATGAGATATACGGAAAGGACGACCCAAAACCAATTATCTTCTTTTTGATTCGTATATAAACATCATTAAAAGTAAATATGCTCTCGGTCAAAGTTCAAACGACGTGGGTTTAATCTCTACATGAGAGAATTCCACATAGCTATTTGGGTGGTGTATAAGCTAACAGATCGCTGTCTCCATCAATCTTGCCGAGGCCATAACACCTATCGACTCAAAATCCTTTTAACTGTTGACTTGGTAGTTTTTACAATGAAGGAAACATTAACAATGTTGTTAAAGTTTATTTTGTGATTAATTTGTGATTGGAGGTATGTTGTTTGGAATGAAAAAAAAAGATATCGAGTTCAAGTAAATGACGACATGCCGTGATGGTTTCTACTTTCTAAATGTGAACTTCATGGATCACCAAATGCAGATTTGTCACGGACCCACGATCGACGTTTCTATACGTGAACGCACCCGTTTGTTTGCAAACGGGTACGTTTTTTATGGAAATCCTTCACGAACTTGCTGTCCATGTCTGACGTGCGACTGAAGGTGCTACAGGAATGTGGAATTTATTGGTTTCATGCTTTAGCATTCGCCGTATCTGCATTGCCTGTTTGCTGCTGGCCTCGCACCCGTGCGTAGCACGGGTATCTCACCAGTAATAATAATGGAAATGTCAACATAAATTTACTACAAATAATTTGAATGCTGACCCTACCTAATTTACTTTACCTGTATTTGACATTTCTACAGACTAAAACTTTAAAAAATAAAATGTTCAAATTGGGGGAAATTTTGTGACTCACCCTCCAATTTCAAATCGAACCTTCCATCCCCACCACAAGCACCACCAAGAGTGAAATCACAAGAGCCTACAACCTTAGTGGTGCTAGGTGGTGGCAAGCTTTAGACACTGCATCAACGCATCATAGATGGCTCATCCCCAAGCAAATTCCATGCTTCAGTCTGCCCCCCCTAAAAAAAATCAACAAGTTTGGAGCCCACCAAGAGGCCTCCAATTCAATCAGTGCCAGGAGCGGTTGTGGGTGTAGTACAGAGCGAGGGTGGGTGACAAGCCTGGTCCTGACCACATACCACAGACAAACATGCAAAACACGGTTGGAATGCACATCAATGATTCAAGTGACAGCAACACAAGAGTGATTGAAAAACGGATCGACTTTGGCATCGACATATCGAAAGTTTTTGTTTCATTTAACCTCAAGTATTTTTGGAAGATTTTTCCCCCAGCTCTAGTGTGAAGAGATCATGAACGAGACTCCATAAAATGTCGATGATGTTCTGCTGATGGGTTGATCCACGAAGGTGACAGGAGGAGGAATTTGAAGTCAGCATTCCTCGCATTGTAAGAGTCAGACGAAGGGTATGAATAAACAGATACTCAAACTCAATAGCCACCAACTATACATAATGATGCAACTCCCCTGCCTCCTCCTCCCATCCTTGCTGGCATTCGCTGCTGCCTGAATAGATTGTCAAGCTGATGATCTGCCTTAAAACTGGTCATAATTGCTTCAAGTGCTATACCTGTCCAAACACGTCAAGCATTTGCACCTATTCATTGTCAAACCCCTTTAACCTTGGTTATGCATCGTTGGTGAAATGTATTTTGTTAATCCGTTAAACCTTCAAATCTCCATTCCAGACTGCTTGAAAGACAAAATTAGTAGCCTTTTCACTACCATGTATACCATTTTGAGATGTACTAGCACTGGACGCAGAGCATTTGGCAACATCATCAACTGTGTTGTACATGTGCACTCGCTTGCCTGCACAAGTGCACATTAAAGACAAAGTTTGAGCCATCTATATGTGGAGGGCAAGTGGTCGTTTGGATGTCCGCTCAAAAACATTTGGTAAAATAGTTACAAAGTGTAATTTATCTCCAGAAACAAAGCGACGCAAGTGATGATCAATACAAAAACATACTTCTGAGGAGTGTTAACGATGTTCTGCAAAGATCATCTTGCCGAGCACAATCCATGCCGAGTGGGCACCAGCAAAGCTAAGACTATCCCGGGCCTGCAGGATATAGTTTGGTTGACCCACTGTGCAGCGACCTTCTCTTGGTGAAAAGTATTTATCAAAAAACCAAGTGTCTACTTGCAAACGCTGAGCCATTCGGTACGTCGACATTCCTGGCACACAACATAACAGCACCAGTGAAACTTGCAGTTGCAGCGCTCCACACGCATCTCTCGCACCACGTTGTGACCTCGTCCGCAGCACATGCTGCTGCAGCCGGCGAAGCCTTGCTCTGTTCGCTCGCAGAGGCGACCGCGTGTGCCCGGTGAACCGATATCATCTTCTTGCTCGCAGAAGGTCGGCGAGCGTTCGAAGTAGACGAGCTGAGTGTCCCTCGGCACCCGCAGACCGCCGATACCACCATGGCCGTTGTGAAGCGGGAGGAACAACGCACTTTGGAATTTTTCGCGCAAGGTATCGCCAACACTGCGGAAGTCAGGGCTGACCTGCCAGCAGGTTTTGAGTTGGCAACTCCCGGATGGACCGTGGCATTTACACTTCCTGCGCTTCTGATCCAGGAGGACCTGAGGATGAAAGACAAAAAGAATAATCTTCCAGGGAAATAACCGATCATGAATCACCTACAGTATGTGCTAAAGATGCCCAAAGTATGCACAGTCATTCCTGTAGGCCTACCTGCCACAACATTTCAGACATCTGTGCCAATTGACACTTTGATCATCGACAAGCAAATCATCTTTTCAACCACTTTCTTCCATTGTAACACAACGTCACTGAACTGTGCTTGACGCTCCAGACCTCAACCGACAATTCTCTCCCCACCCCCCTTCTCCCACTCCCTCCATGACAGGTCATTATTTGCTGTAAAACTCTGCAGCAAGAAAACGAAGATATCAACTCAACACTCATGGCAGCTCAACATCAACCAACCCAGTACCAAACACGTCGGCACCGAAGAATTTGGAACCGAGCACATCGGAATGAAGCACATCGGAACCAAGCATGTCAGAATCAGGCGTGCCAGTATGTCAGAAACAGGCGTGCCAGTATGTCAGAATCAGGCGTGCCAGTATGTCAGAATCAGGCGTGCCAGTATGTCAGAATCAGGTGTGCCAGTATGTCAGAATCAGGCGTGCCAGTATGTCAGAATCAGGCGTGCCAGTATGTCAGAATCAGGTGTGCCAGTATGTCAGAATCAGGCGTGCCAGTATGTCAGAATCAGGCGTGCCAGTATGTCAGAATCAGGCGTGCCAGTATGTCAGAATCAGGCGTGCCAGTATGTCAGAATCAGGCGTGCCAGTATGTCATAATCAGGCGTGCCAGTATGTCAGAATCAGGCGTGCCAGTATGTCAGAATCAGGCGTGTCATAATCAGGTGTGCCAGTATGTCAGAATCAGGCGTGCCAGTATGTCAGAATCAGGCATGCCAGTATGTCAGAATCAGGCATGCCAGTATGTCAGAATCATGCGTGCCAGTATGTCAGAATCAGGCATGCCAGTATGTCAGAATCAGGCGTGTCAGAATCAGGCGTGCCAGTATGTCAGAATCAGGCGTGCCAGTATGTCAGAATCAGGCGTGCCAGTATGTCAGAATCAGGCGTGCCAGTATGTCAGAATCAGGCGTGCCAGTATGTCAGAATCAGGCATGCCAGTATGTCAGAATCAGGCATGCCAGTATGTCAGAATCAGGCATGCCAGTATGTCAGAATCAGGCATGCCAGTATGTCAGAATCAGGCATGCCAGTATGTCAGAATCAGGCGTGCCAGTATGTCAGAATCAAGCATGCCAGTATGTCAGAATCAGGCATGCCAGTATGTCAGAATCAGACATACCAGTATGTCAGAATCAGGCATGCCAGTATGTCAGAATCAGGCATGCCATTATGTCAGAATCAGACATGCCAGTATGTCAGAATCAGGCATGCCAGTATGTCAGAATCAGACATGCCAGTTTGTCAGAATCAGGCATGCCAGTATGTCAGAATCAGACATGCCAGTATGTCAGAATCAGACATGCCAGTATGTCAGAATCAGGCGTGCCAGTATGTCAGAATCAGGCGTGCCAGTATGTCAGAATCAGGCGTGCCAGTATGTCAGAATCAGGCGTGCCAGTATGTCAGAATCAGGCATGCCAGTATGTCAGAATCAGGCATGCCAGTATGTCAGAATCAGGCATGCCAGTATGTCAGAATCAGGCGTGCCAGTATGTCAGAATCAAGCATGCCAGTATGTCAGAATCAGACATACCAGTATGTCAGAATCAGGCATGCCAGTATGTCAGAATCAGACATGCCAGTATGTCAGAATCAGGCATGCCAGTATGTCAGAATCAGACATGCCAGTATGTCAGAATCAGACATGCCAGTTTGTCAGAATCAGGCATGCCAGTATGTCAGAATCAGACATGCCAGTATGTCAGAATCAGACATGCCAGTATGTCAGAATCAGACATGCCAGTATGTCAGAATCAGACATGCCAGTATGTCAGAATCAGACATGCCAGTATGTCAGAATCAGACATGCCAGTATGTCAGAATCAGACATGCCAGTATGTCAGAATCAGACATGCCAGTATGTCAGAATCAGACATGCCAGTATGTCAGAATCAGACATGCCAGTATGTCAGAATCAGACATGCCAGTATGTCAGAATTAGACATGCCAGTATGTCAGAATCAGACATGCCAGTATGTCAGA
>NC_136267.1:96274471-96319471 GCF_964187855.1 Myxine glutinosa | reverse complement strand
AAGTATGGTCAACCCCTACTCCCCTCCACCCCCTCTACCCCTCCCCCTCTTCCCTTCCCCCCACCCCCACCCACCCGTAAAACCCCTTAATGAAGGCAGATTTTGATGCGGTCAATACATCTTCATTAGGGATCAGATATAACGTTTCATCAAAATCGTGTGTTTGGTTCAAGTGATAATCACTGAAGTATTTACACACTCATTCACTCACTCACTCAATGACTGACTGACTGACTGACTGACTGACCTACCTGCGGACACTGCTCGATCGCATAAGCTCACCAGACTAAAGTCCAGTTGAGCTAAAAATAGAAATAAAAAATTGATTTCTTCAAAATGCCAATAGGCTTACAACATCATATATCAAGCAAGCCAACATGATTACAACATATATATATACACACACACACACACACACACACACACACACACACATATATATACACACACATACACACACACACACATATATATATACACATATACAGTGCATTCAGAAAGTATTCAGACCCCTTCACTTTTTCACTTTTTGTTATGTTGCAGCCTTATGCTGAAATGGTTTAAATTCATTTTTTCCCTCATCAATCCACACTCAATACCCCATAATGACAAAGAGAAAACAGGATTTTAGAAAGTTTTGCAAATTTATTAAAAAGAAAAAACTGAAATATCACATTGACATAAGTATTCATACCCTTTGCTATGACACTTGAAATTTAGCTCAGGTGCCTCCCATTTCTCTTGATCATCTTTGAGATATTTCGACACCTTGATTGGAGTCCACCTGTGGTAAATTCAATTGCTTGGACATGATTTGGAAAGGCACACACCTGTCCATATAAGGTCTCACAGCTGACAATGCATATCAGAGCAAAAACCAAGCCATGAGGTCGAAGGAACTGCCTGCAGAGACAGGATTGTGTCGAGGCACAGATCTGGGGAAGCCGACAAAAAAAATTCTGCTGCATTGAAGGTTCCCACGAGCACAGTGGCCTCCATAATTCTAAAATGGAAGAAGTTTGGAACAACCAGGACTCTTCCCAGAGCTGGCCGCCCGGCCAAACTGAGCAATCGGGGGAGAAGGGCCTTGGTAAAAGAGGTGACCAAGAACCCGATGGTCACTCTGGCTGAGCTCCAGAGATCCTATGTGGAGATGGGAGAAACTTCCAGAAGGACAACCACCACTGCAACACTCCACCGATCTGGGCTTTATGGCAGAGTGGCCAGACGGAAGCCTCTCCTCCAGAGTGGCCGCTTGATTTTGACATGCTTGGTTCTGACATGCTCCTGGTGCCATTTGAAGAGAGGGAAGGGATGGAGGGGTAGCATACACCAGAAACAGACTTGACGAAGCATCACCCGGTTTTAGAGGAGGGAGACAAGTTTGAAAATTCCATCTTGAGGTTGGGCAGATGTTGTTTTTTTGGCTCTCCTGAGATTGGACACACACTTGTTGCAGGGCTTTGTGGAATGAGCTGAGATTGCCTTCGGTTGGATTTGCTTTCCATGAAAAGAAGGCATGTTGTTTCAGAGCAACTGTCTCACCACAGAATTCCATGTACCATGGGCGAGAAGAAGGGTGGGATAATTGAAGATGAGATGGGATGGATCTATGCACAAGAGAGAGCATGTTTCTGTGGAAGAATTTCCAGGTTGAGTTAATATCAGGGGCAGTCGATATGGGAGACTAGTCATGAAGAGAGATGGCTGCTTGCAGTCGCTGCCAATCTGCCCGAGTAAACTGCCAGACTCGCCGGCATTGAGACAGCTATCTGAGATTAGCCAGACAGATATTGACTCTCACAAGCACATGGTCAGATGAACCAATTGGAGCAGAGGAAGAGGAGGAGACATTTGCAAGGAAACTTGTCTCCCATTCACCACGTCCTGTGAGAGGAAGGATTCCGTTAAACAGATGATGTCCAGTTTATCGACAGCGGCCTGGATTGAGAGATCTGTCAGGTTATAGCGGAGACCTCAGATGTTTAACGTCTACATGGTTACGGACAGGTAGGACACGGGGGAGGAAAAGGGAGAGGGTTGTGGGGGCATGGTGATGAGGAGGCTTTGAGGGGGGGTGAGGTCAGGAGGGATGCAGAAAGGGGGGACATGAAGTGGAGTGATGCTGATTCCAAATTACCAAATTTGACAAATGGAGTTAAAGATCATGAGATGGGAGGTAAGAATTTTTGGTGAAGACACAGACAAAGGTGGTGCTGTACATGCGGGGGGATGGTTGATGGACCAAGCGTTTAGCTGACCGACAGTTTTGGAAAATAATATTTGTGAAGGAGAAGAGGAATACATCATGGTGAAGGGAAGTGAAGCATTTTAAAATGTTTTAAAATGCTTTTAAAGAAAGAAGGAAGAAATGTTTATATTCAATGAGGATTCCATTTGGAGATATTGAGAAAAGGAGGAAAAAAAAGAATGGAGTACAGGCAGAAGGACATTCAAGTACAATGAGATTGTTGTAGAACAAGTTGATACTCGTAAGAAAATGAGATTGTTGTGGAGTAGTTGTTACTTGCAAGAAATACTAACTGATACAAGTAACTAAGTAAGCAATACAAGTAGGAAATACTCGGTCTTGCCTAGTTACAGATACTCTAGGCCTAGGTACTCATACACTCTTGGGTTACTGATATTGTGGGGTGAGTTAATACTCGTAAGAAAATGAGATCGTCGTGGAGTAGATGATACTAGAAAGAAATACTAGTTGATACAAGTAATGCTAGTAGGAAATACTTGGCCTTCCCCAAACTATATTAGTCAAGGCTGAGGCAGAGGTTGAAACATCAGACCTGAGCTTTTGCTACTGGGCAGTAACACAAGTTACCCTGCGCTCGCGAAGCGAAAAGCGGAGTTAAGCGATCGGTTGTGTACGTACATATGTACATATGTCATATGTGTCTGCATTTTTCAAATTCATTTTCTCAGCAACTGTGGGTCCGATTGAAACAAAAGTTTAACCATAGTATGCGTCTTACTTGTGTATAATTTTTAGTGATAATTATGATGTCATAGGTTATGTGGTACAGGCGCCATCTTGGGAGGAAAAAAACGAAAAACGTTGGACGTCTATACCTCTGAAACCGCTCCATGGAAAAAATTGAAACGTGGCTCGTTGTAAAGAACTCCACATGGTGAATAAGTGTTGTTAATGATGACGTCATCACATGGTGCCTTCATTATGATGTCATAATTCGACAAATACAACGCTTAGTCCCATCAGATTGAAATTTCTTGAGCGTGATCGACGCAACAATTATATTGGAGAATGTAAATTTATGACGTCATCGGTCACGTGTTCTGGCAGCCATATTGGATCAAAGAAAAAAAAACATACATAACAGAAGAGTTGGCTCTCACGAAGTCGACAATGCGGTGTAAGCATTCTATGAATACCATCTAGTTAGTGATGTCATCATTTTGGTATCTTGCCCTGGTACCAACCCTGTGGCCTACCCTTGTGAAAGATAGGGTGGGATCTCTGCAGTCTCATGTCACGCAATACTTTGTCTTCAGAACTACGTGAAATGCAATTCATTTTGTCATGGCCTTGGCTAGCCACATCAAGCTAAGTGGCCATGTATTTATTACATACTTACTGAGAGTCAGGTACAATTAGGAAATAAAAATTAAGAAAAGGAGGAGAAGGTAGGATGATACGAGAGAGAAAGGAGCGTTTGAGTGTGTGGAAGATATGGGAAGAGAAGCTGAAGGTAAAGAGGTTTGGGTAGGAAGACAAGGGGCAGGTAAGAAGCATATGCAGGGGAGAGTGGTTTACCCAAAATATTACCACAATATTATATGTTCCTATGCTGCTTACGGCAGGAATCCTGGGCCCTCTGCTAATGGGTCTCTGCTAAATAATTTCCCCGAATGGGGATTTCTTTCAGGCAACATTGGACATCAAAACAGTATGTTGACATGGTGTGTTCTGCCAAACTCCATACAACAAACTTTGAGGAACGACCCCAACAAATTTTAGCCATTAATAAATACTCAAACCTTCAATAATGAGTATCATACTGGCGATCTTGGCAATGAAGAACAATAAATAAAAAGTTTGAAAAGTTTCCAAAAGTCTAACAACCCCCAAAACGACAGTCGTTTAGAAATGTCTGTCGTTAAACTAGGAAGAAGGGCCTTCACATTCCTGTTTAGGGAAGATTGTCAGCAGTGCCCACAAGTACATTCTTGACAATGCCCAAGCTTCCCAAAATTCCTCAGCATCGATTCCCACCTCGAGCTCCGCCATACATCTCATGTTATTTCCCTTGTATCAAAGGGTGCTCCAATAACAGCAGCAAAGGCCAAATTGAGTGGGACGTGCATTGGGCACGAGGCATTGATGACTCCTCTTTGGGAGTTCCTCACTTGGAGACCACTCCTAAAAATGGAAGGGAGAAGCTCCAGAGATAAACTTAAAAGACAGAAGATCAACGAACAAAGCGACACTGTATCTGCAGCGGAAAACAATCTCTTAGGAAAACTCCCTGATTGTCGGATAGAGTGAAAACGACGTCCAAGTCATAGTCATGCATATAGCCTGGAGATAGACCTATTAAACCGTGGGACAATAAGATTATTTGCCTTGGTGGAAAAGATAACATACTATATCAAAACTGTTATATTTATTATTAGAAGAGTGTTATGGAGTTCAAGGACAGCTTGGTGCATTCCCCACAGGCTGGTCTAGTCTAGGACTCGATTCCCGATGGAACATGGTCTGACAACAAGCCGTTATTGTGGTGTTTCACAGGCATGGATGCCTACACTCCTAGTCCATACAGGGAGTTTAGCATTTTCCTGACGGACAAGTCTGAACACTTACACTTGGTTAAAGACAAGAAAAATTATTACATATTCCTACTCATTGTTCTTCTTTGTATGCAGCACAAGGCTGCAGGGTGGCATCATTGTCTGAGGACACGGCCTTGCCACTGATGCAGTGCCCTCTGCTGGTTAGAGCAGGAATTTGGAATGTGGACATTGTGCCGGCGATAACTCACCTACTCTCCGCGAAGTACACCATGGATTCTTTAATGTCCATCAACTACAGCTGAGAGAAGGGATGCCTTTTTATCGCCCATCCGAGGGATGGTACACACATTGATGAATCGCCCTGTCTGTGAAACACCAAGAGGTCGGGAATTAAGCTAGACAGCTTAGAGGTGGGTGTGCATACCTCTCGGCTATCCTGTCAGCCCATTCCTATTACTGATAACCTTTTGCAGAGAAAAAAAAAATCAGAGATAGCTATTTATGGAAACTTTCATGGGCAGCCAAAAGCAAAAGATAGGTAAGGAAAAATAAATCTATCCAAATAGAGCTACATTTAAAGTACACCGCCCACATGCCAAATAAATAAATAACATATCCTCCAGTGCGCAACATTGCTGGGGTGCCTTCAGCGTCCAGCGATGCCACCGTGCATCACATGAAGACTGGATTGGGGGGGATGTCAAAATCAAAAAATCAAAAATACCCTTTACAGCCAAATCACTTGGTCACTGTCTTGTCCAAATATCAGCGACCAAGCTCAAAAGGTGCCAGATATTGCCCAGATGAAAACAAAAAGAAATAAGTAATTAATAAATCGATAATAATTAGTTAATTAATCGATTAAACAAAAAATAAAAATGGCGACTTTGCCAAAGAACTTGTTCACTCTTGTGACCAAATTTCAGGTTCATAGCTAAAATGATGGCCGAAATATCACCGGACAAACAAACAAACAAGAAAACAAACGGAGTAAAAACTGAGTACGCCCTTTTTGCTTTTGGTGCACATCATTGCCGGGCCCCCTTCGGTGCCCGCCGATGACGTCATTCAGCGCCTGGAGATGGAATAGGAAAGGAGCGGTGTACAACAAATGGAGTAAAAACTGAGTACGCCCTTTTTGCTTTTGGTGCACATCATTGCCGGGCCCCCTTCGGTGCCCGCCGATGACGTCATGCAGCACCTGGAGATGGAATAGGAAAGGAGCGGTGTACAACAAATGGAGTAAAAACTGAGTACGCCCTTTTGGCTTTTGGTGCACATCATTGCCGGGCCCCCTTCGGTGCCTGCCGATGACGTCATGCAGCGCCTGGAGATGGAATAGGAAAGGAGCGGTGTACAACAAATGGAGTAAAAACTGAGTACGTCCTTTTGGCTTTTGGTGCACATCATTGCCGGGCCCCCTTCGGTGCCCGCCGATGACGTCATGCAGCGCCTGGAGACGGAATAGGAAAGGAGCGGTGTACAACAAACGGTGTAAAAACAAAGTACGCCCTTTTGGCACGCGTCATCGCCCGGCCACCCTTCGGCACCCGGCGATGACATCGTGCAGCACCTGGAGATGGAATAGGCACAAAAATTCTGTGCACCACCTGTTGTATGTTAGGACGGGAAGGTGTACTGCCATGGAGCACCACCCAAAAGAGGCCATTGTACAATGGCCATGATGATTGCTAAAGTTTGCATCAACACTAGTCTCGGAGTAAGTGGAGAATATATTGAAATTTTTCAGTTGGAGGAGTTGCCATAACTCGCATTTTCATGCCCATTCCAAGTTTCTCTGATAATATTAAGAGTCAACCACGGTGTCACATATAGACCAGAGCAGCTATGCCAGGTTGATTATACCCTAGTGCTATAGGTCATTAGTGAGCCAGCTAGGTTTCTTAAACAAAAATTCCGATAGTAACATGGTAATTTTCCTGAGATCCGTCTCAGTTTCCAGAAGTTATCCAAATCCTGAATGTTGTTGCCGTCTTTCGCTGAGTTTTAAAACCCACAACATCTGGTATTTATGTGTCCTCATCACTAGGACATAATCATCTGATCTAGGTCCATCATCATTAGAGCTCACCCTCTCAGCAATGCAGGACAAACAAACTTTTGAACCTAAAATGTTTGTATGCTGCTGTGAGCTATATGGCCATTCCCAATCCCGAGCTTTCACCTTCCTGCCGACACGGTTGTTGTGAAGATGAGCGATAGAGTGAATATCCCGGTTGGTCTCGTGCGAGTCCAGGAAGTCCTGGGAAAACCGTGCCGCAAAGTCCAGGTCGTGGCTGCAGCCGCCCCACTCCCACTGGCCAGGCGCAGCCTCGGGAAAAGCCAGGACCGCGTTGCCGACCGGCTTTCCGTGGTGGAGCGCTTGTAGCTGCAGTTTGTGCAGGTGTTGGAGTTTACGTTGTAGAGCCTCCTCGTCTCCCTTGAGACGCTCGTCACAGCCACACACCTGCAGCTTCCCCAGACTGCAGGCGCTTGCCACTGCATGCACCACACCTGCTGCGGCCAGTGCGTATGAAAACGCGGACTCGCGATAACCTGATGGAAGAGCAAGGCGAAAACGTTAGACATAGATATTGGGGGGCACGGAGGGTGGTCTGGTACCTTATCAGGCAGAGCAGAAAAGTTTGGAGGTAGTTCATAGTGAAAACAAACTTTTTAAAATGTCTAACAGTTGACCGGTAGAATTGATGAGAAAAAGAATTAAACTAACTATGTGTCTAACATAACTATGTGTCTAACTATGTATTAGTGTAACTATGTGTGGTGGGGGAAGCACCATCTCCTATCTGTGATTGGGTGTTCAACACATACCTGCCAATAGGAGATATACGTGAACAACTGTCCACATATTTCAAAAGACCCGGTGGCGTAATTAGAGTTACATTTGGTCTCTGCTCTGAGTCTGGGAGGTCGACGCTTTGAACCCAATCCTGGCAGAGTCGGGCCAAAATAAATAAATAATAGATGCCCCTTCTGTGCTCGCCATTCAAAATTTCTGAAGGATAGAGCGCGAATAAACAACCATAGGTTGGCAAGCATTGCGGATGTTTGGTGGGCCTAATGGTAACGGCCTTTTCCTGCATTGAAGTTCTTCATCTTATCGCCTCCACCACCGAAGGTGGATGGAGGTGATGCTAAGACCTCTGTCCGTCCGTCTGTGAGCAAGATATCTCAAAAAGTTGCGGACGGATTCGAGATAAATTTGGTGGAGATGTTTGGTGTGTGACGAGGAAGAATCGATTCAATTTTGCTGAAGATCTGAATCCGGATATGAGGTTTTTTTTTATTCCTGTTATTCTTCACCATTGAGAGATGGGGCCAAAACGATATATATACATATATCATGATATTTCAAAACTTGGTGGAAGGATGTCAAAACTTGGGTGGAAGGATGTCAAAACTTGGTGGAAGGATGTCAAAACTTGGTGGACGAGTTGGTTAGGTGACACGAACAAGCCGACTAGATTTTAGTTCAGTTCCGGATCCAGATCCGGCCCATCAGTGGGATACAAATCCTAAACTGTTCAGCATGGCAGAGGTATGCTCTCTACCGAGTGCAGTTCGAGTCACGACTGTGGACGAAGTTATGAAACAAGATGGAAGTTTTGAGAGAAGGTGCAGCAGGTTCAGGAAATGGATAACTAATTAATTAAACCAGGCCCAGACAGACACTTGCTGCTCCAATCAAAAATGGCTGGTACTTGTCCCAAGGAAGGCAAATTCAGTTTTCCAATTTACAAAGTCACATTTACAAAGATATACCATTATCATACTCGTGGGCTGAAATTGGCACTGCAACAACAACAACAACAACAACAACAACAAACACCTCCATCAGAATTCAGAACACCATGGCCTGCAAAGTCCAAATAAAACCTAGCAGATCCATTACGTTAGGAAACGTCATCAAATGAAATAGCCGGCTTCATGTTTCTTCATTCCGTGGCTGCCGTGCTTCAGAATTATCTGGACGTCCTGATGAAACAAGCATCGCAACAACGCATGGCGAGGTGTACTTTCTCCGAAGGGCCAAAGTTGGCCCAGGAAGGAGCGGTAGTGGAAGCCACTTGGTTGTTGGAGGAACCAGGAGCTGAAAACGTTGAACAAGTTCATGGAGGGGAAGGGGGAGCAGGCGGTGGGTCGCAATGTTATCACTTGATGACTGTCCCCTGCCTCGCGTGTGTCCACGTGTCGCAGGCACCGGGAACAAAGCGGGTGTTATTAGGAGCAAATACCAGGCGTGTCATCGGGGTAAGGGCCACAGGGAGAGCCGGCCCTTCCTGCCAACCTTTCTTGGAACGATGACGGATATTGCTTCATTGTCTCCACGGCCTGTCATAGTAATGCTCCGAAGATGATTCATGTAGGAGGACCAGGACCAAGCCTCTTGGAAATCCCCATCTAATGCTTTCTTTAGAGTTTTGTAAGACAACCGAGGCCTGTTTTGGCAACTCCCAGATACGTTTTGAAGACAAGATTTTGTCGGAGCCTCCATCTTGGCCAAGCGAGTTCCGGCTGCAACTGCCACGTCGATACAATATGCGTGCTCGCTAATGGTCGAGGTCGTGCCGGAGCTCGGCAGCGAGATTCTAATCGGCGCTCGCCTCCTTCATGGCTCGAAAAGGAAAAGGGAGGAGGACATGGGAGAAAGTTTGCTGCGACCAAAATTAGGAACTCTGTATTTATACTTTCATGCAATTACAAAAGCTCAATAAACATCCGGTCATACATTTTGTATTGCCTTTCAGCTTTCGCTGTTCCCTGTGTATCCCTGTGTATCCCAGTGTTTAGCTTTCAGGTGTCAAACGCTAGAATGATGCAATTGTAGTAGTAGTAGTAGTAGTAGTGGTAGTAGTAGTAGTAGTAGTAGTAGTAGTAGTAGTAGTAGTAGTAGTAGTAGTAGTGGTAGTAGTAGTAGTAGTAGTAGTAGTAGTAGCAGCAGCATTCGCCCAGACATACAGGATTTACAACAGTAGTTCCAAGTAACAATAGCCATATCTGAACCTGCATTGTATATGCATGGTGCATGGAAGGTGGCTGATGTGTGAATGGGTGATGGTACTGGGTGGGTTTGGTGCAGTGCAGGTATGATGGGTCGAATCTCCACGTCCTGCACCAAAGTTCCATGTGTATCCCAGTGCATCCTAGTATATCCCTGTGTATCCTATTGTATCCCTGTGTATCCCAGTGCATCCTAGTATATACCTCCTAGTATATACCAATACCTCCTAGTATATCCCTGTGTATCCTAGTGTATCCCTGTGCATCCCAGTGTATCCCTTTGTATCTTAGTGTATCCTAGTATATCCCTGTGTATCTTGTATCCCTGTGTATCCCTGTGTATCCTAGTATATCCCTGTGTATGTGTATCCTAGTGTATCTTAGTGTATCTTAGTGTATCCTAGTGTATACTAGTGTATCCCTGTGTATCTTAGTGTATCCTAGTGTATCCTAGTGTATCCTAGTGTATACTAGTGTATCCCTGTGTATCTTAGTGTATCTTAGTGTATCCTAGTGTATCCCTGTGCATCCCTGTGTATCCTAGTGTATCCTAGTGTATCCTAGTGTATCCCTGTGCATCCCTGTGTATCCTAGTGTATCCTAGTGTATCCTAGTGTATCTTAGTGTATCCTAGTGTATCCTTGCGTATATTCTAGCTTTTGCAATTTCCCCTGAATGGTAGGGTAATTATTGCATTTGAAAGCGTAAACAACTTGTTTCTCTGCACCTGCAATTGCTATAAGTCGATATGTTAGATATAAAGTTACATAATCTGTAGTTTTGGTTAACTTAGATGTCTCTTGAGATTTCATAGTACCAGCTGAAGGTGTTAGGATATCAGAAAGCATTCCACGAATTCCATACAAATTACAAGTACCCCTCAAGCAGATCTAGAGCAACCATTCCATCCTCCCCACAACCATCAGACACCCACTCTACACACACACACACACACACACACACACACACACACACACACACACACACACACACACACACACGCACACACACACACACACACACACACACCTCCAATCGTTATCTCTGTGTTTTCATCCATTTTCATCGCATTGCAACAAAACGGTTAGTATTATTACATCATACTGCATCAGTGCATCATACATACAAACGGCATCATGGTTAGTATTATTGCAGCATCATAAATCGATCACTTCATTTGGAGCCTCAAGTATTATCACTATCTCGTAGGTTCGACCAGGGAAGATTTTTAGTCCACGTCTTTCACGAACCAGCTGGTCAGGCCTGACGTTCAAATGAAGGTGATTTCGGTAACAATTTATTTGTAATTTGTTCAGGGCGTTGGCAATAATTCCCCTACTCTTTGACGAAAGATCTTGAACGTCCACCCACACTCAGTGCAGGCACAGGAGACAACCGGCTTAATGTCTTACTGATGGATGGCACACACATTGACGCCTTGTCCTGCATGCGCAACACCGGATGACAGTTTATAGCTGGGTCGGGATTCAAACCTAGGCAAGACAGCTCAGAGGCGTGTGTGTATATAGCATACATGTACTAACGGTGTTTCTCCAATTATTTCATCATAATTCATAATCAGGCAAGTGTACAATGATCTTTTCTTTATTCTACCTTAATTAAATCACTGTTTAAAAAATAATTGTGGAATAGAAGAGGTTCAGCTGGAAAGTTTCCAACTGAACTTCTTCTTCTTCAAACAGTGAAAAAGTCCAAATATCAACACTCCGGTCCAGTATATTTACTTGGACTTCTTTATAAACTTTGATGAAGTCAAAACTAGTCACTAAAAAAAATTTAAAAAAACACCTTTAGAGGCCATTTTTCCCCGCAAGCGGGGGTTGGCCTTTTTCGGGAACCGTGGTTGTTGTTGTTTTTTTTTTGGTCCCCTTTTTGAAGCAATGTTTTACGGCCGGATGCCCTTCCTGACGCCAACCCTTTTTGCCGCCTTTAACGACAAGCAGGGAATTACCAGTGAACTGGTACTCAATTAGCCGACCTCGGAAGGATGAAACAGGCTGAGTCAACCCCCCTGGCGTTAATTCAGCGATCGACCGGGATTATGAACCCAGGATCCATAGGATCCTAAGCCGGCACCCTAGCCGCTAGCCCAACACCAGGGACTAGTCACTGGAAGAGAGAAATACTGTAGTTTTCACTTCTTCTTCGATATTTCCCTACGATTATATTCTATGGAGATCGGACCGGTCCTGGTTTTTTTTGTTTGTTTTTTTTGGAAGGTTTCACACATGTTTGTCTGTTTGTCTGTTACTTGCAAAAATGGAAGATTTTTCAAGTATATTGGTTGGTCTTGTGCATTATTCTCTCTGTTTGTTTGTCTGTCTGTCTATCTGTTTATTTGTGTGTATGTCAATCACCTACAGGTAAACAACTTTAAACCAATCTTCACGAAATGGTAGCGTTGATCATAAGGAAAAGCCTATTGATTTGGAGGTCAAAAGGTGAAAAGGTCAACAAAGGCCAAAGGTCAACAACTTTGTCAAATTTATAAAATCCTCAATTTTCATCCCATTCCCTTGAAATGTGAAGAGGACTTGCATATCAGGTCACTGATTTCAACACCAATTGTTTTTGAGGTCAACATATGCCAAAGGTCAAGAACGCAGGTGAAATTTCTAAAATCCTCAATTATCATCCTATGGATTTGACATTTGAACAGGAATTGCATATGGGCCATGGGGTCACTGATAAGAACCACCAATTACTTTAAGGTCAAATTTCTTTTAGGGTCTTTGCAAGCTCGCATGCTTTGCACGACATCTTTCTTCTTTTTTTTTCTTTGTCTGTGTGGTGCATGATATCTCAAAAAGTTGTGGATGAGTTATGACAAACTTGGTGGATGAGTTATTTAGGTGACAAGAATCAGTGATTAGATTTTGGTTCAGGTTCGGATCCAGATCTGGCCTATCAGTGGAATAAAACCACCGTTTAGAGTGGAATACAAATACCAAAATAAGTGGAATAAAATTTAAGTGGAATAATACTTTAATTTAAAATACTTTAAGTGGAATAAAACCACCAAAACCATCTGGCCTAACAGTGGAATACAAAACATAAACTGTTCATCCTACTGGAGGCATGCGCTCTAACGAGTGCCATTCTAGTTTTCTATGATTTTCAGATGTAACCACACATACATACAAAGAATTGCCGAATTACCCTGCGCTCGCGACGTCAAGAGCTGGGTTAAGCGATTGTTGAGTATGTACGTGTCTGCATTTTTTAAATTCATTTTCTCGACAAGCGTTGGTCCGATTGACACAAAATTTACACCATAGGACAAACCCCTCCGGTATAACTATTAATGACAATTATGACGTCATAGGTCACGTGGTACAGGCGCCATCTTTGACAAACCAAATAACTTTGCGCATCTATACCTCCGAAACCGCTAATGGGAAAAAATTGAAATATGGCTCATTCTCAAGTACTCCCCATGGAGAATAAGATATGTTAATGATGATGCCATCGCTGCCTTGAATTATGATGTCATAATTTGACAAGAACAACGCTTGATCTGATCGGTATGAAAACTTTTTAGGGTCACCTAGGGAGAACTTGGTAGACAGAATTCAATTGATTACATCATAGGTCACGGCAGCCATGTTGGATTGAACATAAAAACTTTTAAAATCATCTCCAGAACAGCCGACCAGATCGATGCGAAACTTCAGGCACATGATCTACTAGCCTTGCGGGAATATAGGGTGTCCATGAATAAATCACAGGTCACATGGTCTGGTAGCCATATTGGATTTAACCTTAAACCCTTTAAAAGCTTCATCGAGGGGAACCTTCACACACATGTTCCCCAAGCCATGTAGATACGATGGTGTTTGGAAATAAATCATAGGTTACATGGTCTGGAACCTATGTTGCATCAAACGAAAAAAATTAATTATTATTTGCCTGAAACAGCTGAACCTATTGAAGTGAAACTTTCCAAAAGTCATCTAACATCATTGCTGCACATAGTGTTAAAATGATGATGTCATATGTCACGTGGTTTGGCAGCCATATTGGATCTAAGCAAAAATCTTTGAAAATATTATTCTCTGAAACCGCTTAACTGATGAATGCGAAACTTTAATTAAGTGATCAACTACCCATGGGAAATATCGTTTGATAAAAGTGGCTTCATCGGTCACTAGTCTGGCAGCCATATTGGACCAAAGAAAAAAAAAACCTTTTAAAAAAACACAAGAGTTGGTTTGCACCAAGTCCTTCTCAAGACTGCGCTTGGTAAGTATCTATGAATACCATCTAGTTTAAAATATAGTAGTAGGATTGTGAATATCTCATTTCAAAAACATTTTGAATGCCGTGTGTGTGTTTGTATGTATGTGTGTATGTATGTGTGTACATATTGAAAATGAAACCACATGAGACGTTAAAATTTATCAATAGAAATGTGTAATTGCAAAGATGACATCATACAATGATAATCTTTACAATGCTCCACTGTTGTGATTACGACATCAGCACCAATCTTATGCACCATTTCTAAGAGAGTGAGCAATAATGTGCAATTAATTTACTATGTGAACGAGTGTAAGCAATACGGAGACAATTGAAGATGACGTGTGTGTGTGTGTGTGTGTGTGTGTGTGTGTGTGTGTGTGTGTGTGTGTGTGTGTGTGTGTGTGTGTGTGTGTGTGTGTGTGTGTGTGTGTGTGTGTCTTGTGAATTGCACCACAAAACACGTGACGTCAAGAATTTTATATAATCCAAAGCCTGACTGATTTACATGAGACCAACTTGATTCCAAAAGATTTATATGATCCAAAGCCCGATGACTTATATGAGATCAACTTGTTTCTCAAAGATATATGATCTGAAGCGCGACTGATTTATATGAGGTCAAGTTGATTGCAAAAGATTTATATGATCCGAAGTGCGACTGATTTATATGAGATCAACTTGTTTCTCAAAGATATATATGATCTGAAGCCCGACTGATTTATATGAGACCAACTTGTTTCTCAAAGATATATGATCTGAAGCACGACTGATTTATATGAGATCAAGTTGATTCCAAAAGATTTATATGATCTGAAGCCCGACTGATTTATATGAGACCAACTTGTTTCTCACAGATATATGATCTGAAGCACGACTGATTTATATGAGATCAAGTTGATTCTAAAAGATTTATATGATCTGAAGCCCGACTGATTTATATGAGGTCAAGTTGATTCCAAAAGATTTATATGATCTGAAGCCCAACTGATTCATATGAGACCAACTTGTTTCTCAAAGATATATGATCTGAAGCCCGACTGATTTATATGAGATCAAGTTGATTCCAAAAGATTTATATGATCTGAACCCCGACTGATTTATATGAGGTCAAGTTGATTCCAAAAGATTTATATGATCTGAACCCCGACTGATTTATATGAGGTCAAGTTGATTCCAAAATATTTATATGATCAGAAGCCCGACTGATTTATGTGAGACCAACTTGTTTCTCAAAGACATATGATCTGAAGCACGACTGATTTATATGAGGTCAAGTTGATTCCAAAAGATTTATATGATCTGAAACCCGACTGATTTATATGAGACCAACTTGTTTCTCAAAGATATATGATCTGAAGCCCGACTGATTTATATGAGATCAAGTTGATTCCAAAAGATTTATATGATCTGAAGCACGACTGATTTATATGAGATCAAGTTGATTCCAAAAGATTTATACGATCCGAAGTGTGACTCATTTATATGAGACCAACTTGTTTCTCAAAGATTTATATGATTCGAAGCCCGACTGATTTATATGAGACCAACTTGTTTCTCAAAGATGTATGATCTGAAGCCCGACTGATTTACATGAGACCAACTTGTTTCTCAAAGATATATGATCTGAAGCACGACTGATTTATATGAGGTCAAGTTGATTCCAAAAGATTTATATGATCTGAAGCCCGACTGATTTATATGAGATCAAGTTGATTCCAAAAAATGTATGATCCGAAGCCCGACTGATTTATATGAGACCAACTTGTTTCTCAAAGATGTATGATCTGAAGCCCGACTGATTTATATGAGATCAAGTTGATTCCAAAAAATGTATGATCCGAAGCCCGACTGATTTATATGAGACCAACTTGTTTCTCAAAGATGTATGATCTGAAGCCCGACTGATTTATATGAGATCAAGTTGATTCCAAAAAATGTATGATCCGAAGCCCGACTGATTTACATGAGACCAACTTGTTTCTCAAAGATATATGATCTGAAGCCCGACTGATTTATATGAGATCAAGTTGATTCCAAAAGATTTATGATCCGAAGCCCGACTGATTTATATGAGACCAACTTGTTTCTCAAAGATATATGATCTGAAGCACGACTGATTTATATGAGATCAAGTTGATTCCAAAAGATTTATATGATCCGAAGCCCGACTGATTTATATGAGATCAAGTTGATTCCAAAAGATTTATGATCCGAAGCCCGACTGATTTATATGAGACCAACTTGTTTCTCAAAGATTTATGATCCGAAGCCCGACTGATTTATATGAGATCAAGTTGATTCCAAAAGATTTATATGATCCGAAGCCCGACTGATTTATATGAGATCAAGTTGTTTCTCAAAGATTTATATGATCTGAAACCCGACTGATTTATATGAGGTCACGTTGATGCGAAAAGATTTATATGATCCGAAGCCCGACTGATTTGTGTTTGACCAACTTGATTCCAAACAAATCAGATAAAAAGAAAACATTTTTGTGTTGCAATAAAATTAACGTCAATCATTCAAATGTTTATTTATCACTGTGAGTGCACGTGGGAATGGTGTCCTCACTGTAGTGAGTGGGGAGAACGGAGTCCTCTCTGTCGATGACTTTGGCATAATGTGGTCCTGAGTGTGTAGTGCGTGTGGGAATGAGGTCTCACCTCGAGTGAGCACGGGGCTGCTGTAAGGGAGCTTGTTCTTGTTCTCCAGGGTAGAGCAGTTCCAGCGGTGATGGCGCAGCTGATGCTGACATTCGTGGATAGCGATCTGCACGCCCTGCACCGCGGACGCTGCGACGTACGGCTGCCTCCGACACATAGCGAGCTGATGTCGGCTCAGCCCGGAGAGGGTCAGACACACGGTGTTAGGGGTCAGCACTGGCTCCGCTGGCAGGCGCAACCCCAGGATGTCCGTGGCACGTGCCCTGCTCAACACGCGGGACGGAGCTCATTAACACACCAAACCTACAATTACTCCCAAGCGACACCCGCATGGGCTGCACTTTATGCGTGACCTAGAAGGGGCCAAGACGTATCAGACAAGTCAAAATGAATCACAACCACATCGCAGCCTGGCACGAACGCTCTACCTGAGCGACCAATCGCTGCACATAAAGACCTCGCTCTCCGATGCCGACCGGTCGTACAAACCCACCCTTGCACAGTGAGTGCTGAAAGGATAAGGAGCAGCAGTGCAGAGGTTCCCATGGTCCAACATTCACATTGGGCGTTTCTATGTCTGACTCTACCCGCTTGTATATCAGCGTGCTTGTACTGCCTGTCAGTTTGTCCCTGCGTCTGATTCTCTCCCTCCAATCGACTCAAAAAGACGAATTTCTTTCGGTGGCGTATATGGGGCGGGGCTTTGGGCGGGGCTTATGGCGGGTCTCCTGTATGGTGTCCCCGCCCCTTTCAGGCTCTGCAACCTCCGAACTCATTCATATCTTTTTCCCAATGCTTTTAACATAAAATACTGTCTTGGTGTGACGGCTTGGTAATAGCGATAACACCGATTTGAGTATTAAAATTCTGAATTAATGTTTTCTGTTCAACAACTTTATTAATCGATTGAACCATACTCTAACAATTATTGAATGTACTGTACCTATACAATCCTCGAACTATCACCATGGCATACACTATAACTGTACCATCCTCGATTCATGAAATATACTGTACCTTCCTCAAATATGGCATATATAATGTCCCATCCTCTAACCATAGCATATACTGTATACCATCCTCTAACCATGGCACATACTGTATAACATCCTCTAACCTAGCATATACTATATACCATCCTCTAACCATGGCATATACTGTACACCATCCTCTAACCATGGCATATACTGTATACCATCCTCTAACCATGGCATATACTGTATACCATCATCTAACCATGGCATATACTGCATACCATCCTCTAACCATGGCATATACTGTACACCATCCTCTAACCATGGCATATACTGTATACCATCCTCTAACCATGGCATATACTGTATACCATCATCTAACCATGGCATATACTGCATACCATCCTCTAACCATGGCATATACTGCATACCATCATCTAACCATGGCATATACTGTATACCATCATCAAACCATGCCATATACTGTATACCATCATCAAACCATGGCATATACTGTATACCATCCTCTAACCATGGCATATACTGTATACCATCCTCTAACCATGGCATATACTGTATACCATCCTTTAACCATGGCATATACTGTATACCATCCTCTAACCATGGCATATACTGTATACCATCATCTAACCATGGCATATACTGTATACCATCCTCTAACCATGGCATATACTGTATACCATCCTCTAACCATGGCATATACTGTATACCATCCTCTAACCATGGCATATACTGTATACCATCCTCTAACCATGGCATATACTGTATACCCCATCCTCTAACCATGGCATATACTGCATACCATCCTCTAACCATGGCATATACTGCATACCATCCTCTAACCATGGCATATACTGTATACCATCCTCTAACCATGGCATATACTGCATACCATCCTCTAACCATGGCATATACTGTATACCATCATCTAACCATGGCATATACTGTATACCATCCTCTAACCATGGCATATACTGTATACCATCCTCTAACCATGGCATATACTGTATACCATCCTCTAACCATGGCATATACTGTATACCATCCACTAACCATGGCATATACTGTATACCATCCTCTAACCATGGCATATACTGTATACCATCATCTAACCATGGCACATACTGTATACCATCCTCTAACCATGGCATATACTGTATACCATCCTCTAACCATGGCATACACTGTATACCATCCTCTCTAACCATGGCATATACTGTATACCATCATCTAGGCATGGCATATACTGTATACCGTCCTCTAACAATGGCATATACTGCTTACCATCCTCTAACCATGGCATATACTGTATACCATCCTCTAACCATGGCATATACCGTATACCATCCTCTAACCATGGCATATACCGTATACCATCATCCTCTAACCATGGCATATACATATACATATGCAGATCGCATCTACACCGGGTTTGAATCCGGACAGAGGTTGTACCAGTTCACCCGGCTGCCTTTTGGGGTCACAAATGGGGTCCCTGCTTCCAAAGGGCCATAGATGACATCTTTGCTAAGAAGAGCTTAACCGATGTCTTTGTTTACCTGGATAATCTCACGGTTTGTGGGTACGATCAAGCTCATCATGATGCTAATCTGAAACGCTTCCTCGAGGTTGCGCGCAAGTACCGCCTGACTATGAACGAGGCTAAATGTCGCTATTCCACTCGAACGATAGACCTCCTGGGGTACACCGTGACCTCTGGCACTATCACCCCAGACAAGGAGCGACTGCGACCCTTGCTCGACATGGCCCCGCCGCATGATCGTGCTTCTTTGAAGCGTGCTCTCGGGTTTTTTGCTCATTATTCAAAGTGGGTTCAAAATTTTTCTGAGAAGCTTCGTCCCCATGTGGATTGCAAAGAGTTCCCCATGTGTCACGCCGCTAAGGCCGCTTTCCATGGCCTGAAGTCAAACATAGCTGGCGCCGCTGTGTCGTCTGTTGATGAAAACAAGTCCTTTGTTTTGGAAAGCGATGCGTCGGACCATGCGATAGCTGCCACACCTCTCTCAAGGGGGGGGGGGGGGGGCGACCTGTGGCCTTCTTTTCAAGGACTCTCTCCTCTGCGGAAAAACGACACTCATCTGTTGAAAAGGAGGCGTACGCCATTGTTGAGTCTACCAGGCGCTGGCGGCCATATTTGCTTGGCAAATGTTTTGAAATCATTACTGATCAACAAAGTGTCGCTTTTATGTACAACACGCGCCAGTCGCACCATGCTCAGCGCATTAAGAATGAGAAAATAACTCGCTGGAGGATTGAATTAGCCGATTACTGCTACACCATCAGGTATCGCCCAGGGCGAGATAATCTCTCAGCGGATGCATTATCACGGCCAGCGGTGTGTGCAAGTCTCACCTCCTCTGAGGACCTGCGCGTTCTTCATGACTCATTGTGTCATCCCGGCGTGATGCGTTTAGCTCATTATGTGCGCAGTCGCAATTTGCCCTACTCCATTGAGGACATTCGTCAGCTATGTCGCACTTGTTCCGTTTGTGCTGAACTCAAACCTCACTTCTACAACCATCGGATGGGTACGCTGGTCCAGGCTACCCGGCCATGGGAGAGATTGTCAATGGACTTCAAAGGGCCCCTGCCGACTTCGTGTCTACCGCCTTGTCTGGGTATACCGGCTTCGGGTAGTTCTCGTTATCTTCTCACGATAGTTGACGAGTTCTCCAGATTCCCGTTTGCTTTCCCATGCGGCGATATGTCCGCTGCAACGGTTATCCGGTGTCTGCAGTACTTGTTTTCTATGTTTGGGAATCCGGCCTACGTGCACACCGATCGAGGAGCGGTGTTTTTGTCCCAGGATGTGAGAACCTTCTTGCTCCAGCGTAATATTGCTTCTAGCTATACTACTCCATATAGGCCACAGGCGAACGGACAGGTGGAATGATTTAATGGCATTATATTGAAAGCCATTACTCTGGGCCTTAAGTCCCGCGGAATAGGACTGGACCGATTGGCCTGGGTGGTACCCGGGGCGCTAAGCTCGATCAGGGCTTTATTGTGCACCGCTACTAATCAAACTCCCCACTACCGTATGTTTCGTTACTCGCGTTGTTCTGGCGGGATCCGTCCTTTGCCGGGCTGGCTTGCTGAGCCCGGACTGGCTTTCCTCAAACGCGCAGTTCGTTCAAGTAAAAATGACCCGCTCGTTGACAAGGTTCATATCCTCCAAGCCAACCCCTGAGCACGCTCGAGTGCTGCTGCCAAATGGATGTGAGTCTACAGTCTCGGTGCGGCATCTTGCCCCATGCGGGGATGCTGTTGGGTCGGACCTCTGCCCGGTTAATCCGTCGATGGGGAATCCACCGTCAACCCCACCACCACATGCACCCGATCCGGATGGCCTTGTGGAGCCACCACCGTCACCCGAGTTAGGCGGTTATTCCGACGCGGGGGAATTTGGCCTCGTGGTTGAAGCTCCTGACGCCTATCGGACGCGCGCCGGAAGAGAAATTTGCCGCCCTGATCGCTATGGCTGGGACTGACATGGACTGCTGCTAACTGATGTTTCTATGCTGCTATGGCTTGCTAGCTTGGTTTCCACCACTAGGGGTAGTGTAGTTTTAACGCCGGGGAGAATGTAGTGAAATTGTGCCTAAGTTTGAACCCAGGTGTTATGCGGCTTCTGTCCACTGCGCGGCAGTTATAAGAACTCAGACAGACAGCGCTACGATCATTCCTGTGACATTTATTGTGTGTAATGTTGTGCATAATTAGATGGTGCGTATCATTCCTTTGTTCCAGGCTTGCTTGTGCTAGTTTGCAAATCCATTACTGATTCCTATGAATGCTGAATATTGATGTTGCTTGTTGGTTTTCTTACAGGTATTGCTAGAGATCGATTCAGAATTAAACTCACAATCTGAGAGAATGTTGTAACTCTGGTTTTTACAACAATTTGGTCCAGATCTAGTTAAGGTCCAAATGCAGATCATTTGATCCATCATGATGCAGATCATTTGGTCCATCATGATGCAGATCATGTGGTCAATCAGGATGCAAATCATTTGGTCAAGATCCAATGAAGGTCCTGATGCAGATCATTTGATCCATCATGATGCAGACCATTTGGTCCATTAAGATGCATATAATTTTCTCCAGATCCAGTTAAGGTACAAATGTGGATCATTTGGTCCATCATGATGCAGATCATTTGGTCCAGTTCTAGTTAAGGTCCAGATGCAGATCATTTGGTCCATCATGATGCAGATCATTTGGTCCAGTTCTAGTTAAGGTCCAGATGCAGATCATTTGGTCCATCACGATGAAGATCATTTGGTCCATCATGAAGAAGATCATGTGGTCAATCAGGATGCAAATCATTTGGTCCAGATCCAGTGAAGGTCCTGATGCAGATCATTTTGGTCGAGATGCAGATCATTTGGTCAATCATGATGAAGATCATTTGGTCCAGTTCTAGTTAAGATCCAGATGCAGATAATTTGGTCCATCATGATGAAGATCATTTGGTCCATCATGAAGAAGATCATGTGGTCAATCATGATGCAAATCATTTGGTCCAGATCCAGTGAAGGTCCTAATGCAAGTCATTTGGTCCAGATCCAGTTAAGGCCCAAATGCCAATAATTTCGTCCATCATGATGAAGATCATTTAGTCCATCATGATGCAGATCATTTGGTCCAGATCCAGTTGAGGTCCAAATGCATATAATTTGGTCCATCATGATGCAGATCATTTGGTCCAGATCCAGTGAAGATCCTGCTGCAAATAATTTGGTCCAAATCCAGTGAAGGTCCTGATGCAAATAATTTAGTCCAGATCCAGTTAAGGTCATGATGCAGATCATTTGGTCCCCTGCCTCCCCTTATTTCGAAGTTACAATTGTACATCTTTGTAAACCCGCTTTGAACATCCTGACCAAATTACAAATTCTTGCCCTGAACAGCTCCAGTTAAACGGCAGGCCTGGCCAGCCTGTTCGTAAAAGAGTTAGACCAACAATGCATGCTTTACCAGCCCCATACCCGTACTATGGGACATGGTGTATAAAGAAGATAATTCATTGAAACCTCTCACGATTCACTTTAACTTGTCGCAAACTATCTTGGTTCCCATTTGCTGAGTGTGGGCATCATACTGACTCTATTACAGCAAAGAACGGCAGTTGTAAAACAAGGAAGAAATAATTAATCTTTTTTTTTGAAAAAAATATTATTTTCTCTCACACGGATACGCAATCTCAAATGCATACGGTGTGCTATACGTGACGAAATTATTACATAATGACGTCACACTGATGCAAACAAAGAAGGCTGAAAAGGGAAAACATTAGTTATCGATTTCGTATCTGATTGATATGAAACTGTGCATCATAATGAAGAACAGTCTTCTATACTACAATTTGCATCCTGTCATTTCCAGCGCTCTGATGGGATGATATATCGCGGGCTATGAGTGTGAGATGATGCACCTTGTGCATCGATGCTCCGCCATTAGACACGGGCAGATGCATTCGATACAAGTGAAGCGAACTCGGTTGTGGGTAAAAGTGTGGTCAGTGAAGACCAATAGTGTTGCTAGACCGTCGAGGGGGTCTACACAGGTCAAGAAGGAAAAGAATGTGAAGCGAGAGTACCTAAGCATTAGCTATCCACGAGTGCTGGAGATAAGTGAGAAACAAGTAGACTCATGCTCCATTCCTCCGCTGTGAAAAGCACCCGCCACCGCACGCAGCCACATTAAGGGCTAATAGGGGAGTCAAGCCGACGGCGAATAAGCGCGCGTCTTTGAGGAACGCGATCTGGTAGACCGCACAGGTATACGCGCTGCACCTGTGCACCCGACTTTGGGCCGCTCTCGTAATATTATGTATATATATATATATATATAAATATATACATATATATATATATATATATATATATATATATATATATATAATGGAGGAGAGTGAATGAAATATATAATGTATTAAATATAGAATCGATTAATCTACTATATAAGAGAGATGTCTGTCTGTCTGTCTGTCTGTATCGCCATTTTTCTCAGAGATGGCTGAACGGATCTTCGTCAAACTTTCAGAGGTTCATCAGTGAGTGCCTGGGAGTGTTTTAGGCAAATACATATTTTTTTGAAAAAAAAAAAGATCGGTTTTTTGGAGTTTAAAAAAACTAATCACTCGATAGTGCCTAAGCCTTTTATTTTTAATAATGACAGTTATATAAAAGTACACATTCGCATAAATAAATACAAAACAGTCACCAGACATTTGAACACAAATAAATCAAACAATTCCGGCTGTGTACGAAGTTGGTAGTACGGCTTCTCCTTCTTCCTGTTCGGCATCACACAACGCAGAAACGGGATGAATGGCACATTCAACCACCAGCATATATATGAACCCCCTTCCTCTCCTGCCTCCTCCACTCCCATCCCCTTCTCCCCCTTCCCTTCTCCCCCTCCCCCCTTCCCCGCTCCCTCCCATTCCACCCCCTATCTCCCCTTCCACCCCTCCCTCCTTCCCCCCATCTCCCCCTCTCTTCCCTCCCCTCCCCTTCCCCCCCACCCGGCAAGGCCAGGTACTTCTGCTAGTATACTATATAGAGAGCCGTTGGTCTGTCTATCTGTCTGTGTGTATGTCGGCACTTTTCTCAGAGATGGCTGAACGGATCTTCGTCAAACTGTCAGAGGTTCATCAGTGAGTGCCTGGAATTGTTTTAGGCAAAAACTAAAAACATTTTGAAAAAAAAAGTTAGTTAAAAAAAATTTTTTTCGCTCTATAGTACCTAAACCCTTTTTTATTAATGACAGTTATAATTATATACAAGTACATTCACATAAATAAATACAAAACAATTCACAAACATTTGAACACAAATAAATCAAACAATTCCAGAAGTGTACAAAGTTGGTGGTAAGGCTTCTTCTTCTTCCTGAACGTCATCATACTTAACTCAGAAACGTGATGAACGGCACATTCACCAGCATATATTCAACAAAAAGGTGAAATGATGATTTGAGTAGACTCATGCTCCATTCCTCCGCTGTGAAAAGCACCCGCCACCGCACGCAGCCACAGTAAGGGCTAATAGGGGAGTTTCTGGTTTGGATGTAATTGCTTTTCCATTATATTTGCCCCACATTTCAAATATGTTAATGTTTCTTTTTCCCTTGAGCAACGCGCCGGGTACTCCAGCTATAAACACTAATATACTTTACTCGGGGTACAAATACAAATACAACTTTGTCTGGGGGGGTACCATGGGCTACGTGGCGGCGGCCTCATTCGGGGGTGTGGGGGACCAGGAGAGGGGCGTGAATTCTCTATGTAAATGTGTACCGTGTAGCGCCACCTTGGTGATGGTGGCAAAGGGTATTACAAATTCCTTTTTTTACCTGGGTAACACTGAGGTTAAAGCACTCTTTGCACGGGTGAATTTTTTCTCCTTCTCATCCCCCTCCCCCAAAAAGGAGGGGCCTGTCAAGCCCACGTGCTCCGAATCTTATACACCTGCCCTGTGTAGATTTGTCCACTCATGTCTCAGCAATATATATATATATATATATATATATATATATATATATATATATATATATATATATATATATATATATATATATATTGTTACGGAATCCAACGTCGGCCTTCCCCACGTACCAAGGGGGGATTAGTCCCCTCGTCTATGACTGGCCGACGTGGTCCTGGGGGTATGACATCACGCCCGGTCAGCGCTGGGTAGGGTATTAGGCCCAACCGTCCTATGACCTAAATACCAACACCCACCGGTACGCAAGGAAATACTCCCCCGCCCACGGTCGCAGCGTAATGGACTAGTTGCGCCGAGCGAAGCGAACTGCACCGTGAGCCGGTTACCAAGACTGACCCGATTAATCTTCGTCGGCCGAATCGCGCCACGGGCCCTCAATGGGGGAAATCACTAAAGCGACCGAATGTGAAGAAGAAGACGAAGGTAGGAAGAACAAATATAATTTATTACTATTATTTACAAGACCAAAAATAACCAAGGAAGAAGGAAGGATAATAAAATAAAGACAGAAAGAATGGAAGGAGACACAGTGCAATTATTAGCTTAACTATTCAAGCTTAATTAATACCCCAGGACAACGTGAAAGACAGACGAACGATCACACTTACACGGGGAATGCAGGCAGGAATGATTGGCTTGGAGATGGATGGCTTTGAGAGGCAAGGAAGGTCCAGCGGGGACTGGGCACAGTCGGGCCGGAAGGCACCGCCATCAAAAAGCCGAGCCGCGGTCGTGCGAACTCCCGCGGTTCCAAACTGCGCGGGCAAAGTTCCTCTTTACGCACTTACTTTACGCGCGCTCCTTGCGTTGCCTCGGTCCGTATCTCCTCTGCAGCGCGGCACGTATATCAGCTGCTTGGACTCATCTGCTCATCTCCAGCGCATCTGAGGTGGGGGCGTCTCCCGCGGGTTATATAAGCCCCACCCTTGGACCTTCGCGAACCTCCCAGATCGTTCTCTCTCCACCCGCTCAAGCCAAACCCATTCGTGCTGGGTTGGTTGAGCGGGGCCGACTCACTCCTCCTTTCCATCACGAGGTGCGGAGACACGCCTTTCTTCTTCCAACCGACCGCGTGCTCAATGGAGTCCATTTGCGGCGAAAACCATCCAAACCTGACATGTATTATATAATTATAAGCAGTGAACATGTTTTTGCTTCAAACACCATGCAGGTTAATATTTTGGAGTGATAGAGTCAGCCGGCGGTTTGCGACTATTTTCTCTTTTAAAAAAACTCGACAGGGAACACACCAGAAAACCCGGCATTAATGATTACTAGGGAGATAAGGTCTTTGTCCAAGCAATTCGGGGAATCCAAGACTGCACTTTGAAAATATCTGTTATTATATACTTTTAACGATGTGTATAAAGCAAGTTGCCAAGGCATGCGACGCCGGGCAATGGGGAATTTCTGAGCCGGCTATATGACGTTCTGGCATTCCCTCACACCCGATACCCAAATGGTGGTTCGAGTTCGAGCGATCAGATTGCCGGATGCATGGTGCTATCCGTGCCAACAGTAATTGTTCCAATTAAAGCATTTGCATAGTGGTCAACATTGAGAAAAGAATGCGGGTGAATTAAAGGGACCCACAGATGCGAGGGAGGGGGGCAGCAGAGGAGGGTGGGGGGCTGGTAGGGGTGAGGGTGGGGGATGGAAGGTGGTGGGCAGAGGGGTGTTGTGTCTGCGAGGTGTGGGGGTGGAGTCTGGGAGGTGTTGGGTGGATGGGGTGTGGGAGTCTGGGATCACGGAGTGACGTTCTGGAGAGGGATTTGAGGGTCTGGGAGGGGAAGAAGGGTCTGGGCGTGTGTGTGTGTGTGTGTGTGTGTGTGTGTGTGTGTGTGTGTGTGTGTGTGTGTGTGTGTATATATATATATATATTGTTACGGGTCGCGGACAAGATGTTACTTTGGGCCGAGCGGATGGTCAACCGCGACCGTTACAGGATCCCCGATTGGCCCGACTCCCCCAACGTTGACCAATCGCGCCACAGGTATTCAATCGGGAAACCTCTAAAGCGACCGAAAGAGAAGGAAGAGAGAAGAAGACAGAGTACGGAGGAATAACAGGATTTATTATACACACAAGCAAAAAGAAGGAGCGATCAAAGTTATTTACAAGCAATGGATGGAAGAAGCAGTCACACAGTGAATCGTTAGCTTATCTATGCAGTTTACTTAACCCCAGGACAACGATTAAGACAGACGACGTTCACACTTACACGGGGGAAATTGCAGGCAGGAATGGCGGAGGTGGGTTGCTGGAGAGGGAGGCAGGGTCAGGTCCCTGCAACCGGCAGGGCTGGAGGTAGCAGCTCCCAATTCTTCGCGTTTTTGGCGGGAAAACCCTCGGTCGCGTCGACGCTGCTGATGCTGTGGACGTCACGCGCTGGCTCGGTCACACCTGCTCCTCTCCTTCTGGTGGAGCCGTCTCCCTCCTCTCAGCGTGTCTCTCCAAAGCTTGTTCCATCTCCAAGCACCTCTCCTTTTTGGAGCGTCTCTCATCTCTCATCTCACAGCTCATCTCTCATGTCATCTCATCTGCCGAAGCAGTCCCTTCCAGTCGCTTTTATTACTTGGGTCGGAATCAAGCCGCCGGCTGCGAGGGCACGCCTACCGGGTTGCTCACCGTGGTGCTGGTTGGCTGTTAGGGCTGTCCGATTCCCCCTTTGATCATGACGACGTGCCACGCCTGTGAGTTGGCGGCTCCTACCCCCCTCTTCTCCGAGATTAGCACATGGGCAATGGCGGCTTGCGGAATTGAACACCACTCGCACCGCTTTTGAAAGGAACTTTGGAGAGCGGAGATGATTGGGGGTGGGCAACGGGACAGCGCTCGTCACGCTGTTATGTTCGTTGATTATTATCCCCGCCGATCGCACCGCACCCCCTGGTTTTGGTTTGCACTGGTGGGAACGATGGTCTGTGTGGCAGACAGGCTGTTGGTTCCTTGCGGGTTATGCGGTATTTACCGTGTGAGACATAATTCGTGGCTGGTGCTCACCATTAAAGCTAGGAGGTGCCTTGATCATCTTAATAGACGATTTTGGTCCTCATTGGTTAGATTTTTTGCAGTATGCCGTCCTGACGAGGGTTAATAAGCCCGAAATCTGGATTGGCGGCTCTGCTTGATGTTTAGCCAATGGGGACCAATGAATAAATCTCTGTCTGTTGACAGAGTGGCCGGGCTGAAGCCTCCAGAAGACCCTTTGGGTCGGAGGTGACGCTTTGGTCTAGGACTTCGGTCCACAGGAGATCGGGACAGCGCTCGTCACGCTGTTATGTTCGTTGATTATATATATATATATATATATATATATATATATATATATATATATATATATATATACATATATATATATATTGCGGTTGTGGGAATAAAGGATAACCCCCCCCCCCCCCCCCTCTTAGTTAGTTGCACCACAACATGTAGCCTCGCTTTAGTTCAGTTATTTCCTATTAAATGTGGGCATAGTCTCCTTTCCTGTGTTAGTATGCGTTGAGCAGGCCAGTAAGTGTAGGCTTCGGTGCTCCTTGGGCTGGAATGCCACGTGCTAGGCCTGGAACAAGTCTGGAAGGCCCAAGGAAGGAGTTACAGGGGAGTGGCCGGTAAGCGGCAGGTAGCCAATGAATGCCCAAGGGGAGTGGCTAACAACAGCAGCCAGAGGAGGGGCTTGGAACATTCGGGTAAGACTCTGGGGTGGGGCTATAAGACCCTGCCCCGGGCCCCCCGCGCCAGTCTACGAGTGCCCCAGTGACACAGTCGGAGTGAGAGTCCCAGTCAGAGCTTCAGTCGGAGTCAGAGTAGAACCAGAGTCAGAGTGACCCAGTCAGAGTGAACGAGGAAGAGAGTGAACAAGGAGGAGAGTGTACTTGGTGTGTCGATATTGCTAGGGCTCTTGGTGTGAACGAACTCTCTCTGTGAACGGTCTCGCTCTTGTCTGCTGCCTCCGAACGACCTCTTCCATGCTAAGCTCCCTCTGTCGTAGAGAGGTGTGATCGAGAAATAGCACGAACTCTCCCTGTGCCCTGCGCTCTGCTGCCTGATAACAGCACTTGCGAGGACGGTCCCTCCTGGGGCGACAGACGCCAACGAGCTCCCTGCACGCGTTCCGCGAACACCTCGAGGGACACGCCCGGCGAGCTGACCGGAGCGAACGGCGCCAAGGACGCGTTTGGAGCGCGTACTTTTCCTTCCTTCTTTTCCCTGCGTGAGTGAGTGGGCCCTTGTCCGGGGATTAAGTAAGACTGATTAAGTATCTGCTCTGTGTCTCTTTTCTTTGGCCATTGTAAATTGTATAATAAACCTGTGTTCTTCCTTCCATTTGGTCGTTCCCGTCATTTTCCACCATTGGCTTCGCACTGTACGAATAAGACCGCTCAATCCGGTTCAATAAGAATTAACGGCACGAGTCACATGACACGCAAACTGCTCGGCGTATCCGACTAGCGTGGCTCGTGCGAGGTCCAGTCCCCGTTCTTGTTGCGGCGTCTGTACCGAAGGTATGTGGGGATTCGACCCGATACCCTTCCGCACGCTGGCTACGGGAGTGGCGGCTCAGCCTCATGGACTCGAAGCTCGAGGGGGGAAAGGGTTTAACCCCCTTCTGTACGTCGACGAGCTCGAGAGATCCGGAACAATATATATATATATATTGTTGCGGTTTTCTCGCCGGCTTTCTTCCCCTTATCAAGGGGGGATTAATCCCCTTGTCTTACTGGCCTGGCGGAACCGAGACCTGACACGTCCTTTCCGGGCGAGCGCAAAATAGGGTTTCGGGACCAAATTCTCGCTCATACCTAAGTACTCGCGCCGCCACGGAAACGAGGTAGCAAGCCTCGCACGAACCACGTGAGGTTGGAGTATGCCGAGCAGTTCGCGTACACGTGATTCGCGCAGTCTCAATTAATGGACCCCGATTTAAGCGGTTCTATTCGTGCCACGCTTAGTCAAATGGAGAAATCACGGGAACGATCGAATCAAGAAGAAAGGAAGAACAGATGGGTTTAATGATTCCCACACGTATTTACAGTTCCAGGACAAAGAGACACAGAGAAATCCTTATACAGTCTTAACTTATCCCTGGACAACGGGCCCGTCTCACTCACACTCACACAGGGGATTGCAGATGTCGATGTTCACCAACGCGCCGATGTGGTCGTCCAGGCTCGGCCCGGCTCTCCATGGTCCACGTGCATCCCTCGAAGATGGTGATCGGCGAAGACAGGGACTCGTAGCGCGTCTCTCGAACAAAGGCGATATATCGGGCGGAATGGCAAGGAGCGGACTTTTATGGCAAAGGGCGGTTACTCAGCCGTTCTCATGCAAGTGCGGCAAGGCACATCAAGCTCATCAAGCACGGCGCGTTCTGGCTGTAAGTTCTCTTTAATGTCTTTCTCTCTCCCGGCGAGTCCTTTGGGTTCTCCAGCACTAGTCCTCCGCTTCAGTCCTGTCAACGGCTTTGTGCAGCGGGTTATATAGGAACGCCCTGCGAACCTTCTGGAACTCACCAGACTCTTCTCACTACGCCCTCTGACGCCACCACCTCTGGGCTCTGATTGGCGGCTCATGCTTACCGTCATCGCTTCTGCCGCTCCGCCTCGACTCCGCCCCGATCCTCCTCCGCCTCCCTTGTGTTAACTCGCCCAAAATGAACCAACGTTAACAAACTGTATTGAGGTTACGGACGTAGGGTGATCGGTGGCAGTAGGGCCTATTTTCCTGGCTTTACACAATGCAGAATTAACACTGGAAAGGGCCTATTCTCATACATACTAAGAAATAACTATACTACAAATGAGGCTACATGTTGCTTGTGTGACTATCTATGGGGGGCAAATTTTAACCTTTATTAGGCTCACTGTACAAACCTCAAAACCGTAGCACTGCCCCCCTCCCTCGTCAGACTCGTCCCCGAGTCGAACCTACACAAGTGGGAACGACCGGTTTTGAGCAAGAGTTGGGACTAAACTTACAATTACATGTGACACTTAGATGTGGTTCCCCCTAACATTTACTCCAACCCGTGTGTGCGACAGTTTTACAACACTAAATTTGTCCCACCTACTGCGTTGTGTAACTAACTCTAACAGACTCACGCCTACAGCTAACCAAATTGCGGAATTATCTTCAAACTACACATAAAGCCGGTGGGCAGCATCTATTATTTACAAGCACAAAACCTACTTATTTACAGTTCTATAACCCAGGACCTGTTCTTTGTGGAAAGAAGATTGGAGGGGAGAGAAAGCACATCATAGCACCAATACACAAAACACATTTCAAAAAGTTCACTTTTGCTGCTGGTGTCTGGCATCTTCTGTCTTCCTGCATCTGTTACGTGCTCCACCCCGACCCCCTGGTCTCGCTATACCCCCGAACCCCGGTAGGAGCCACGTCAGCTCTCAAAAGTGAAATATATTACTCCGTGTCAAAATCAAGATCGAAACCACACCAATGGTTATCAACAAAAAGAATATATTAAAAACCACACAGGAATAATGATACAACCATGATAGCCAGCCACCATACAATCAATATCTTAGGAACTCACTGTTCCCAGTACATGGAAAGAACCTCCTCAATGTCTCTATAACCTTCAAGGCGAAGTTGGTTCGCTCCGGCGATCGTTGGAACAATGTCCGATCAAGAGCAATCGAGGCGTAGACGGTCAAAGCGACACAGAAGTCACGTGGTCCAACACCCAGCAAACTCGCGGTAGAATGGAAAATCTCCAAAGACGCGGGCCGACGTACACGTTTGCCGTTCAATCAGCGAATCGCCGTGTACTCCTCAAACGCCGCTTTATTGCATAGCCATCCCCATCAAACCACAGGAGGAAAGCCCAGCCGACGCGACAAAAACCTTTTCCGATGAAGGCAGCGCGCGGGGCGAAATGGCGGACGGCTCTCACTCGAGCCGGAGCTTCTAGGCAAGGATTCTCTGGAATCTCAATGCCGATACCCGACTACGCAGGCTCCACAATACTCCAGCGATATCACCAATCGCACGAGATTCTTTTCACGGACTCAAAGTTCCCTCGACGCCGTTCGCTCGACCACGCTCGCAACGGAGCTTCAAGACACGTTTCTTCTCCGACCTTTGCCTCACGACCTCTTCTTCCTCGCTCCTTTTCTTCCGGGTCACGATCCGATTTCCTGTCTCATTTTTACCCTGAGTGCTTTTAACCTTTTAATCACAATAACCATTTCCTTTAAACAGCCATAACCATAATACTTAGAACCAACAATAATAATAATAACAACAATAATCGCCGTTTCCTTCCAACCCCGATAAGAATAATAATACATAACCAGCAATGTTACAAGTGGATGAAAACCACAACCACGGAAGGGCTGAATCCATAACACATCTTCTTGCTTCCTGCATGTCGCATCTTCTGTGTGCAATAAAGCTTACCGTTCTTCTTTCCTGGCACACCAATAATAAAATGTACAAAAACCCGTGTTCGTTTTATTAATTCCTGGCCAAGCAGGGCCAACCCGATGTGGTCCAACTGTGTGACATTGATGCCACTCAAAATACATGGTCCGAAGATCCAAGGTAAGTTTGCAGCAAAGTGTAAAGCCACAAAACGTGTGGTCCATAATGTGTAATGGGATGATGTGCAGCAAAGTGTCTGTGGCAACAAGTACTGCACACGGGCAGCAAAGTTATAACCAAGAATACGGCAGCAAAGTGCTGCGCAGTTCATCTGCACAGGTGTAGCAAAGTGCAGCAGGGGTGCTGCACAGGAGCAACAAGGTGCAGCTGCACAGGCATAGCAAGGTGCGGCAGGGATGCTGCACAGTTTGATGTTTCTGCACAACTCCACCTCCAAAGTGGGTCCATGGGTGGGGAGGAGAGTCAAAGCTCAGTCAGCAAAGCAGAAAGGGCACAAAGGTACACCAAAACACAAGGTAATGCAGCATGAGGGGTGCGGAGGAGAGAGCAGAGCAGACTCGTCCCTAACCGTCTGTCCCCCCCCCCCCCCCCCAATGTCAGCTTACACTACCCTTGCCCTTCCCTGTATTTACTAATTCGTCACTACGTCCTGTCTCCCATATCCCCCTCTACTCCAAATTCGTCTCCCAATCCCTCCCAGGATGGAAAGAATGGAACAAACACATTGTCTCATCATGTCAGGATGCGTCTTACTCACAAAAATAATTTACAAAGCCCTGGTGTGGAGTTCCGTTTCCCTTGGTGAATGGATGTGGATGGCGCGAAGGGATTTCTCAATTCATAACTAAACTAATGACATTAACTCACTTACACTACCCGGGGTCATGCTCTGCCAATTGGCATCTTTAAACTATGTGGTTCTAAAAACCAATTCCCATTGACCACTCTGCGGTGCCCATGAATTTGGGTCTCACTCCCCAATTTTTCAATCTGTGCCCTTGCACAATTTCGGGGCTGGGTCGTGTGGCTCCACTAGCAGGTCCAACTACCTGCGCACCTCCACCACTGAAGTCGCCACCCGAGCTTACCTTGCTCCTTGCGACTACCTAAATTGGGGAAGGCCCCTCCTGGCTCTCTCACCCCTTGATGCCCTCCTCAGCATTGGGCTACCCGGGTCCTCTCCTGGGATCCTCGGGCCCCACTCAACAACTACTCTAACTGGCTCCCAGAGCCTACCTGTGGCCTCACCTGGCCGACAGACTACCAGTGGTGGAGTGCCCCAATAACCATGCGCACCAACAAAGCCCACACACCCAGCCATTTCATAGACTCATGCACCCAACCAAGCACTTCTTGCTACTTCCCGCACCACAGGTGTCAATATCCAACAATTTACCTAAACCCTCTACCTGGGTTTACACTACCCACCCCGGATATTCGTGAAGGGGTCCATCTCCCCCATTCACTCCTTGGCACCATGCATTCCACACCTTTTACTTTACACCAAGCATTCCACACCAAATATTCTCCCACACACCAAGTTCTCTTGCACACCTCTTGTGTTCACACACCTGTTCCCCACTTGGACACCATGCAAGTCAATTCACACCCCACAAACACAATTCCATTTGTCTCCATACACAATTCCTCACACACACACAGCATCATCTGGCTGACTACTTCCCCTAAACTCGTGCTTCCCCATCTTCCCTTACACTAAGCACTTCCCTCGTCATTAACAACCAGCTAAGCTAACTATGTCCCCTCTACCTGTACAAATGTCGCTACTTAACTCTCATGTCCTCCACTGTAATTTACTAAATCCCTAACATTATCCTAGCCTGCCCTCGGCTAGCTTTCACTGCCATCCCCCTAAGCTAATGCCCATGAGCCCAAAGCCATGTGAGAAAGGGCAAAACCACCACTCTCCCACGCCGGGTACCATTCGCCAACACTATTGCTAATCGTCCGCTATACTTGAGCCTCGTTGGGTGGGAATACATTTTCGCAGCTCGGCTTCGAAAAGCCGAGCGATGCATGCGGGTGGTTGGTCGCCTGTAGGTTGGGTCCATCCGGCATTTCTGATCCAGGGGACAAGGCATGCTTGGGCCAAGGTTCAAGGCGCCATCCCTGCGCAGAGCCTTGCGGTCCCACGCACGATGGCCCAACCACCCACGATCGGAGCACCGCAGCCGCCAGGGGGCGCGGCTCCGACCTCTCCTACCCCCCCTCGAACCATGCCGATCGCCTTTCCCGCCAAGGCGCGGCACCGACCATACAGGGCGGGGCCCGGCGCGAACCGGGCATGCCGATCCTTGCGAGGCCGCCGCGGCATCGATCCCTGCCGATCCACGCAGCACACAAAGCACACCACACACCGAGGGCTCGTGTCGGCTATACGTCGCGCTAAACGCTACCCCGGTCTGCGTCGATGCTCGGGCCGCGTTCTCACCCCACGCGACCCATTCCTCACTCGCACAACGCGGCGCTCCAGCGCCTCTCATACACTCCATGCATTCCGTTACTGCACTCTCCTGTGCACACTCTTCCGTTACACACTCAAGTGCACACCACCCAGGCACACTCATACCTTCCACACACTCCGTTACACACTTTTCCTTCACACACTCCCTTACCGCACACTTCTCTGTTACACACTCCGTAACACAATCGGCCATCGCACACCCTCGCGTACAGCCGTACACCCCTCCATTACGTACTCCGTAACGTCCACGGGTGTGCACTGTGCACTCTCTTGGTACACACCCAATCGCACGCTCTGGTGTGTACTCTTGCACACTCTCTACGACACGCTCCGGTGTGCATCCTCCCTCACACTTTGTAACACACTCTCCTGTTACACACTCGCGCTCCGGTGCACACTTTACGCGTGCCATTCGCTCTCGTACCCCTCACAAAGGACCTTCCACGAGCGCCCGGGTTCCGTCTCGATCCCAAGCGCGCCAAAAATCTTTTCCCGCCATACACACTCCTGCTCACCTTCGGGACCTTCTTCCGCGGCAGCACCACGTGCAAACCTCCATTGGGGTTAGCAAGCCCGACATCACGGTGCAAATGCAGACTTTGAGTACATTCCATCACTTCCCTCGATTTAATCTCTAACTCTGCCATCTCTTCGTCCCCAATTTCAACTATTTCTTTTACTTTATCTAGCTCGACGACTGCCGGTGCGCATAAAATTTTATTTTCCAATTCGGCGGCCGTCGGCTTTTCCACACCCCGAGTCGCGATTTCTATGCCCTCGGTCCATGTAGCCGCGCTCTGCTCTACCTCGCTCTCCCTGCGTTCCTCGCACTGCTTTACCTCATCGCGTCCCTTTGCGACCTCCTCGCTCAACCTGCGCCTTATGTCCTTCCCTGCCTCTTTTATTTCTTTCTTTGACGCTACTCCCATTTTTTCCAATTCGTTCTTTTGGGTGTCCATTTTGTTTTCCAACCCCTTCATATTGCACCTTACTTCTTCCCTAATTTCTTTCCTTTCCCGGGTGGCTCTGTCCCCCTCCAGTTCTATGGATGCCTGTATTTGCGCCATGAATTGCACCATGTAGGTTTGTATGTCCATAACCCCCACTTGCGCAGCGGACGCGGCCCTCGTCGCCATGTGCGAGGCGCCGCCATTTTCTTCCCCTACTGCTGGCCCCTCATCAATGTTCTCCTCTTCTCCCAATTCTTCGCGTGGGTCCTGGGTCATCAATTCCTCGTTATCTACCTCCTCTTCTTCCCCCACCGGCATTCGATCGCTTTGGCTAGCCATGGCACAAACTTAAAAATTTTGATTTTAAAAACTAAATTTTGGTCGCTCGTAATTTGGAGCCAATTCGTCCACAAAATTTTAGTTAGGGTTCCAAATCCCACTCCTGACACCAATTGTCACGGTTCTCTTGCCGGCCTTCTTCCCCTTATCAAGGGGGGATTAATCCCCTTGTCTTACTGGCCTGGCGGAACCGAGACCTGACACGTCCTTTCCAGGCGAGCGCAAAATAGGGTTTCGGGACCAAATTCTCGCTCGTACCTAAGTACTTGCGCCGCCACGGAAACAAGGTAGCAAGCCTCGCACGAACGACGTGAGGTTGGAGTACGCTGAGCGGTTCGCGTACACGTGATCGGCGCAGTCTCAATTAATGGACCCCAATTTAAGCGGTTCTATTCGTGCTACGCTTAGTCAAATGGAGAAATCATGGGAACGATCGAATCAAGAAGAAAGGAAGAACAGATGGGTTTAATGATTCCCACACATATTTACAGTTCAGGACGAAGAGACACAGAGCAAGCTTAGACAGTCTTACTTATCCCTGGGACAACGGGCCCGTCTCACTCACACAGGGGATTGCAGATGTCGATGTTCATGAACGCGCCAATGTGGTCGTCCAGGCTCGGCCCCGTCCGGCTCTCCGTGGTCCACGTGCGTCCCTCGAGGATGGTGATCGGCGAAGACAGGGACTCGTAGCGCGTCTCTCGAACAAAGGCGATATATCAGGCGGAACGGCAAGGGGCGCACTTTTACGGCAAAGGGCGGACTTTTATGGAAAAGGGCGGTTACTCAGCCGTTCTCATGCAAGTGCGGCAAGGCACATCAAGCTCATCAAGCACCGCGCGTTCTGGCTGTAAGTTCTCTTTAATGTCTTTCTCTCTCCCGGTGAGTCCTTTGGGTTCTCCAGCGCTAGTCCTCCGCTTCAGTCCTGTCGAGGGCTTTGCGCAGCGGGTTATATAGGAACACCCCGCGAACCTTCTAGAACTCACCAGACTCTTCTCACCACGCCCTCTTACGCCACCACCTCTGAGCTCTGATTGGCGGCTCATGCTTACCGTCATCGCTTCTGCCACTCTGCCTCGACTCCACCCCGATCCTCCTCCGCCTCCCTCGTGTTAACTCGCCCAAAATGAACCAACGTTAACAAACTGTATTGAGGTTATGGACGTGGGGTGATCAGTGGCAGTAGGGCCTATTTTCCTGGCTTTACACAACGCAGAATTAACACTGAAAAGGGCCTATTCTCACACATACTATGAAATAACTATACTACAAATGAGGCTACATGTTGCTTGTGTCACTATCTATGGGGGTCAAACTTTAACCTTTATTACGCTCACTGTACAAACCTCAAAACCGTAGATATATATATCTATATATATAGATATATATCTATATATATAGATATATATCTATATATATAGATATATATCTATATATATAGATATATATCTATATATATAGATATATATCTATATATATATATATATCTATATATATATATATATATATATATATATATATATATCTCTATATATATATAGCTATATATATATAGCTATATATATATAGCTATATATATATATCTATATATATATATCTATATATATATATCTATATATATATATATATATATATATATATCTATATATATATATATATATATATATATCTATATATATATATATATATCTATCTATATATATATATATATATCTATATATATATATCTATATATATCTATATATATCTATATATATCTATATATATCTATATCTATCTATATATATATATATATAATATATATATATATATATATATATATATATATATATATATATATATATATATATATATATAATCAGAACACACCTGGTCACAAGTGTGCCTCACTGACCGGATCTTCAGTCAAAGTCCTCAGTATCATCCCCTTTCGGCCCTTCAGCCTCGATATAGTCAGCTAAGGTGAGCCAGCAGAGGCACTACGTCTCCACATGCAGCAACATATATGTGTAGACAGGTGATATACCAATGGAAAAATCCACGTTTAAAATCATACAAATTAAAGGGGAAAAGTAATTGTATAATACATGTAACAACAAGAAAAGGTGCAATCAGAGATTGCAAACCCTCGCCAGGATGTATTTTTCAGTGGTTTTTAAGACTTTTGTGTTAAAACAAATATGGCGGCCGAACCACGTGACCAATGACATTATTTTTTTTGAAACTAATTTATTCCCAGATTATGCTCAATAAATTTCATTTTGATCGGATGAAGTTTTGTACTTGTTGAATTATGACGTCATAATGGAGGCACCTATGACATCATTAACATATTTTATTCCCCATGGAGAGTTCTTTACAATGAGCTGTGTCTCAATTTTTTATATTCAGCGCTTTCGGAGATATGGAGGTGCAACGTTTTTTCGGTTTTTCCAAGATGGCGGCCAAACCACGTGACCGATGACATCATCATTATTATTTTTTTCTCCACCAGTTGATGCCGACATGGTGCTCAAGAAAGTTCATCTTGATAGGATGAATTTGTACTTGTCGAATTATGACGTCATAATGGAGGCACCTATGACATCATAATTAACATATTTTATTTCCCATGGAGAGTTCTTTACAATGAGCCATGTCTCAATTTTTTCTATTCAGTGCTTTCCGAGATATAGAGGTGCAAATTTTTTCGATTTTTACAAGATGGCGGCCGAACGACGTATTCTATGACGTCATAATTATCATAAAAAAAATTATACAGGTGGCGTTGCACCTATGGTGAAAATTTCCTGTCAATCAGACCAACGGTTGCAGAGAAAATCATATTTATTCTGTGCGGACAAACAAACAAACAGACAAACAGACTCAAATGCAATACCCTCTCCTCTGGCGAGGGTAAAAAGTATAAATTATAAAAAATACTCACTCATAATTATCTAACGGTAAGGCTGTGGTAAAAAAAAAGGGAATGAGGTATCACAGGGTAACAATGGTCAAAGGTTCTTTTGTGAGTTTCGATTTGAGAAGGTGTATCGCGCCATTCTCATCGGGCCGGACTACAGAGATTCAAGGCTTGCACACAAAATAAACATGTGAAATTTCAACTATTTGTCACTGAAAAGGCATAAAAAGAACAAACTATTAAAAAATAATCACTCAGAATTATGCAAAGGTAATGCTTTGGTAAAATAATAAATGAAGTATCACAGGGGAACATGGTTGAGGCGGTGTATAAACCCTTTTTCATTCTCGCCGGGCTGGACTACAGAGTTAGATGAACCGCACACAACAATAAACATTAAAATTAAATTGTGTCTGTCTGTGAAATTAAAAGTGTTCGTCACTAAAAAGGTTGTTTTTTTTGGTGTGTCTTATTTTGTCATGTGATTCCGTAAAATCTTCCAAGCATGCGAGATTGCGAGAGAGGAAAGGAAAGGAATGACAGACATACAGGAACGTATGTACTTTTAAAATTAGCTAAAGCATGAAGAAACTAGAACGGCACACTTCGTCGACCGATATGCCTCCGCACCCACGTTATTACATCATTATACATACGTGTACCAAGATCGATTTAAATCCCTTCACATGTTCTCAAGTATTACATTGTTACCTGACATGACCTCTGACGTCTTGATGCCGAAACCTAACCAGTTCATCTTTGCATCATAATATACACTTTTACCAAGTTTGGTCAAAATCCCATCACTGGTTCACAAGTTATCGTGGTAACAGGATTTTTACCTAACATGACCTCTGACCTTTGACCTCGTGACTCCAAGATCTAATCAGTTCATCTTTGCATCATAATGCATACTTGTACCAACTTTAGTCAGAATCCCATCACTGGTTCACCAGTCATCGCGGTAACAGGATTTTTAACTAACATGACCTCTGACCTTTGCCCTCGTGACTCCAAGATCTAATCAGTACATCTTTACCTCATTATACATACCTGCACCGAGTTTGACTAAGATTCCTTCAGCAGTTCTCAAGTTATTGCGGTAACGAAAATATATGACGGACGGACGGACGGGCAACCTGAAAACATAATTTCGACTTTGTCGGCGGAGGCATAAAAATGAAGAACAATCTGGAAGGATACAATGCATCTTGAGTCTGTGATATGCGTTATCAATGCATATGCTTCAGCTGTTGATTCGTTTTGATTAAAAATAAATAATTAAACGTTCATTGGATTGTTAGTACTCGTGAGATACCCGTGCTACGCACGGGTGGGAGGCTGGAAGCAAACAGGCAATGCAGAAACGGCGAATGCTGAAGCATGAAACCAATAAATTCCACATTCCTGTAGCACCTTCAGTCGCACATCAGACATGGACAGCAAGTTCATGAAGGACTTCCATGAAAAACGTACCCGTTCGCAAACAAATGGGTACGCTCACGTATAGAAACATCGATCATGGGTCCGTGGCAAATCTGCATATGGCGATCCGCGAAGTTCACGTTCATAAAGTAGAAACCATCACGGCATGTCGTCATTTACTTGAACTCGATATCTCTTTTTTCATTCCAAACAACATAACTCCAATCACAAATTAATCACAAAATAAACTTTTAACAACATTGTTAATGTTTCCTTCATTGTAAAAACTACCAAGTCAACATTTAAAAGGATTTTGAGCGATTAGTGTATATTATGTATACCCAACATAATCTAATATATTAGATTATGTTGGGGTATTAATTAATAAATTAATGTATACCCAACATAATATACCCAACATCAAATCAGTTAATCTTTCCATCATATCACATACTTGAAAGTTTGATTTAAATCCCTTCAGCCCTTCTCAAGTTATTGCGGGAACGAAAACCTATCACAGACGGACGCACGGTTAGTGGGGCAGCTTAGGTAGTGGATGGGGACATGCCGGATAAAAGCACCAAAATTTTATCAGGCAATCTTCAGGGTCCCAGCTATGATTCTATAACCGGCGCCAAGCGATACGACCACTCTTATTTGAAATTTTTTATTATTTGTGAAATTTTTTTTTGAACATTTTGTATGGTCTGCTGGATGGACAACCCGAAAACATGCCTCCGGCGATTGTTTTCGGCGGTCACATAAAAAGGGAGAATCAATAAATGGATATAAATTATTCAAGGTCCATAACCTGGGTGCTGTATGGTCCAAACCGTGGACATGAAGTCAATGATGCAAACATGTAAACGATTTGCTCAAAGAAATCCAACTTGGTATTATATACTCGATCATGGGTTCCCAATCAGTGGCCCACCAACCACTGGTGGGCCACAGCACGTTTTCCAGGTGGGCCACAGAGACTGCCCAATATTTGCCCAAATAATATAATCTTTTCATTCACAAGGCCTAAAACAAGAGTTCAACAAGTAAAGATACATTCAAAGTACACCGCCCCCATGCCAAATAATTCAATATCCTACAGTGCGGCTCATAGAGACTGCATTGGGAGGGAGAGGTGTACAATAATTGATTGATTAATTGTATAATTAAAATCAATAAAAGATTATCACAAAATATTTTCTGAATGAATTGGCTAATAGCATAACTAAAGCACTGGTGCTTCATCCGAAGATGTATCTTTTAGAAATTTAATGAACAACAACAACAACAACAGGCATTTTAAGGCCATTTTCCCTGCTAGAGCGGGGGTTAGCCATATGAATGATCGTTTTAAGGCCATTTCCCCCGCTAGAGCAGGGGATAGCCTTGCGGGCCCCATGACAATCATGGTTCCCTGTTTGAGGCAATGTTTTTATGGCCGGATGCCCTTCCTGATGCCAACCCTTGGTCACGCTCTTACGATGCGCAGGGATATGGTGTACCTATTCTAATTCGGGGTACACACCGTGATCATTCATCCCAGCAAGCTGGTACTCAATTAGCCGACCTCGGAAGGATGACAGGCTGAGTCAACCCCCCCTGGCGTTAATTCAGCGATCGACCGGGATTCGAACCCAGGATCCTCGAATCCCAAGCAGGCACCCTAACCGCTAAGCCAACACCAGGCTGAACTTCAAAATGCGAGCTAAATCTGCGAGCCGTTCAGCATCATCTTCGTCGTTTTCCACTTCGACCTCCATATTGAAATTTAATGAAATAAGTCATTAATAAAAAATTAAATAATTAATTGATTAATCAATAAATCAAAAATATCCTTGATAGCTTGATAATCCAAATACAGTGGTACCTCGGCTTACGAGTGCCCCAACGTACGAGTTTTTCGAGATACGAGCCGTCGCTCGGGCGGTTTGTTGCTTTGGGATACGAGCCGAGATCCGATGTACGAGCTCAAAAAATTTATTTTTTTGAATTTTCCGGTTGTGGCTTTTGGTTCCGGTCACGCAGTTATCTTGCCGTGAAAGCATCTCTGCCGTGTATCGCTGCTGTTTTGTTTGTGAAAGTGGTTTTTTCTGTAAAATTTCGCGTTTTCAACCATGGGTCCAAAGAAAGTGAGTGCCAAGGGTGGGCCTGAGAGGAAGAAGAGGATGATGAGTTTGGATACGAAACACGCAATCGTCGAACAACATGAGCGAGGTATGCGTGTTGTCGACTTGGCGAGGCAGTACGATCGTACTACTTCGACGATATGTACGATTTTGAAGCAGAAGGAGTCGATAAAGGCTATAACGCCAGCCAAGGGCGTTACGACCATTTCAAAGCAACGGACCTCTGTCCATGAAGAGATGGAGAAGTTGTTGTTTGTGTGGTTGACGGAAAAGCAGCTCGCAGGAGATACCATGACCGAGAGCATCATTTGTGAGAAGGCACGAGACATTTACAGGGATTTGGTGCAGCAGACGGCGGGAACATCAACGGACGAGGCATCGGAAGAGTCATTCAAAGCCAGTCGGGGATGGTTTGATAATTTTAAGAAAATTAACACTTAATAAAACCAGTTTATTTCTTTACATTCTCTTGTATTATGTACAGTATATACGAGGTCGTGCTTGTTTATACATTATTTGTTATTTATAAAGTACATTTTTGGTATTTAAAAGCACCTAACAAAAAAAATTGGTGTTTTTTTTTTGAGGCTGGAACGGATTAATAGCATTTCAATGCATTTGAATGGGAAAATTTGCTTTGACTTACGAGCGATTTGGCTTACGAGCTCCGTCACGGAACGGATTAAACTCGTAAGCCGAGGTACCACTGTATTAGCTTCCTAGCTCAAAAGGTGCCTGAGATATTGGCCAAATGAGAAAGAAAATAAATAAATGATTAATAATGAAAATAAATCTATCTTATGTGTGTGTGTGGAAAATAAAACACAGTGTGTGTGTGTGTGTGTGTGTGTGTGTGTGTGTGTGTGTGTGTGTGTGTGTGTGTGTGTGTGTGTGTGTGTGTGTGTGTGTGTGTGTGTGTGTGTGTGTGTGTGTGTGTGTGTGTGTGTGTAATGTTACCGATAGACTCCTAAACGGAGAGGCTTACGTGCTTGATATTTGACATAGACATGGCCATTGAGCGTGGGACGATCATGGCCGAACTCAAAATATTTGACGATCCATATTTTTTATTCATATTTACCTCAGCGCATTTCAGTGAAGTACCCCGCTAATCTTAGCCGGTTCCAAAGCAGCTCGCTAATTCGCTCAGAGCGATCACGTGATGTTCCATCCCGTCACACGTCACACGTTTTTTTCATCTTTTATGCGATCGTGTTTTGTATCGATTTTGTGCGATATGAATTAAATGTCTTTGAAACAGCTGTGAAACGTCTTTCCACAACCCTTCCGTAACCGATTGGAGCAGTTTATTGCCGCACAAAACGAGATCCGTGAGGCGAGTTGGTCGAGTCGTGCTGACAAAGATGGCGGCACGGCGGCTTCACTTTTCACGGAGTATGAGCGTTCTATATATTTTCAATTCAGTGCGCCCGTGATTTGTGGCATAGACATGACCATTGGGCCTTCACCGTGTAATTTGTGCGAGACTTTTGTCCGAGTGAGCTTGAGTCGAGAGGGCGAATGTACGGGTTGGGAATGTACGGGTCTCCCTTCCCCCGCCCGGCAACGCCGGTACTGGAGGACGTCACAGGATCGGTGTCTCCAAAATCCGCTTCGTGCTGTTGCGAATATGCAGGACTATGTCCGATTGTTGTGCTGCTCTCCGACCATGAGAACTGCAACGTCATTGTTGACTGGCCATCCCCTTCCCTCCCCCTTCCCCCTCCCCTTCCCCCTCCACCCTACCCCTCCCCTTCTCCCCTCCCCCTCCATTTTCCCCCTCCCTCTCCATTTTCCCCCTCCCCCTCCATTTTCCCCCTCCCCCTCCATTTTCCCCCTCCCCCTCCCCCTCCCTTCCCCCTCCACCCTACCCCCTCCCTTCCCCCCCTCCCCTCCCCTCCCCTCCCACCCCCCTCCCCCCCCTCCCATCCCTCACCCTCCCCATCCCCTTCTCTTTCCTCTCCCCTCCCCCCCTCTCCCCTCCCCCCCTTCCCTCATGGCATTTAATTATTTCATGATTATTATTTATTTCTTTTCATTATTAATCATTTATTTATTTTCTTTCTCATTTGGCCAATATCTAGAATCTGGAAGTAAAAAAGAAAAAAAAATTAGTCA
>NC_136267.1:96113131-96274271 GCF_964187855.1 Myxine glutinosa | reverse complement strand
TTCTTCTTTTTTTTGTATACAGAATCGAGGCTCGTGAAAGAGCTAACATTTATCACAAACTAGCAGAAGTACCCGCATTTGCCGGGCGGGGAGGGGAGGGGGAGGGGGAAGGGGAGGGGAGGAGGAGGGGGAAGGGGAGGGGAGGGGAACGGGGGAGGGGAGGGGGAGGGAAGGGGGGGAGGGGGGGAAGGGGGAGGGGAGGGGGGGACGGGGGGGAGGGAGGAAGGGGGAGGTGGGAGGGGGAGGCGGAGGGGGGAGGGGAGGGCGGAGGGGAGAGGGAGGGGAGGGGGAGGGGAAAGGGAGGGGGAGGGGGAAAGGGAGGGGGAAGGGGGAAGGGAGGGGGAAAGGGAGGGGGAAAGGGAGGGGGAAGGGAGGGGGAGGGGAGGGGGGAAGGGGTAGGGGGGAAAGGGAAAGGGTAGGGGGGAAAGGAAGGGGTAGGGGGAAAGGGAGGGGTAGGGGGAAAGGGAGGGGTAGGGGGGAAAGGGAGGGGTAGGGGGGAAAGGAGGGGAGGGGAGGGGAGGGGAAGGGGAGGGATGGGAGGGGAAAGGGGAGGAGGAGGGGGGAAGGGGAGAGGGTATGGTGGAGGGGGAAGGGAGGGGGAAGGGGAGGGGGGAAGGGAGGGGGAAGGGGAGGGGGAAGGGGAGGGGGACGGGGAGGGGGAAGGGGAGGGGGGGAGGGGAATGGGGAGGGGGGAAAGGAGGGGGAGGGAAGGGGAGGGGGAAAGGGAGGGGGAGGGGGGAAGGGGGAGGGGGGGAAAGGGAGGGGGAGGAGGGAAGGGGAGGGGAGGGATATAGATGGTTACTTGGCAATTGATCACATCCACAAATGATGTAATCCACACAATTTATGTACTTTACATAACGTTAATATGAATACATGCCCGTGTAGATGGAAATACAGTTTGTTGAAATAAATCACAAATTATCAGATGAAAGTTTTTAAAATTTAGAACTATTCTCACTCAGAGTTAAACATCACCGCAATATTACGCAGTTGCTTCAACGTTTTCTGTGAATTATATGTCATCATTGTGAGATTTTTGGGATTTTTATTTTTGAAATGAGATTTTTATATTTAAAAAAACGGCAAAAAAGCATCAGAACAGCTGTGAAAAAGCATCAAAACAGCAGTGAAAAAGCATCAGAACAGCAGTGAAAAAGCATCAAAACAGCAATGTAAAAGCATCAAAACAGCAGTAAAAAGCATCAAAACAGCAACAATTGGTCCGGTGATTTTTCAATCACCGCAGCTAAATGTGTCGGAGTAATTAACTATTTTCCTTCGTGCCTTTTTTTGTGTTTTTTTTTATACTCATAAATACATAAAATCACATAAAATACACATACATACACATAAAAATCAGATCAGAATTCGATATTTTCACAATCATCACAACACACCAGACACGTAGTTAATTACGCAGTGCTTCCTTGTAAACAATGTTCTTTGTCTTTCCTTGTTCGGATAGGATGTATAGATTGTTCTCTTGTCCTACCCGACTACATCCTACGTATAGTTGGCCATGGGAGAAGCACGGGGAATCAAGGTTCAGTCCGACACCTTGAGAGATTGTCCTTGCGCCTTGTTGATGGTCATGGCAAAGCTGAGCCGTACAGGGGATTGGAGCCTTTGAACTCGATTGCAGATCAGATGGTATGATTGGTATCCTCGGAATGAAGACCTGTTCCCCGCTATAGTTTCCCGTAAGTATGTTTGCCTCAATTACGTGAGGCATCAACTTTTTGATAGCCAGTCGTGTGCCGTTGCACAGTTTTGGAGGATCGATATTTCTCAGGAGCATGATTGGAGCACCTTCCTTTAGATGGAGTATGTGGGGAGGCACACCCCGGAGGCTGTAGCGAATTGAGGAACTCTACCGGGTAATGGACAGTCTCGTGTCGTTTTGGATTGAGTCGACAGATCGGTAAGTTCTTAGATCCCCAGGAATAGTCTGCAGAAGATCCAAATTGATTTGTCCACTGCATCGTTCTTTGGGGCTAGAATTGCCCTTTCACAGAGCCAGGAGTGATTTCGGTAGTTGGCGGGGATGTTGGGGAAGACGTTCGCCGTGAGTTCGTCAGCCATGGTGACATTGTTGCCGCATGGTACGATGTCCAGTCCATCTTCAGGGTACGTCTCCAATCTCCGTTCCCGATCTGTAACAGCTTCGCTGAAAAGGCGCCTGCGGCTACATCTCCTTGAAGGGTGACACGCATGTTTGTGCTGAGTTTTCAACTTCGTCACTTTGACCATAGAGGAGATGCCTTTATACAGGAACGAAGTTCATCTGCCTTGATTCCGCGTGGTATGACAGGCAGGGTCTGTCGGAAATCCCCTGCCATCAGAAGAGTAATGCCTCCCATGACAGTCTGATCGTTTCGAATATCTTGCAGTGTGCGGTCAACTGCCTCCAGTGCAACTCTGTGACATTGTGCACTCGTCCCAGACAAGGAGTTGGCATTGCCGAAATACCTCTGCGACAGCCGATGACTTGGAGATGTTGCACATTGGCTGCTCCGTGTTAGTGAGGTTGAGGGGGAGCTTGAAGGTTGAGTGGGCGGTCCGGCCCCCGGGGAGAAGAGTGGCAGCAATTCCGGAAGAGGCAACAGCCAGAGCAATCATCTTTTTCTGCCTGATTTTTGACAGGAGGAGGTTCATAAGGAACGTTTTTCCAGTGCCTCCAGAAAGAACAATCCACCTTCAGAAGAGTGTATGCTCGCCAGCACTTGCATGTAGATCTGTTCTTGCTCCACTGTCAGTCTTGGCTCGTTTTCATTGATGTAGTTTTCCAACTCTTGTGCGTTGTATGAAGTCTCTCGGAGTACTTCCCGAGCCAGGTGATTCTGTTGTTGTCATGGGCGTGGCCAACGTGGCCTCATGCTCCCAGGTGATTGGCTAACTCGAGCTCGAGCGAGCCATAATGCACTACGTTATGGCAAAAAATATGGATCTAAAGATGAAAGAAAAAAAAACCTATGTGGTGTGAATGGTAATGGTCATTCGATATATTTTCACTTTTACGTTTTGGCTAACTCGCTCGCGAACCTGACGAAGATCCTGAGCGAGGATCGCTACGCTATGCTGTTATGCTAACGCTACGTTAGCTACGCTACGTTACGCTATGTTCACTACGTTATGGCTAAAAATATGGATCTAAAGATGAAAGAAAAAAAAACCTATGTGGTGTGAATGGCAATGTTCCTCGCTGAAATGTGAAAAAACGTAATCGCTTTTCGCTCTGAATTACGTGCGAACGCGTCACTGTGAGATTATGGTGGCAAGGATGGAACATCACGTGATCGCTCTGAGTGAATCAGCGCGCTGCTCTGCCACCGGCTCAGATTCCGTGTATAATATTCCTCGCTGAAATGCGCTGAGGTAAAAATATGGATCTCGTCAAATATTTTTAGGTAGGCCATGTTCTTCCCAGGCTCAATGGCCATGTCTATGCCAAATATCAAGCACGTGAGCCTCTCCGTTTAGGAGTCTATCGGTAACATTACACACACACACACACACACACACACACACACACAAACTGTGTTTTATATATATAGATAAAAAAATCAAACAGACAAACAAAATATATAAAAAGAGGGAGCGGTAGACAAGATGGGGAGAGAACGGGAAGCACACAAACACAACATTTGAGAGCAGGGACATCGGGAGATGTGTGGGAGGGAGAGGGCTTGGGGGGAGGCGGGAGAGGTATAAAACATAAGGACACCAAGGACTTCCAGGAAAGAAGTTGGTATTTCAAAAAAGTGGATTTGGGGTGAAATTAGCGGGGGTAGAAAAGATCAAGGTTTTGGATGGGGGAAGATAAGAGATGGTAGTGTACAGCTGTTTTAAAGACCTGGAGGGAGGAGTGGGATTGAAGAGAGTGAGGGAGTTTGTTCCAGAGGCGGGAGAAAAGAGGAATGAAGGAGTGAAGGTGAGCAGAGTCTTGATTTTGGCAGTTTAACCATAAGAGGTTTGCAGGCAGATCTGGGTGACCTCTGGGTAGCATTTGGTGTCAGCAAGGATTATTGCCTGTACAGCATCAATTCAATCTGTACCACCGTGGGGAAAAGGACATCACAGGCACTTCCTCTATTCATGCATTCACCAGGTGTGATACCGCATTTGCCTTCTACAGGAAAGGGGAAAAAAATGCATGGAAAGCATGGAAGAGCTTCCCTTTGGTTACAGACGCCATTCTGTTTATACAAAATCACCCATTTGAGGAAGTTGAAGTATATTCTGAGCATTTCAAACATCTGGAGCGTTTGACAATGGGCATGTATGACAAAAAAAAGTATGAGCCTTGAAAACATCCCATCAACGAAGGTCGCTTTGCTGCAGCACACCAACAGAGCAGTCCTCCAACCTGGTATTTGGTCAACAATTCGTCAAACTCGGCCACCGGTTCCTGAGCCAGAAGGTTGAGGTTGGACAATGCAGGATAATCATTGGAATCCGGTTCGGATGACGAAACATGAAGCTGCCAAAGCATGCACAGCACTGATAAAGTGTGAATGCAAATCTGATAGATGTAAATCATAGATGTAAATGAGTAAAACTTGGACTCACTTGTACAGATCTGTTAAGCTGCACTTGTGAAAAAATATATATATATAACAAAAAAGCTACACAGTCATAGCAGAATGACATCCATGTTTCTATCTTGTGACGTCAATTTTAAAAAATGATGGCTATGTCATGCTTTTTGGTTTTTTTATATTCCATTGTGGCCATCTGGTTCAACATACAGCTTTCTTTTTTTCCTTATACAACAACAACATGCATTTTAAAGGCCATTTTCCCTGCTAGAGCGGGGGTTAGCCTTGCGGTCCCCATGACAATCTTCTCCATTTTGCCCTAAATATTAAATCACATTTCGATGTACAGTACTTTCTATCTGCGCATAATATACTGTTGCGAATATGGAATTTGACCTCCATATCCGCTTGTAAATATTCCCCTATCTTCTCCGATACTCCCCAACTCTCCCCTTACCCCATTCCCTAGTCCCATTGTCTGTAAACAACACCCATTAGAGCCGATCTTCCCCTTCATTCCCCCATTAAATGTCGTGCCCAGGTCCCCCGCACCACACGTAGACAATTATAGGACATCTTGCTAGTTATTCTTAATCTATGTCAGTTAAGGACTTGTTTCCATTAATTATGACTCTTCGTTGCACCAGAATGTGATGATATGGCACCAGTAGGAGTTTAGGACCTTCCCATACCTCCCCGCATCTCTTCCCATCATCTCAAGCTCCAACAACAACCACAACAACAGCGGCTTTGCGTCCTCACTCCGGCTCGGTTGGCCGCCATTGAACATGTGCTCGACGGGGTTACCCAGAAGGGGGCTCCCTGTCGGCCCCTCGTCAAGGGCGGAGCCGGTAACCCCCGCACCCAATGAGAAGCCATGGGCCGATGCCAGATGGGGCGGAGCTAACGAGCGAGGGCGTGACTCCCCGCCGGATATACGCGGCCCCGCGCCGGACGTGACGTCAGAGATGCGCCCCGAGCTTGGAAAGACAAGACGCCACCCTCCCGAGCGCTGAGCGACCTCCCCGGCATCTCCACCAAAGACGCCACCCTCACGAGCGCTGAGCGACCACACCAGCATCTCTGGACCCCACCGTACGTGATCCTGCCCTGAGCACAGGTGCACCTGGAGCGATCGCTACCCGCTTTCCTGGCCATCAAACCCCGTGTGAGTCAGCGTTGTCCCGTTTATCTGTGGTCTGTCTAGGGTTAATATAAGGTTGTGTCTAAGTGCCCACCTTCCTATGTTTCCCTCTTGTCCCTGTAATCTAACCTTTTCCGCCTTAATATAACCTCCTCCGGAGGTCTTGAGAACTGAACCCCTGGTGTCGTATTGTGTGATTATAATCCAGCCGGGTGTCTTCTTTTCCTTATTGAGCCAGCATAGCGCGGCTTCGTCGACGTTCGAGTACAATCGGGTAACTTGTACGGATACGGCGGCCATCCCGCTCGGCCCACCATACCATCAAAGTCGTATCTGTAACAATTGGTGTCGGGAGTGAGATTCGAGGCCCGACCAAATTTTGAAAAAAAAAAAAACGAATAGAGGAAAAAAAAAATTTGGTCAAAATTTGGAGCGGCCGAAATTTGTTTTGTTTTACGAAACTCGAATTTTGAAAGTCGCGCTATGGCGGATCAAGACGGCTGGGGTCCGGTAGGGGAGAGTGAAGCAGGGTCGGTCCAGGACCAAATTGAGACACGTGAGGAGAGCGAAACAGCGGGGGTAGCAGACGCGCGAAATGGCGCCTCGCACATAGCTACGTGGGCCGCACCCGCTGCACAAGTGGGAGGGATGGCCCAGATGCAGGTCCTCATGGAGCAATTTATGGCGCAAATGCAGGCGTCCCTCAAACTGCAGAGTAACCAATTGGGGGTAATGAGGGACGAAGCGAGGGCTCAGAGTGAGCAAATGGGGGTAATGAGGGACGAAGCGAGGGGTACCAGTGAGGGATTAGACAATAATTTTAAGGGATTAGACATGAAATTTGGGAAATTAGACGATAGATTAGGGGAAATACAGGAGGGGTTAACGGGGGTAGAAAACAGAATGGCCGCTCAAGAGAATCAAATGGAAGGGATGCAAAAAGGGTTAGAGGGGTTAGAAAACACCATGGAAGGCAAATTGAGGGACATGAGGGACCAAGCGGAAAGGGAAGTTAACCAAATGGGGCAGCAGATAGAGGGGGTCAGAATGGGGGTAGAAACCAAACTGGATGCTCACAGGGAGGAAATGGAGCAGATGAGGGTGGCATCTGGGCAGGAGATGCAAGTGATGGGAGAGGAGATCAGAAGAGGAGTGAGTGAGGAGGTCGGAGGAGTGCGCGAGGAGGTGAGGCACTGTAAGGAGCGCATGGAGAAAGAGGTGAGAAAGGGGACTGTAAAATTGCAAGGTGGTATAGAGGAGTTGACGCTGGGAGTAGAACAACTGACAGTGGGACAAAAGGAGTTGGGGGACCAGGTAAAGAAGAACACAGCGGTAATAGAGGGTTTAAAATCGACACAGAAGGAGATGAAAAAGGACGTAGGGGTAATTAAAAAAGAGTGTCAGACGGTACATGAGGACCTGACGAGGAAAATGGACAAGGTGGTAGAGGTAATGGAGGTTAAAGAGCGGGAGGTGCGGGAGCACATAGAAAAAAATAAAGTGGAGTTAGAGGAAGAACTTAAAGGGGCGCACGAAGAGATGAAGGAGATGAAGCAAAAATTAGAAGAAGTGGAAGAAGGGATGAGCGAAATTAAGAAGCGACGGAGAGGGGATAAGAAGGAGATAAAGGAGGAGATAAAAGAATTGGTCCAAAGTCTGTGTTTGGATCGTGATGATGTGCTCATTAACCGGATGAGGGATTCGCAGGTGATGGAGGAGAAGCGAAGAGAAAGAGGACCCGGTGTAAGTGGTGACCAATATGGTCGTGCGTATGATGCGCCAGGGGATTTAAGAAGCTTGGGGGTCGAGATAGACCCGGGTGTTCGTGAAAGGCCGTTGGTGAGGTGTGCGACAGGTCTGGTGTGCGAAAAAGGAGGTGTGCAAGAAAGTCCGACTCTGGGGTGTGTGAGGAAAAAGTGCGTGCCAAGGAGTGAGTGTGCTGGCGAGAGTGAGTCGGTCGTAGCGCGTGTGCGAGGGAGCACATGGAAGCGTGGTGTGGTGAGTGTTACAGAGGGTGTGACGGGAGAGTGTGCGCAGGAGTGTGCGCGAGAAAGGTGTGTGACGGACAGGTGCATGAGGAAAGAGTGCGCTGTCAGAAGTAAGGAAGAGTGTCCACCTGTGGTGAGTGTTACAGAGGGTGTAACGGGAGAGTGTGCGCGAGGAAGGTGTGTGACGGACAGGTGCATGAGGAAAGAGTGCGCTGTCAGAAGTAAGGAAGAGTGTCCACCTGTGGTGAGTGTTACAGAGGGTGTAACGGGAGAGTGTGCGCGAGGAAGGTGTGTGACGGACAGGTGCATGAGGAAAGAGTGCGCTGTCAGAAGTAAGGAAGAGTGTCCACCTGTGGTGAGTGTTACAGAGGGTGTAACGGGAGAGTGTGCGCGAGAAAGGTGTGTGACGGACAGGTGCATGAGGAAAGAGTGCGCTGTCAGAAGTAAGGAAGAGTGTCCACCTGTGGTGAGTGTTACAGAGGGTGTAACGGGAGAGTGTGCGCGAGGAAGGTGTGTGACGGACAGGTGCATGAGGAAAGAGTGCGCTGTCAGAAGTAAGGAAGAGTGTCCACCTGTGGTGAGTGTTACAGAGGGTGTAACGGGAGAGTGTGCGCGAGAAAGGTGTGTGACGGACAGGTGCATGAGGAAAGAGTGTGCTGTCAAGAGTAAGGGTGAGTGCGTTGTCACGAGTGGAGGTGAAAGTAGTGAGAGTGACATGGAGCGTGAGTTAGTTGTGACAGGTGAGCGAGGATGTACACCTGGGATGGAAGGATGCACACCTGGAATGGTAGAGCGTGAGTGGGAATGCACGCTGGAGTTGGTGGTGAGGCACGTGGTTGGGTGTGCGAATGAGGGCACACCTGTGATTGTCACAGAGGAGGTGACAGAGGAGGGGGCGCGAAGAGGTGTGTTGGTGTGGTGTGCTACCAACGGATGTGTGCCAAAGTGTTCGGTGGTCAGGTGTGTGACCAAGGCTGTGAGTGGAATGGGTGTGCCTGGGTGTGTAAGGAACGGTACAAGGAGCATGGAAACGGCTGGAGGTGTGAGCAAGGAACGGGCTGCGGGGTGTAAGCAAGCAGGTGAAGCATCGACGGTGACCGGGTTAAAGGTTAGGTCGACTTTTAGCCGAAGCGGGCCCTCGGTGCGTGCCGGGCCTCGCTTTGAACGGCCGCGTCCAGGCTCCACTAGGTGGAGCGGGCAGCTGGATAGGAAGGGTCGTCATGGCGACCACTTTTTGGTGAGACGTGCCGGCAGGTCTAGATCGGGGCATTGGATGGCTCCACGCCGAGGTGGTGTGTGGGATCTCGGCACGGGTAAGCCCCCGTCCCTGCACCGAGTGCCGGACGCATCCAGCCGCAGGCACAAAACAACCAGCATCCATTGTTTGGCTTTACGAAGCCGGGCTTTGGACAGGAATTGGCGCACCGAGAGGTATTAGTGAGTCGACTGGGTGATGAGGTTAGTGTTTTGGACCCAAAATTAGAGAAAAACAAAATTTGGTGATTGGCAAAGGATTGGCAGTAGTGATTGGCAGATGATGAGTAGGATTGGCAAATTTTTGATTTGTTGAAATTTGACGTGCAAAATTGATAGTGAGAGACCCCCGATGTGGTGGGATGGCAAATCCACCATCCTTCCCATGTGGGGGGCAAAGGAGCAATAGCTTATGGGGTGTATGGCAGTGAAAACTAGCCCGGGTGGGTTAGGATATGGTGTGTAGGGATCTAGCGAAGATGACAGTAGGTAACGTTAAGATTAGTTAGTGACTGATACCTGTAGTGGGGACGCAGGTAGATTAGTATGGATTATAATGACGAGGGAGCGCAATAGTTTAAAGGGACGACTGGGAAGCGCAAGTTTCAGAAGGGAGTAGTTAGCTGAGATGATGCCGTGTTTGTGAGGATGGAACAGGTGTGATTGCACAGGTGTGCAACTGGACAGGTGTGTGGAGCAGTGTATGAGCAGTGAGTGTGTGGATCAGCGCGAATGCGCTTGGGGAGAGAAGGGTGCAGGTGGCACCAGGTGTGAGAGCACAGGTGTGCAAGTACAGGTGTGTGGAGAGAGTTGGAGTAAGTGGTACGGAGTGGTGTGCATGGTGCGAAGGTGTGAATGGGGGAAGAGTGGACCCCCTTTCACGAGTACCCGGGGCGGGTAGTGTAAGTGTTAGGTAGAGGGTGCAGGTAAATTGTGGTTGGATATTGGCATTTGTGGTGCGGTTGCAGAATGGTGTTGTGAATGGGTGCATTAGTGTTGTGGAAATGGCTGGGCGTGTAGCCTGTTAGTGTGTGTAGTTGGTTGGGCACTCCACCACTGTGAGGATGTCGGCCAGGTGAGGCCGCAGGTGGGCTCTGGGAGCCGGTAGTTGTGAGTGGGTGCCTGAGGATCCCGGGTGTGGATCGGGCAGCCCAGTGCCAGAGAGGGCACGGAGTGGGGAGAGTGCCAGAGGGCCTTCCCCAGGTAGTTAGGTTAGGGCAAGGAGCAGGTAAGCTCGGAGGCAACTGCAGTGGTGGAGGTGTGCAGGTGGGTAGACCCACTGGGAGAGGTACACGTCGCAGCCCAGAAATTGTACGAGGGCACCGGGAGATGAATCGGGGGAGTGAGACCCCAAATTGAAGAGCACCACAGTTTGGCCAATGGGAATTGGTTTTTAGAACCCATAGTGTAAGAGGGCCAATGGTTTGGCCGGAGAAAGCCCCCGGGTAGTGTAAAGTTGTTAAAGTCATTTAGGAAATAGTTAGGATTGATGAACCTGTCGCACCATACGCAGCCACTTGCCTGTGGTGATGATGATGACTCCACACCTGTGTTTTCTTTGTTTTGTGCAGGAAATGAGAATTGCTGTTGGATTTGTGAGACGCATCACGACGTGGATGAGACATTGGGGTGATTCCATCTCTCCCTCCCTAGGAGGGACTGATGATGAATTGGTGATGGCAAATTTTGATGTTGAGTTGAAAATGGCAAATTTTGATGAGAGTTGAAAATGGCAAATTTGATTGGTTAGGAGGGAGAGAAGACGAATTTGGTATATGGGAGGAACGGGGAAGACAGTAGGGATGTTTGTGGATTTGTAAAGTAGATGTTTATGGGTAGTGTTGTGTTTTGTTGATACAGTAAGGGGTAAGGGAGGGGCCATGTAGGTTACCTGGTGGGGGGGGCGTACGGTAGGAACGTACCTGTCTCACCTGGTTCCCATGTGCCCCCAGTGTGCATCACCTTGCATTGCGTGCACTTTTGCGCCCTTACCACCTTGCTCACTTGTCTTGTTTTTGTCTCCCACCTCCGAGGATCTGGCTTTGGGGTAGAGAGAGAGGAGAGAGAGGTGCTGGCGACGCAGTTGTGGGCCTGCACTTTCGCTGTTCGCTGCCTGGATCGGTACACCATATGGACCGCAATGTTTGTGGCCACCCACAATGGACCGCAGTTCGTTTGCGGCCAAGCACCACCCGGGGATGGACCTATGGGTCAACGTGGCACCTATGCCATACAGGTGAACCACTTTTAGTTAAACACCAAGTGCACCACAAGAAGAGCAAGAGACACCTGCAGGGTTAGGGGTTGTTGAAGTTATTTTTATTCCAATGAACAATGGTGACTGCACCGATTGGTGGTGGGGTGGTGCTTTTGATGCGCGGGAAGGGTGCTCTGCACGTTATTAAAGGCCGTCGGCCACAGAGCACTCGTGGGTTGGTGTATCGATGTTGGCAAGCGCGCTCTCTCTATGCATAACATCTGCATGTGTTCCTCCAAAAACAGGTCCTGGATCGTAGTGTAAATAGCAGCGTAGTCTTGTAAATAATGCTCCCTACCGGCTGTATGTTTAGTTTGAGAATTCTTTCCGGATTCGGTTATCCTGTGGGTGTGTTTCTGTGAGGAGAAGGGTGCAACGTCGCAGGGGGACATATTTACTCATTTGTGAATATCTGTAAAACTGTCGCACTCAGGGTAGAGTTAATAGTAGAGGGAACTACATTGCGTGCCACACTAAAGTAGGTAAAAATTTATCGGGTCGGGACGCCCCGAGGGTAGAGAAGGGTGCAATGTTGCGAATATGGAATTTGACCTCCATATCCGCTTGTAAATATTCCCCTATCTTCTCCGATACTCCCCAACTCTCCCCTTACCCCATTCCCTAGTCCCATTGTCTGTAAACAACACCCATTAGAGCCGATCTTCCCCTTCATTCCCCCATTAAATGTCGTGCCCAGGTCCCCCGCACCACACGTAGACAATTATAGGACATCTTGCTAGTTATTCTTAATCTATGTCAGTTAAGGACTTGTTTCCATTAATTATGACTCTTCGTTGCACCAGAATGTGATGATATGGCACCAGTAGGAGTTTAGGACCTTCCCATACCTCCCCGCATCTCTTCCCATCATCTCAAGCTCCAACAACAACCACAACAACAGCGGCTTTGCGTCCTCACTCCGGCTCGGTTGGCCGCCATTGAACATGTGCTCGACGGGGTTACCCAGAAGGGGGCTCCCTGTCGGCCCCTCGTCAAGGGCGGAGCCGGTAACCCCCGCACCCAATGAGAAGCCATGGGCCGATGCCAGATGGGGCGGAGCTAACGAGCGAGGGCGTGACTCCCCGCCGGATATACGCGGCCCCGCGCCGGACGTGACGTCAGAGATGCGCCCCGAGCTTGGAAAGACAAGACGCCACCCTCCCGAGCGCTGAGCGACCTCCCCGGCATCTCCACCAAAGACGCCACCCTCACGAGCGCTGAGCGACCACACCAGCATCTCTGGACCCCACCGTACGTGATCCTGCCCTGAGCACAGGTGCACCTGGAGCGATCGCTACCCGCTTTCCTGGCCATCAAACCCCGTGTGAGTCAGCGTTGTCCCGTTTATCTGTGGTCTGTCTAGGGTTAATATAAGGTTGTGTCTAAGTGCCCACCTTCCTATGTTTCCCTCTTGTCCCTGTAATCTAACCTTTTCCGCCTTAATATAACCTCCTCCGGAGGTCTTGAGAACTGAACCCCTGGTGTCGTATTGTGTGATTATAATCCAGCCGGGTGTCTTCTTTTCCTTATTGAGCCAGCATAGCGCGGCTTCGTCGACGTTCGAGTACAATCGGGTAACTTGTACGGATACGGCGGCCATCCCGCTCGGCCCACCATACCATCAAAGTCGTATCTGTAACAATACAATAACGCGTATGCAAGAAAAAGTATTGAAACGGCCGTATTGAGCCATATTCAGTCAAATATGACCGCCATTTTTTTCCTGAACTTTTTTTCCCAAACAAATGTTGATTTTAATGGATTCCTTGCATCGAAAAACATATAAAAGATGTTTTATTAATGCTTCTATCTGGTCTAGTACCGAAAATGCCGATTTATGGATTTTGACGAGTCCATGGTGGCCATCTTGGATTTTACACCCTTAATATGGACTGATTTTTGGAGCATGGGATTTTTTCATCTATATACCCATAGCTACTCATAATTTAATAAACTAGGGCATGCCCGTACGTGGGTGCAATGCCCGTACGTGGGTACGTGGGTACGTGGGTGCGAGTACGGTGACAATCCCCCCCCCCCTCTATTTACATGAAATGGTTTGGTTCATGAAATGTTTTGGTCCATTCGCAACGCCAAAGCGAACGGCGAACGCTTTACATGAAATGGTTTGGTCCATGAAATGTTTTGGTCCATTCGCAACGCCAAAGCGAACGGCGAACGGCTTGCGAGTACAGTGACAATCCCCCCCCCCCCCCCTCTATTTACATGAAATGGTTTTAATTAGTTTTAAAACATAGTTTAACGCCAACATAGCGGCAACATAGTTTGCCAACGTGAAATAAATGAATACGCTCTCAAATGTGCCGTCCGAGGCAGAGTGTGTTCGCCACGTTCGGCACACGCGATAGCTCGCTGCTCTCTGATTGGTTGAATCGTTTTTTGGACATAGCTCGGTAAGTAATTGTCCGATTAATATGAAACCTTGAAAAGGCACATCCTCGGGTCCCCAGCAATATACCTGGCAAGTTTCAAGTATATCGGACCCGTGGTTGTCGAGAAACAGCGGTCACAGACAAACAAACAAACAAACAAACACACATACAGAGATTACTGGAATTATAGATAGATTATTTAAAATAATAATTTTTTGGTGCTTTTATCACTTGTCACGATTTTTGCGTCCTGTATTGTCATCACAATCCATCCATGCTTGCCATCATGGCAGCAATTTGGTGGGGGTCTTAATCATTTTAATGACCCCTATGAAATACGGTATATAAATTCCATGACGGAACACTCCGCGTGTGAAGCAGCAGGTGTGACAGTTTATAGTCGGCTCGGGAAAACGAAACGAACCCAGACTCGTCAGCACAAAAGCGAATGTGCAGACTTGAATAAACGGCGATACCGTACATAAAACAAGACAAACGAGAATAAGCCTTATCGATCGTATTTCAATTTGTATTGAATTGCGAATGAATGTTCTTTACAAGCCGATCACAAGTGAACTTCCTGATCGCGTCAAATCGGAAATGTATTGTTTAATAGTTTTAAAACTTTGAACAGGCCAGGACTCGTCATCACGTGGACACTCCAGTCACATGTCAAGCGCACGTGGAGACTCCAGTCACGTGTCAAGCAATCTTTTCTCTGGACGATTTAACATAATTGTGATTTTGTAATATATCTACTGTGTAAAACACAAACCGCAAAAATGAACATTCCAAACCCCCACCTCCAGCAATGACTCGTTCGCGGTTTCTTTCATACTTCATTTCTTAAAACAAAGTAAAACTACCCGAGGCTGCCATGTGGCATTCCGAGGTCAATGCAAGATGCGTGAGAAATGTTAGGTGAGTGGCAAACAGCAACAAGCAGGGAGGTATAGGTGTGTGTGGGCCAAGGGTCCAAGAGGTGGTAAGTGGTGTTCTCAATTCTCATAACGACAACGTTCGAATGTCCAATTTAACGAGTCGAGGAACAAAGAAAATTGTTGTTTAATATCACTTAACGTAGACACGATGGCTCCATTACTGCCATCACAATCCATCAATTGTTTAGTGTGATTGGTCCTGTACCAACATCACAATCCATCAATTGTTTAGTGTGATTGGTCCTGTACTGACATCATAATTCATCAATTGTTTAGTGTGATTGGTCCTGTACCAACATCACAATCCATCAATTGTTTAGTGTGATTGGTCCTGTACTGACATCATAATTCATCAATTGTTTAGTGTGATTGGTCCTGTACCAACATCACAATCCATCAATTGTTTAGTGTGATTGGTCCTGTACTGACATCATAATTCATCAATTGTTTTGTGTGATTGGTCCTGTACCGACATCACAATCCATCGATTGTTTAGTGTGATAGCTCCTTTACTGACATCATAATTCATCAATTGTTTTGTGTGATTGGTCCTGTACTGACATCACAATCCATCAATTGTTTATTGTGATGGCTCCATTACTGCCATCACAATCCATCAATTGTTTAGTGTGATTGGTCCTGTACCAACATCACAATCCATCGATTGTTTAGTGTGATTGGTCCTGTACCGACATCACAATCCATCGATTGTTTAGTGTGATAGCTCCTTTACTGACATCATAATTCATCAATTGTTTTGTGTGATTGGTCCTGTACCGACATCACAATCCATCGATTGTTTAGTGTGATAGCTCCTTTACTGACATCATAATTCATCAATTGTTTTGTGTGATTGGTCCTGTACTGACATCACAATCCATCAATTGTTTATTGTGATGGCTCCATTACTGCCATCACAATCCATCAATTGTTTAGTGTGATTGGTCCTGTACCAACATCACAATCCATCGATTGTTTAGTGTGATAGCTCCTTTACTGACATCATAATTCATCAATTGTTTAGTGTGATTGGTCCTGTACCGACATCACAATCCATCGATTGTTTATTGTGATGGCTCCTTTACTGACATCATAATTCATCAATTGTTTAGTGTGATTGGTCCTGTACCGACATCACAATCCATCGATTGTTTAGTGTGATAGCTCCTTTACTGACATCATAATTCATCAATTGTTTTGTGTGATTGGTCCTGCACTGACATCACAATCCATCAATTGTATATTGTGATGGCTCCATTACTGCCATCACAATCCATCAATTGTTTAGTGTGATTGGTCCTGTACCAACATCACAATCCATCGATTGTTTAGTGTGATAGCTCCTTTACTGACATCATAATTCATCAATTGTTTTGTGTGATTGGTCCTGTACTGACATCACAATCCATCAATTGTGTACTGTGATGGCTCCTTTACTGACACCATAATTCATAAATTGTTTAATGGCTCCTTTACTAACATCACAAACCAGCAATGGCTCCTTTGTTGCTGGCTTCAATGGCTCCTTTGAATAATGGCTCCTTTACTGACATCACAATCCATCGATTGTTTCGTGTGATAGCTCCTTTACTGACATCATAATTCATCAATTGTTTTGTGTGATTGGTCCTGTACTGACATCACAATCCATCAATTGTGTACTGTGATGTCTCTTTTACTGACATCACAAACCAGCAATGGCTCCTTTGTTGCTGGCTTCAATGAATGGCTTCAATGGCTCCTTTGAATAATGGCTCCTTTACTGACATCACAATCCATCAATTGTTTAATGTGATTGGTCCTGTACTGCCTTTGCCATCTATCAATTGTTTAGTGTCATGGTTTCTTTACTGCCATCACAATCCATCAATTGTTTGTGATGGCTCTATTGCTGCCATCACAATGCATCAATTGTTTAGTCTTTTACTGGCATCACAATCCATCAATTGCTCAGTGATGTTTTTTTTTTTGGGGGGGGGGGGGGGGGGGGTTTGTATACAAGATCGAGGTTCGTGAAAGAGCTAACATTAATCACACAAAAAAAGCTTACACATAAAACATATGATAAAGGGAGCGGGAGACAAGATGGGGAGAGAGAGGGAAGCACACAAGTACAACAGTAGAGAACAGCCACATCGGGAGATCTGTGGGAGGGAGAGGGCTTGGGGGGAGGAGGCATGGGAAAGGGGTGGGGGGGGGGGGGAGAGGTAAAAAAAAACACATGGATACTGCTAAGACTTCCAGGAAAGAAGTCGTTATTTCAGAAGAGTGGATCTGGGGTGAATTAACGGGGGTAGAAAAGATCAAGGTTTTGGATGTGGGAAGATAAGACATGGTGGTGAACAGCTGTTATAAAGACCTGGAGGGAGGAGTGGGATTGAAGAGAGTGAGGGAGTTTGTTCCAGCGGCGGAAGAAAAGAGGAATGAAAGAGTGATGGTGAGCAGAGAGTCTTGATTTTGGCAGTTTCACCATAAGAGGGTTGGTGGCAGATCTTGTGCGACCTGTAGGAATATTTGAGGGACAGAGCACAGAGAGAGCTGGGGGAGCTAGGCCGGAGAGTCTGTAGAAGACAGAAAGTCCACCAACCTGCCTGCGGTGAGTGAGTGGAAGGCCCTCAGAATCAGCTTCATCGCTGGAGATTCCAATGATTCTGAAAGGTTTGGTTTCAACAGCGTGAAGCCGAGCTAGGTGTGAGGCAGGAGCACCAGCCCAGAGGGGAGAGCAGTATTAAGAGAACAGGGGACAGTAGTAGGGACAGAACAGAACAGTAGGGGAGAGCAGAGATCTTGTACTGTTGCTACAATCCACCAATTGTTCAGTGTAATGGATCCTATACTGCCATCATAATCCATCAATTGCTCAGTGTGATGGGTCTTGTACTGCCATCACAACCCAATTAGTGTGATGGGTCCTGTACTGTCATCATAATCCACCAATTGCTGCGTGATGGATCCTGTAGTGTCATCATAATCCATCAATTGTTTTGTACAATCGATCTTGGACTGCCATCACAACCCAATTAGTGTGATGGGTCCTGTACTGTCATCATAATCCATCAATTGTTCAGTGCAATGAATTCTGCACCGACGTCATAATCCATCAATTGTTGACCGAGATGGCCCGGTATTAAATCAGCTTTGTCATGTGGGCCATATGGATGATGAAGTGACACCAAAAGATGTGCTACATGTCGAGATGGCAGATCCTCCCCCACCAACTGTAAGACCTATGTTTCTGTTCAAAGATCTCTGCAAAGGCAACCAGAAGTATTTTCCAATACATGTATTCACAAGATGGGAGGAAACTGCGTCAAAACGTGGTGTGTGGAGGAAAGCATTTACGTAAAGTAAAGCAGAAAGCTATTACGTAAATCAGAAAGAGGTCAAGAGACCTGGCTACCATTACCCACCCGTTGACCATTTCTCCCTGCAGTCACCAACGCAGACAGAGTTCGTGTCGGTTCAATGAGCCACGTGCGACGATGTAGAAAACCTCAACCCAAGCCAGAAGCATGTACCAACATCATTTGAGATGAATGGATGCCTATGTATATAGGAGGGAGAGGAGTTTGGAAGAGAAGGGAAGTGTGGAGGGAGAGAGTGAGGGGAACGTGCAGGGGTGTGGGGAGCAAAATTCCATTCTACCATATTTGCGTAGTACCTAATAAATAGATAACCGCTTCACACGAATGGAACTACATTACTAGACAACGGGTGCATCGGCATAAGACAGACAGTACAAAGGAAGTTGAACCTGGGGTCCCAGCATCGTGAAGCGTGGGTTCAGGTCGATATACCAAAACAGGCCGATCCATTTTAACAGCTCCATTATTCATAGTAAACATGTTTTTGTTATGACATGGGCACGTGGTTAAAATGAAAAGAACATGGTAAAAGTATGAGAAGCAACATGTTTTTGGCTCGGTTCGGATAATCCCGATGCGGTGGCGTTCCACACAAACCCACAAGGCAGGCCAAACTTGGGTCACGCATACTTTGAACTGAAACGATCTGTTTGGGAACACGTTCCGCACAGAGTTTGTACACAGCTTGATAACACTGAAGCTGCTGCAGATAATCCGGGTGTGACGTCACAGGCGGTAGCCATGAAAAAGAGGGCGTTTGATCCGGAGCAACGTTGGGAATGCTGCTCTTCATGATGGACCGTTCCCAAACCATGGAAAATCAATGCGAATACAAAGTCATTAAAGCGAACATGTCTGTTGAGGTGCAATTGCATTTCGGATAGAGGAGGCATGAACTTAAGCGGACATGTTACGTTGAGGGAACGATGTGAAAACTTGATCTTTGGATGGTACATTGACAGGAAAGCATTTGTGATGATACACGGCCTCCTCGGTTATCCATTGTTGGTGGTATTTTTGATCCACAGTGTGATGAACTACATTTGAAAAATCTTTTGCATTAAACTCGAGTGCCAGCAAGAGGGGCTGTCCACGTCGATCTTTTCAGACCATGCCCTTTCGTGCCATTACATAATGATCAAATTCCATGAATTGATAAAATGATTCCATGAATTGATAGAAAGATTCCATGAATTGATAGAAAGATTCCATGAATTGATAGAAAGATTCCATGAATTGATAGAAGGATTCCATGAATTGATAGAAGGATTCCATGAATTGATAGAAGGATTCCATGAATTGATAGAAGGATTCCATGAATTGATAGAAGGATTCCATGAATTGATAGAAGGATTCCATGAATTGATAGAAGGATTCCATGAATTGATAGAAGGATTCCATGAATTGATAGAAGGATTCCATGAATTGATAGAAGGATTCCATGAATTGATAGAAGGATTCCATGAATTGATAGAAGGAATCCATGAATTGATAGAATGATTCCATGAATTGATAGAATGATTCCATGAATTGATAGAAGGATTCCATGAATTGATAGAAGGATTCCATGAATTGATAGAAGGATTCCATGAATTGATAGAAGGATTCCATTAATTGATAGAAGGATTCCATGAATTGATAGAAATATTCCATGAATTGATAGAAGGATTCCATGAATTGATAGAAGGAATCCATGAATTGATAGAATGATTCCATGAATTGATAGAATAATTCCATGAATTGGAAGAAGGATTCCATGAATTGATAGAATGATTCCATGAATTGATTGAAGGATTCCATGAATTGATTGAAGGATTCCATGAATTGATAGAAGGATTCCATGAATTGGTAGAAGGATTCCATGAATTGGTAGAAGGATTCCATGAATTGATAGAATGATTCCATGAATTGATAGAAGGATTCCATGAATTGATAGAAGGATCCCATGAATTGATAGAAGGATCCCATGAATTGATAGAAGGATTCCATGAATTGATAGAAGGATTCCATGAATTGATAGAAGGATTCCATGAATTGATAGAAGGATTCCATGAATTGATAGAAAGATTCCATGAATTGATAGAAAGATTCCATGAATTGATAGATTGATTCCATGAATTGATTGAAGGATTCCATGAATTGATAGAATGATTCCATGAATTGATTGAAGGATTCTATGAATTGATTGAAGGATTCCATGAATTGATAGAAGGATTCCATGAATTGATAGAAGGATTCCATGCATTGATAGAAGATTCCATGAATTGATAGAAGGATTCCATGAATTGATAGGATTCCATGAATTGATAGGATTCCATGAATTGATAGGATTCCATGAATTGATACAAGGATTCCATGAATTGATAGAAGGATTCCATGAATGGATAGGATTCCATGAATTGATACAAGGATTTTTTTATTTTTTTTTTTATTTTTTTTGTATACAAGATCGAGGCTCGTGAAAGAGCGAACATTAATCACACACAAAGACAAACCGACACATAAAACATATAACATCGGGAGCGGTAGACAAGATGGGGAGAGAGGGGGAAGGACACAAACACAACATTTGAGAGCAGGGACCGAGAGACATGGAGACATCGAGAGATCTGAGAGAGGGCGAGGGCTTTGGGGTGGGGGGGGCATGGGAAGGGGGCGGTGGGAGAGGTATAAAACATATGGACACTGCCAGGACTTCCAGGAAAGAAGTTGGAATTTCAAACAAGGTGGATCTGGGGTGAATTAGCGGGGGTAGAAAAGATCAAGGTTTTGGATGGGGGAAGATAAGAGATGGTGGTGAACAGCTGTTTTAAAGACCTGGAGGGAGGAGTGGGATTGAAGGGAGTGAGGGAGTTTGTTCCAGAGGCGGGAGAAAAGAGGAATGAAAGAGTGAAGGTGAGCAGAGAGCCGAGATTTCGGCAGTTTAACCATCAGAGGGTTGCTGGCAGATCTTGTGCGACCTGTAGGAATATTTGGGGGACAGAGCACAGAGAGAGCTGGGGGTGCAAGGCCGGAGAGGAGTCGGTAGAAGACAGAAAGACCACCTACCTGCCTGCGGTGAGTGAGTGAAAGGCCCTCAGAGATAGCTTCATCGCGGGAGATTCCAATAATTCTGAAAGCTTTGGTTTCAACAGCGTGAAGCCGAGCTAGGTGTGAGGCAGGAGCACCGGCCCATAGGGGAGAACAGTATTCCATTGAGCTGCGGATGAAAGCCTTGTATGTGGTGAGGAGCTCAGGTGTGCCGAGGAAGGACTTCGCACGACGGAGGATGCCCAGTCGGCGACTGGCTTTGGAGGCCAGCTTGGAAATGTGGTTTTCCCAAGAAAGATCATGGCAGATAGTGAGACCCAAAATCTTGAGCGACAGAACTTCTTGGAGAGGATTGTTGAGAAAGTAGATGGGAGGGTTGTCCAGTCGATCTTTTCGGAGAGACATAGTAAGAGTGTGAGATTTGTCAGGATTGAAAGACATGTTCCACTTGTTTGACCAGTCTGTGATTTTGTCCAGGTCTTCAGAGAGTGAGGAGGCAGCAGACTGCCGATCTGAGGGAAGAGGAATGGAGCGGCAGAGAGTGGAGTCATCAGCAAAGAGATAGAGAGGATTTTCCAGAGAGTCGGAGAGATCATTGATGAAGACCAGAAAAAGCACGGGGCCCAGAACACTGCCTTGGGGAACTCCAGCCTGAACAGGAAGAGGAGATGAGAGAAACCCATTCAGGGCCACACGTTGACGACGACTAGAGAGGAAGTCCGCCAACCATGCGTGGAGATTTCCATGGATACCAAAGGAGGAGAGTTTGGTGAGCAGAGCGGGGTGCCAGACCGTGTCGAAGGCACGTGATATGTCGAGGGAGACAGCTCTAATTTCCTGTTTGGCATTGAGGACCTCCATCCATTGTTGAGACAGCAGAAGCAGCATGTCCAGAGTAGAATGACCTGGTCTGAAACCAAATTGATGATCAGAGATCAAGCCATTGGAGAAGAGGAAAGATTTCATATCCGAAGCAATGATGGATTCCATGACTTTGCTGATAATTGGGAGAAGGCTGATTGGTCTGTAGTTGCTAGGATCTGTTTTTGCACCTTTTTTGTGCAAAGCGGTGATGTTGGCTGATTTCCAAGCAGATGGCAGTTGACCTTGAGCAAAAGAGAGGGTGAAGAGAACAGAGAGAGGGTGAGATAGAGCAGCAGAGCAGGATTTTAGGACCCGTGGGCTGATGCCGTCGGGTCCAGTTGCAGAATCAGAGTCGAGGGTTGACAGAAACTTTTCCACCTTGTCAGGAGGAAAGGACATGGAGTCCAGGAGCAGCAGGGTACGACTGGGTATGGTGGGTACAGAGAGGGATGGGTTTGGGACACAAGATTTAGAGGCAAACACAGAGTTGAGGCATTCAGCTTTTTCACGTGCGGAGTCAGCTGTGTAGCCGTTTGAGGTAAGGGAGGGGATGGAGGGGGAACAAACACCAGAAACGGATTTGACCAGACGCCACCAGGATTTGGAAGAGGGAGACAGATAAGAGAGTTCGGTCTTGAGAACGGAGAGATATTGTTTCCTGGCTCTCCTGAGGGTGGACACACACTTGTTTCGGGCTTTGTGAAAGGAAATGAGATTTCCTTCCGTTGGATTTGCTTTCCAGGAGACGAAGGCAAGTTGTTTCTGGGCAACAGCCTCACCACAAGATTCCGTGTACCATGGACGGGAGGAAGGGTATGACAACTGAAGACGAGATGGGATAAATCTGTGCATGAGAGAGAGCAATTTACTTTGGAAGAATTCCCAGGATGAGTTGATGTCAGAGGTGGTAGAGATGGGAGACCAGTCCAGATGATTGATGGCTGCTTGAAGACCGTGCCAGTTGGCCTGAGTGAAATGCCAGACTCGTCGACGCTGAGCAGGCTCCCTGAGGATGGTCAGAGAGATGTCCACTTTAACAAGGACATGATCAGATGATCCGATCGGAGCAGAAGAAGAGCAGCAGACATTTTCAGGGAAGTTAGTCATAACCAAGTCCAGAAGAGAAGATGTTCCGTTGACTGAGATCCGGGTCGGGAAATTGACAGATTGTGTCAGTCCCAGTGAGTCGCAGAAGTCCTTTGCTGAGGAGCCATGGCTGGTGAGAGAGGTACCCACACCCAGCCAACTGGCATGATGACAGTTGAAATCACCACATATGAGGAAGAGAGAGTTGGGATGAGTAGATAGAAGTTGGTCCATATCATCAGACAGCGAGATGTAGATGGAGTCATCACTGTTTGGTGGACGGTACAACACACATATGAACAAGAGGTGGGAGCGAAGGGGAAGCCGTAGCCAGAGGTATTCCTGGGGGTGAGGTGGAGAGAGTGCAGTGCAGGGCGAGTGAGGAAGAGAGTTTTTGATAAAGATAGCAACCCCGCCTCCAGGACGAGGCTCAGGTCTATCATACCGGAGGAGGGAGTAGCCCGGGAGAGATACTATGGAATCAGAGACATCATAAAGGAGGAAAGTTTCTGTTAAGCAGATCACGTCTGGTTTGACAGAAGCAACCTGTATGGAGAGATCAGTTAAGTTTGAACGAAGGCCCCGGATGTTTGAGGTCCATACCGTTAATGAAGAGGAAGGGGGAGCATCAGATACAGAACAGAGGGGAGGAGGGGTAGGGTAAGATGTGGAAGAGGTGGAAGAGGTAGGGAGAGCTGTTGAAGGTGTGTCAGAGATTTCAGAATAGCTCGGAGAAAGGGAAGGATGGGGCGGACAAAAGGTTTGATGGTGATTGGGTGAGCCACAATGAGGTGTTATTTGAGGAGGGGGAAGAGCGAGGCAGAAGGTTGGGGGAGATGGAGGTGAGAGTTTGAAGGGGGAAGAAGTGGGGAGGACGCTTTGAGGAGGGGAGTGAGAGGGGGGAAATTGAGAAGCAATGAGGGTGGGGAGATTTGAAGGGGAGGGGTGAGGGGGGAGTTTGGGAGGGAAGGGACAAGGGGAGGGATTTGAAAGGGATGGGATATGGGGGAGATTTGGAGGGGAGGGGTGAGGCAGGAGTCTAGGAGGGGAGGGGCGAGGGGGCGTCTTGGCGGGGAGGGGTGAGGGGGTAGTTTAGGAGGGAGGGGGCAAGGGGGGAGATTTGAAAGGGATGGGTGATGGGGAAGATTTGGAGGGGAGGGGTGATGGGGAAGATTTGGAGGGGAGGGGTTATGGGGAAGATTTGGAGGGGAGGGGTGAGATTGGATTTTTGAAAGTGTACGATTTATGGGAAACGAACATTTATTGCAAAATGAGTTTCTTGTGACCTTCGAGTTAAAAATACGTTTAAGGACGCTGGATGGAGGATGGAGTGCAGGAGAGTTTAGGGAATGTAGAAAAAAGGCACTATAGGAGATGGATATTTTTTTGGGATGAATTGATTTGGTGAGCAAGTCGAAAGCAGCCTTTTAAAGAAGAAGAAGAAAAAGGTGTTATAAAATATGACGGAATACATAACTTGAGGGGAAAGTGCAAACATTGAAGGTTAATGAGTGAAAACTATCTGGGGAAATGGGGGAGAAACACGTGGTTGAAGAACGAACGAACGAATAAGAATGAATAAACGAATGAGAACAGAGAAGGCAGATAGTGAGATAGGATTTTGATAGGATTCCATGAATTGATGGAAGGATTCCATGAATTGATAGAAGGATTCCATGAATTGATAGGATTCCATGAATTGATAGGATTCCATGAATTGATAGGATTCCATGAATTGATAGGATTCCATATATTGATAGGATTCCATGAATTGATAGAAGGATTCCATGAATTGATAAAAGGATTCCATGAATTGATAGGATTCCATGAATTGATAGAAGGATTCCATGAATTGATAGGATTCCATGAATTGATAGAAGGATTCCATGAATTGATAAAAGGATTCCATGAATTGATAGGATTCCATGAATTGATAGAAGGATTCCGTGAATTGATAGGATTCCATGAATTGATAGGATTCCATGAATTGACAAAAGGATTCCATGAATTGATAGAAGGATTCCATGAATTGATAGAAGGATTCCATGAATTGATAGGATTCCATGAATTGATAGGATTCCATGAATTGATAGAAGGATTCCATGAATTGATAGAAGGATTCCATGAATTAATAGAAGGATTCCATGAATTGAAAGAAGATTCAATGAATTGATATAAGGATTCCATGAATTGCTAAAAGGATTCAATGAATTGATTGAAGATTCCATGAATTGATAGAAGGATTCCATGAATTGATAGAAGGATTACATGAATTGATAGAAGAATTCCATGAATTGATAGAAGAATTCCATGAATTGATAAAAGGATTCCATGAATTGATAGAAGGAATCCATGAATTGATGGAAGGATTCCATGAATTGATGGAAGGATTCCATGAATTGATAGAAAGATTCCATGAATTGATAGAAGGATTCCATGAATTGATAGAAGGATTCCATGAATTGATAGAAGGATTCCATGAATTGATAGGATTCCATGAATTGATAGAATGATTCCATGAATTGATAGAAGGATTGCATGATTTGATAGAAGATTCCATGAATTGATAGGATTCCATGAATTGATCGAAGCTTCCATGAATTGGTAGAAGATTCCATGATTGGAAAGAAGGATTCCATGAATTGATAGAAGGATTCCATGAATTGATAGAAGGATTCCATGAATTGATAGAAGGATTCCATGAATTGATAGAAGGATTCCATGAATTGATAGAAGGATTCCATGAATTGATAGAAGATTCCATGAATTGATAGAAGATTCCTTGAATTGATAGAAGGATTCCATGAATTGGGAGAAGATTCCATGAATTGATAGAAGGATTCCATGAATTGATATAAGGATTCCATGAATTGATATAAGGATTCCATGAATTGATAGAAGGATTCCATGAATTGATAGAAGGATTCCATGAATTGATAGAAGGATTCCATGAATTGATAGAAGGATTCCATGAATTGATAGAATGATTCCATGAATTGATAGAAGGATTCCATGAATTGAGAGAAGGATTCCATGAATTGATAGAAGGATTCCATTAATTGATAGAATGATTCCATGAATTGATGGAAGGATTCCATGAATTGATGGAAGGATTCCATGAATTGATAGAATGATTCCATGAATTGATTGAAGGATTCCATGAATTGATAGAATGATTCCATGAATTGATTGAAGGATTCCATGAATTGATTGAAGGATTCCATGAATTGATTGAAGGATTCCATGAATTGATAGAAGGATTCCATGAATTGATAGAAGGATTCCATGAATTGATAGAAGGATTCCATGAAGTGATAGAAGGATTCCATGAATTGATAGAAGATTCCATGAATTGATAGAAGATTCCATGAATTGATAGGATTCCATGAATTGATAGAAGATTCCATGAATTGAGAGAAGATTCCATGAATTGATAGAAGCATTCCATGAATTGATACAAGGATTCCATGAATTGATAGAAGGATTCCATGAATTGATAGGATTCCATGAATTGATAGGATTCCATGAATTGATAAAAGGATTCCATGAATTGATAGAAGGATTCCATGAATTGATAGAAGGATTCCATGAATTGATAGAAGGATTCCATGAATTGATAGAAGGATTCCATGAATTGAAAGGATTCCATGAATTGATAGAATGATTCCATGAATTGATAGAAGGATTCCATGATTTGATAGAAGATTCCATGAATTGATAGGATTCCATGAATTGATCGAAGATTCCATGAATTGGTAGAAGATTCCATGATTGGATAGAAGGATTCCATGAATTGATAGAAGGATTCCATGAATTGATAGAAGGATTCCATGAATTGATAGAAGATTCCATGAATTGATAGAAGATTCCTTGAATTGATAGAAGGATTCCATGAATTGGGAGAAGATTCCATGAATTGATAGAAGGATTCCATGAATTGATAGGATTCCATGAATTGATATAACGATTCCATGAATTGATATAAGGATTCCATGAATTGATAGAAGGATTCCCTGAATTGATAGAAGGATTCCATGAATTGATAGAAGGATTCCATGAATTGATAGAATGATTCCATGAATTGATAGAAGGATTCCATGAATTGAGAGAAGGATTCCATGAATTGATAGAAGGATTCCATTAATTGATAGAATGATTCCATGAATTGATGGAAGCATTCCATGAATTGATGGAAGGATTCCATGAATGGATAGAATGATTCCATGAATTGATTGAAGGATTCCATGAATTGATAGAATGATTCCATGAATTGATTGAAGGATTCCATGAATTGATTGAAGGATTCCATGAATTGATTGAAGATTACATGAATTGATAGAAGAATTCCATGAATTGATAGAAGAATTCCATGAATTGATACAAGGATTCCATGAATTGATAGAAGGAATCCATGAATTGATGGAAGGATTCCATGAATTGATGGAAGGATTCCATAAATTGATAGAAGGATTCCATGAATTGATAGGATTCCATGAATTGATAGGATTCCATGAATTGATAGGATTCCATATATTGATAGGATTCCATGAATTGATAGAAGGATTCCATGAATTGATAAAAGGATTCCATGAATTGATAGGATTCCATGAATTGATAGAAGGATTCCATGAATTGATAGGATTCCATGAATTGATAGAAGGATTCCATGAATTGATAGGATTCCATGAATTGATAGAAGGATTCCATGAATTGATTGAAGGATTCCATGAATTGATTGAAGGATTCCATGAATTGATTGAAGGATTCCATGAATTGATAGAAGGATTCCATGAATTGATAGAAGGATTCCATGAATTGGTAGAAGGATTCCATGAATTGATAGAATGATTCCATGAATTGATAGAAGGATTCCATGAATTGATAGAAGGATCCCATGAATTGATAGAAGGATTCCATGAATTGATAGAAGGATTCCATGAATTGATAGAAGGATTCCATGAATTGATAGAAGCATTCCATGAATTGATAGAAAGATTCCATGAATTGATAGAATGATTCCATGAATTGATAGATTGATTCCATGAATTGATTGAAGGATTCTATGACTTGATTGAAGGATTCCATGAATTGATAGAAGGATTCCATGAATTGAGAGAAGGATTCCACGAATTGATAGAATGATTCCATGAATTGATAGAAGGATTCCATGAATTGATAGGATCCCATGAATTGATAGAAGGATTCCATGAATTGATAGAAGGATTCCATGAAGTGATAGAAGGATTCCATGAAGTGATAGAAGGATTCCATGAATTGATAGGATTCCATGAATTGATAGGATTCCATGAATTGATAGAAGGATTCCATGCATTGATAGAAGATTCCATGAATTGATAGAAGGATTCCATGAATTGATAGGATTCCATGAATTGATAGGATTCCATGAATTGATACAAGGATTCCATGAATTGATAGAAGGATTCCATGAATGGATAGGATTCCATGAATTGATACAAGGATTCCATGAATTGATAGAAGGATTCCATGAATTGATAGGATTCCATGAATTGATAGAAGGATTCCATGAATTGATAGGATTCCATGAATTGATAGAAGGATTCCATGAATTGATAGAAGGATTCCATGAATTGATAGAAGGATTCCATGAATTGACAGAAGGATTCCATGAAGTGATAGAAGGATTCCATGAATTGATAGGATTCCATGAATTGATAGAAGGATTACATGAATTGATAGAAGGATTCCATGAAGTGATAGAAGGATTCCATGAAGTGATAGAAGGATTCCATGAATTGATAGAAGATTCCATGAATTGATAGAAGATTCCATGAATTGATAGAAGGATTCCATGAATTGATACAAGGATTCCATAAAGTGACAGAAGAATTCCATGAAGTGATGGAAGGATTCCATGAGGTGATAGAAGGATTCCATGAATTGATAGAAGGAATCCATGAATTGACTGAATGATTCCATTAATTGATAGAATGATTCCATGAATTGGAAGAAGGATTCCATGAATTGATAGAATGATTCCATGAATTGATTGAAGGATTCCATGAATTGATTGAAGGATTCCATGAATTGATAGAAGGATTCCATGAATTGATAGAAGGATTCCATGAATTGGTAGAAGGATTCCATGAATTGATAGAATGATTCCATGAATTGATAGAAGGATTCCATGAATTGATAGAAGGATCCCATGAATTGATAGAAGGATTCCATGAATTGATAGAAGGATTCCATGAATTGATAGAAGGATTCCATGAATTGATAGGATTCCATGAATTGATAGGATTCCATGAATTGATAGAAGGATTCCATGAATTGATAGGATTCCATGAATTGATAGGATTCCATGAATTGATAGGATTCCATGAATTGATAGAAGGATTCCATGAATTGATAGGATTCCATGAATTGATAGAAGGATTCCATGAATTGATAGGATTCCATGAATTGATAGAAGGATTCCATGAATTGATAGGATTCCATGAATTGATAGGATTCCATGAATTGACAAAAGGATTCCATGAATTGATAGGATTCCATGAATTGATAGAAGGATTCCATGAATTGATAGGATTCCATGAATTGATAGGATTCCATGAATTGATAGAAGGATTCCATGAATTGATAGGATTCCATGAATTGATAGAAGGATTCCATGAATTGATAGGATTCCATGAATTGATAGAAGGATTCCATGAATTGATAGGATTCCATGAATTGATAGGATTCCATGAATTGACAAAAGGATTCCATGAATTGATAGGATTCCATGAATTGATAGAAGGATTCCATGAATTGATAGGATTCCATGAATTGATAGGATTCCATGAATTGATAGAAGGATTCCATGAATTAATAGGATTCCATGAATTGAAAGAAGATTCAATGAATTGATATAAGGATTCCATGAATTGCTAAAAGGTTTCAATGAATTGATAGAAGATTCCATGATTGATAGAAGGATTCCATGAATTGATAGAAGGATTACATGAATTGATAGAAGAATTCCATGAATTGATAGAAGAATTCCATGAATTGATAAAAGGATTCCATGAATTGATAGAAGGAATCCATGAATTGATGGAAGGATTCCATGAATTGATGGAAGGATTCCATGAATTGATAGAAAGATTCCATGAATTGATAGAAGGATTCCATGAATTGATAGAAGGATTCCATGAATTGATAGAAGGATTCCATGAATTGATAGGATTCCATGAATTGATAGAATGATTCCATGAATTGATAGAAGGATTCCATGATTTGATAGAAGATTCCATGAATTGATAGGATTCCATGAATTGATCGAAGCTTCCATGAATTGGTAGAAGATTCCATGAATGGAAAGAAGGATTCCATGAATTGATAGAAGGATTCCATGAATTGATAGAAGGATTCCATGAATTGATAGAAGGATTCCATGAATTGATAGAAGGATTCCATGAATTGATAGAAGATTCCATGAATTGATAGAAGATTCCTTGAATTGATAGAAGGATTCCATGAATTGGGAGAAGATTCCATGAATTGATAGAAGGATTCCATGAATTGATATAAGGATTCCATGAATTGATATAAGGATTCCATGAATTGATATAAGGATTCCATGAATTGATAGAAGGATTCCATGAATTGATAGAAGGATTCCATGAATTGATAGAAGGATTCCATGAATTGATAGAAGGATTCCATGAATTGATAGAATGATTCCAGGAATTGATAGAAGGATTCCATGAATTGAGAGAAGGATTCCATGAATTGATAGAAGGATTCCATTAATTGATAGAATGATTCCATGAATTGATGGAAGGATTCCATGAATTGATGGAAGGATTCCATGAATTGATAGAATGATTCCATGAATTGATTGAAGGATTCCATGAATTGATAGAATGATTCCATGAATTGATTGAAGGATTCCATGAATTGATTGAAGGATTCCATGAATTGATTGAAGGATTCCATGAATTGATAGAAGGATTCCATGAATTGATAGAAGGATTCCATGAAGTGATAGAAGGATTCCATGAAGTGATAGAAGGATTCCATGAATTGATAGAAGATTCCATGAATTGATAGAAGATTCCATGAATTGATAGGATTCCATGAATTGATAGAAGATTCCATGAATTGATAGAAGATTCCATGAATTGAGAGAAGATTCCATGAATTGATAGAAGCATTCCATGAATTGATACAAGGATTCCATGAATTGATAGAAGGATTCCATGAATTGATAGGATTCCATGAATTGATAGGATTCCATGAATTGATAAAAGGATTCCATGAATTGATAGAAGGATTCCATGAATTGATAGAAGGATTCCATGAATTGATAGAAGGATTCCATGAATTGATAGGATTCCATGAATTGATAGAATGATTCCATGAATTGATAGAAGGATTCCATGATTTGATAGAATATTCCATGAATTGATAGGATTCCATGAATTGATCGAAGATTCCATGAATTGGTAGAAGATTCCATGATTGGATAGAAGGATTCCATGAATTGATAGGATTCCATGAATTGATAGAAGGATTCCATGAATTGATAGAAGATTCCATGAATTGATAGAAGATTCCTTGAATTGATAGAAGGATTCCATGAATTGGGAGAAGATTCCATGAATTGATAGAAGGATTCCATGAATTGATAGAAGGATTCCATGAATTGATATAAGGATTCCATGAATTGATAGAAGGATTCCCTGAATTGATAGAAGGATTCCATGAATTGATAGAAGGATTCCATGAATTGATAGAATGATTCCATGAATTGATAGAAGGATTCCATGAATTGAGAGAAGGATTCCATGAATTGATAGAAGGATTCCATTAATTGATAGAATGATTCCATGAATTGATGGAAGCATTCCATGAATTGATGGAAGGATTCCATGAATTGATAGAATGATTCCATGAATTGATTGAAGGATTCCATGAATTGATAGAATGATTCCATGAATTGATTGAAGGAAACCATGAATTGATTGAAGGATTCCATGAATTGATTGAAGGATTCCATGAATTGATAGAAGGATTCCATGAATTGATAGAAGGATTCCATGAAGTGATAGAAGGATTCCATGAATTGATAGAAGATTCCATGAATTGATAGAAGATTCCATGAATTGATAGGATTCCATGAATTGATTGAAGGATTCCATGAATTGATTGAAGGATTCCATGAATTGATAGAAGGATTCCATGAATTGATAGAAGGATTCCATGAAGTGATAGGATTCCATGAATTGATAGAAGATCCCATGAATTGATAGAAGATTCCATGAATTGATAGGATTCCATGAATTGATAGAAGATTCCATGAATTGAGAGAAGATTCCATGAATTGATAGAAGCATTCCATGAATTGATACAAGGATTCCATGAATTGATAGAAGGATCCCATGAATTGATAGGATTCCATGAATTGATAGTATTCCATGAATTGATAAAAGGATTCCATGAATTGATAGAAGGATTCCATGAATTGATAGGATTCTATGAATTGATAGAAGGATTCCATGAATTTATAGGATTCCATGAATTGATAGGATTCCATGAATTGATAGGATTCCATGAATTTATAGAAGATTACATGAATTGATAGAAGAATTCCATGAATTGATAGAAGAATTCCATGAATTGATACAAGGATTCCATGAATTGATAGGATTCCATGAATTGATAGGATTCCATGAATTGATAGGATTCCATATATTGATAGGATTCCATGAATTGATAGAAGGATTCCATGAATTGATAAAAGGATTCCATGAATTGATAGGATTCCATGAATTGATAGAAGGATTCCATGAATTGATAGGATTCCATGAATTGATAGAAGGATTCCATGAATTGATAGGATTCCATGAATTGATAGAAGGATTCCATGAATTGATAGAAGGATTCCATGAATTGATAGGATTCCATGAATTGATCGAAGGTTCCACCAAAGAGACTTACCATTAACTACTTTGTTGAAATTGGCATTCTTGGTCAATAACCTCTGTGGTGGTTCTGTGGAAGGCTCACAATTGATTAGCATCAAATGTTCAGCCCAGACTTGTTTTTATAAAATCTGGTGTGCATGGATGCAGGGTGTGGGCGTTAGGGGTCGACTTGGTGAGATCATTTTCATTTACACTATAAACAAGGAGTACAACTTGGATGGTACAGAATACTGTACATGTACGATGATCGATATCAATTCACCCCTCCCATTGGCAGCAATGGCAGCACATACCTACAGATAGACGTCATTTGCTGTGCTGGCGCTTGTGACATGTTGCAACGTGCATGGTGCACGTCGGCCAGCAGGGGGTTGAAATGGAGGAGACGACGCAGGTGAGGTGGAGGTCAACGTGAATAGGTGGTCTATCGATCAAATGGCACGCACCCGCACAGCTCACCTGCAACATCAGTCGTGAGTCGCAAGGAGGCGTTTCAACACTGCACAAGACCATTCACCGCAAGCCTTTTGAGCAGATCCTCACAAAGGTTCCACCAGTACATGAGTCATCACCAAAACACCCTTCAATTAACCCCTCCGAGCATGGCTGGCATGAACCAAGGGCTACACGAGGAGGACTCACAGGAATGGAAGAGCAGAAGCACAGTATACTCCAAAGATCCGTGGGTCCAGCGACTTCCACTACAAATGTGGTCCATTTTAAACAGTTAACGCAGGCAGGTTGGTGGTCTTTCTGTCTTCTACCGACTCCTTTCCGGCCTGCCCCCCCCCCCCCAGCCCTGTCTGTGCTCTGTCCCCCAAATATTCCTACAGGTCGCACAAGATCTGCCTGCAACCCTCTTCTGGTTAAACTGCCAAAATCAAGACTCTCTACTCACCTTCATCCTTTCATTCCCCTTTTCTCCCGCCTCTGGAACAAACTCCCTCACTCTCTTCAATCCCACTCCTCCCTCCAGGTCTTTAAAACAGCTGTTCTCCATCATCTCTTATCTTTCCCCATCCAAAACCTTGATCTTTTCTACCCCCGTTAATTCACCCCAGATCCACTTTTTTGAAATACCAACTTCTTTCCTGGAAGTCCTTGCAGTGTCCATGTGTCCCTCATGAGGAGCATCCCTCTCTAGATGAAGAACCTAGACAAATCAATCAATGATGGGTTTTTCACACCAGCTGGAATCTAATCCCCGGCCCTTTTAAATTTTGATGGTTCATCAAATGCAATCGTGATAACAACAAGATGGGCCACAAAGGTCTAGTCATAGTGATGATAGAGCCAAAGGGAAAGGAAAAGATAAACATTTGCACACTCGTCCTTCTCAGTGCATAACTGACTAGACCATTGTGGCTGGTCCTTCAAGTGGCTACCCGGTGCTGCGTTTTAGGTCCCTGACACTGTTGGGTACACAAGCTGGAAATTGAGAGAGGCGGCGGACCTCAGTGGGTGTCAATTTATCATGGGCAATAAAAAAAATCAGGTGACCAATGTGGAAGTTTAATGAATCCCACAGTTGCTTCACTAACTGCCAGATAGGTACCCACATTTTAACTGGGCAGCATGTCCAGTCCTTCCCAATTATCTACCTTTGCACCTCATGTCTTGATTTTTTTTGATAGCATAATGAAAGAATGATGCACTGTGCGTTTCAGGGAATAATATATTGTTATGTTTGTGGGAGTAGTGATATGTAGAGTCAGGTAGATTCGTATAGGTAGGTGCTCCGGATGTCGGGTAAGAACCATCACCTGTAATAAGTTCTGTTTCGCCGAATGTCGGAGTAAGGTGTATCTTCGTCCCCGTCACGAGGGGCGGGGCATGTTAACTAGCTTAGGGGATAAGGATAAATTATCCCTTGTATGTCTTACCCTATGTGATTTATGCTTTGGCTCTTTTGGCACTGCACCGTAGACACTAGTGAGAAATGCCATTAATTGCACTAAATAATAACCATAAAACCAACCGGAAGCCAGTTCTGAGCACAGCCATTTGGGACGCCCCAGATACATCGCCACCAAAGACAGGCAGGCCGAAAACACGCCCCGGAGACTTGTGATTGGCCGGGGTGGAGCAAGAAGCGACTCGCCATTGGGCGGGAGTCGACCAACGGGAAGGCCAGGGTCGGAGGGGACTCGTGATTTGCCAGGGCGGAGCAAGAAGCTACTCGCTGATTGGTGGAAGGAAGGCCGAGGAGAAAGCCGAGCGTCGATTGGCAGGGACCACCGAGGACGTCAGAGGCGAGCAAGAAGCAGTGCGCTGATTGGTGAAGAAGCGCTGATGACGTCAGGACCCGACGTTAAAAGAACTCGAGGACGGACATTTTCTCTCTTGCTCGCTGACCCTGGACTCTTGCTTTTTGCCCTTCACGCCTTCATTTTGCCTTTCCTCGCCTCTTGCATCTTCCTCTTGTCCCTCGACATTCCTGCCTCTCGCTCACCCCTGGCCTTCGACACTTGCTGAAAACCATCCTTTGGCGTGCGAGGAGAACGGAGACCTGACTTTGTGCACGCGCGCCAAATGACGAGCGGTTTCCCACCAACGCTGGAACCGCATCTTGACTGCGCACTGGGGCCTGGACGATTGCTGACGAGGCAGCGAGTTTAGCTAAGTGCCACGATAACCCACACATATTTTATTTTATCCAGTTTATATTCCCTGTGTCTGTGTTTCCAAGTCTGGTGAGGGAGCGCTCCATTTAGGAATTTAGTTAGCGTCGCGTTTTCTTTGTCCCGGCATTCCGTTTTAATAAATCCTTTCATTATTTTCTGTACATTTGTAAATCCGTTTCCGTTTGAGTTATTTATGCAGGGTGAACACTGAACTATAACACTACGTGGAACGGACGGTGCCCGTGATCCGCTGAAGCCACCGACATGTATGGCGCCCCCTATCGTATGCACCCAGAAAAATGAATGCCCCCATAGCCTTTGTGGGTAGGTGTAAGTTTTCCAAGATAAATTTTGCCATTATTTTCATCGCAAGAACGTACTAAAAATATTGAATCCATGATTATCAATGTTACACACATGACTAATACTGTAATGTACACTGTACTTGCACAAAATACAAGGCAAAACATGGCTATCAAGGTCGAGTTTTCCAAGATTCATTCACTGAGACTGCCATGAGAACAAGGGCATCTTTAGCTAATGGGGTGGCATCATCTGTTGCACCATTTCCAACATCTACATAGCCATGATATTTGCCTTCAGCAAATTCCACATGCTTGTGAATAGACATCTCGTCCAACATCAAGGCGATGATAGTCTCCTTTCCAGTTTCTCTGTTTCTGGTCACTTTTCCTGCTAGTGAGGAGAATGCCTGTTTCGTGAAACCTGGATCACCATCAATCCTACTGTACCATCTCCGAAGTTGGCGTGGGTGGGGTATGCTCAAGTCAAAAGTTTTTCTGACATATTCATAAGCCTTTGCCGAGTAGAATTGTAGTGTGAGTGCAAAGGACTTCAGCTCCTCAGGATAAGCAGATGATCCCTTTCCCTTTTTGCATTCAACGATTCTTGTCATCAAATCTTTAGGTATGCCATCAATGGTGCCATCAAGCAAGTCCGCGCAATTGGTGGAAATCAGGTTTTCATTCCGTAGCTCATTGATGACACCTCTCAGGGTCTCTACCTTCCGCTTAAAACGGCGTGTTCGTTGATGCACTACTTTCATTTTCTTTTGACATATTTCCAGTCTCTCTATGGACTTATCTAACTTGTGCTTCAATTTCCTCGGAGAGTCCATTGTAGCATAATTGTGCTCAGCCAGCGGGTCAACAGGGGCATTTTGCTGTGGCAATGGGCAAGAATGAAGATCTGGTTCCCTTAAAGGTGGTGTAGAAATGCGGACTGCTGGGCATTTCCGGTTGTTCACTTTCTGAAACAAAAAACAAAAAACAAAATTTCAAAGGGTAATTCCATGCAAACAGTGATGTACATTGCAGAAGCTAATAATTAAAATTGCTGTAATCACTATAGGAACTAGTAAATTTCATAAATTAGTATTTTAATCACAAAGTACCAGAAGGTCTTACATTGGTTGCCCATTTGTGTGCACACAAACAAAATCAGAATTTCTGCCAGTGTGCATTAGCAGGTAACATAAATGTTCCCAAAATGTGATCTCTTTCAATACATTAGTTGTCTAAGAGACTAAGACAATCAAATAGACAATGTCATCAGATATAAAGATAAATTCTTTAAAACTATTTTATTGCAGCCGTCTAATGACAGGTGCCTCTTTTGGTGAAAATTGTCATCCCTTAAACAATGGCTTTATTCCAAAGTGTTACTAAAATTCATTATGAAATTTAATTTTGTTTTACACCTCACCAATTGCATCAATTATTTCTGATGTGAAGGATTGTCTTAGTACCTCAAAACCTGATCAAGACACACAATATCAAAGATGGAATCACATGTGACATATATACTGTACATGTCACAATGTACTCTACCTGTATTTCTTAGTCTAAGTTTGATATAATTATTAATAATAGAACAGTGTACACTCAGAGCAACTTGGATTTAAATGTACAGATGTGAATACAACATACCTTTTGGAGATGACGAGGGAGGTCAAATATTGTTGGCACAGCAGAATCACGGAGCTTTACACGCAGTCCAAACGTGTGGAAGCTTTGTGCTGTGAAGTGCTTGGAGCATAGCACAGACCTGGCTGTTGGCATCCATCTGTCCCTCCGCATGTTTATCAGCCATTGCCTCAACCGATCTGGGTTGCATCGTGGAAACCTGAAAAAAAAAGTGATTACATGTAAGTGACAAAAGGGTGACAAGGGAAAAAAATGGAAAAAATTGGCGTTTCCTTACCTGTGAAATGTCAACCCTTTCTCGCGATTTTCACGAACATCTCGATTCGTGCAGTTGATTGCAGAACAGGATGGCATTCTGTTTTACTCTAGTATCATGTCACCGAAGTGAAACAACTAAGAACAAATGTGCAATTATGAAAGAAATCTCTATATAAATCTTGCAAGATGTGTACGTCGTTCAATCACAGCGATACAAAAGCAATACGCTTTTTGCGTGACTAAATCCCATAATGCATTGCGATCCCGTGGCTTCATGTAAAACTCACTGCCTATGGGCCTTTTGTGTGTGTGTTCGCAGACTGTCCGTTCCACGTAGTGTTATAGTTCAGTGAGGGTGAAGACGTCGGCGAGACCCGTCCAGGTAAGTCGGTACTCTTCTTCCTCCTCATAGTCAGGTTCACTATGTCAATAAATTATATTTCGTTCAAAATCATGGTAGATTAGCAAACCTATACATTTTTGGAAAGGTTATAGCATAAGGAAACTAAAAATCAATGTTTACATTTGGAGAGATACCTGTATGGCGGCCATTTTGGATTTTCAAAATGGCCACTGTAAAATACATATTTTGTTCTATTTCTGCCTCTAATTACCCTAAAAACTTTTTAAAATATACTAAACCTATATTTTCAGGGACAAGGAATCCAATGAAAGTATCAAATTAGTGCTATGGGGAATGGTAAGACACGAATCAAAGGTTTTGAATTGCAAAATACTGTCTTTATATTCGCGATAAGTTGCATAATCAAATACATGTTATCATTTTGTACAGGCAGTTAATAACATCAAAATGTGTCACAATAATTCATATCACCAAACATACACAGGCAGTCAGCAAAATCATATATACACATGCAGTCAGTATAACTTCACATCTACACGGGCAGTCAATGACAAAATATACACAGGCAGTCAATGGCATCAAACATACACGATTACAGAATATGCCATTTAGAGTTCGTCATCACTGTCCTGTGTGTCGTATCCGACAATATAGTCCGCATCGTTTTCACAGTCCGTTCCACACAAGCAAAGGTCGGTCAAATTGATTGGCAAATCGAATTGGTCGAATGGTCGATCGAATCGAATTCGATGAATCGAATCGAATCAAATCGATCGAATTGGTCGAATGGTCGAATGGTCGATCGAAGCGATTGGTCGAATGGTCGAATTGAATTGGTCGATTGGTCGAATTGGTCGGAATTGGCAAATGTAAACATTGATTTTCAGATTTTCCATGTAATAACGTTTCCAAAAATGTATAGGTTTGCTAATCTACCATGATTTTGAACGAAAAAACATAGTGAACCTCACTATCACGTATAATCCGCCACATAGTTGGATTCAAAACGCCTCCATTAACGCTCGTTTGCCTTCTGTGGTTCTCTCAGTGTTAATTGAGGGAACCACATGACAATATTTTCCCAATGTCAATTTTGTACAATTTTAGAACCAAAGGCCAGACATCAGGGTAATGCATTATGCCTCTAACTTTAAAGCTTTGATTTTCTGAAAGCATTTATTAGAGATGGAGATTAAATGGTACAGGAATTCTAAAGCAGGATGGACGACTACAAAGAGACCTTTTGGGTTTGTAAACAGCAACACAACCTTCAATGATCAGCATAACATTCATATTCACAGCTTCCAAGAGGACAGTCTTGGCAGAATAATGAAATTAACATTCCTCCGTAAATACACTTATTGTATCCTGCATAGGGCTAAGGGCGCTTGATATCAAGTTAAATTGTACTTCCTTTATGCTCCTCTCCCTGGCAAAGCTAGAATGTCCCAATGCAGTATTCTGGACCAGTCCTATTGATAATCTTCATCAACAATCTCTCTGACTCTGGACAATCCTCTTTATTACTGATGACTCCACTCTCTGCCGTGACATCCCTCATCCTTCAGACTTTCCTCTCTAAAGACCTTGAAAAAAAATCACAAGCTGGCCAAATACATGGAATACGTTTTTCAATCCTCCCACTATCTCTCCGAAAGAAAAGTCTGGAAAACCCTCCATCTACCTACTTAACATTCCTCTTCAAGAAGTTCAGTCATTCAAACTTTTGGGTCTCACTATCAGCCATGATCTTTCATGGGCAACCCACATTAAAAAAGCTGGCCTCCAAGCCAGCCGCCGACTGGGCATCATGCAAAGTCCTTCCTTGGCACACCTGAACACCTATCCTCCTACAAGGCCTTCATCCGCAGCTTGATGGAGTACTGCTCTACCCTCTGGGCTGGCTCCCCTGCCTCAGACCTTGATTAGCCCAATGCCATGAAAACCAAGGCCTTCAAGGTCATTGTAATCTCCCGCGATGAAGTCGAGTCTATGGGTCTATCGCTTTCACATCACAGACATGTCGGTTGTCTCTCTGTCTTCTATCGCCACCTTTCTGGTCTTGCACCCTCTACTCTTTCAGTGTATTATCCACCCTCTCCCTCCCCCAAGGTTTTTGCAGAACACAAGGTTTGCTAATAACCTCCATCTGGGGAATCTCCAAAAATCCAGGATCACTGCTTACCTCCAACTATTCATTCCTCTTTTCTCCCACATGTGGAACCAACTTCCACATTCTCTGCAATCTCATTCTTCCCTTCAGGTTTTCAAGACAGCTGTTCACCATACTCTCAGATCATCCCCCATCTAAAATCATGATCTTTTCCACCACTGTTGACCCTCCCCAAGCCGTCCTCTTTCCAGCTTTTCTGTTTTCCTTCCTGAGAGATTGCTTCTGTATCCATCTTGTCCACTCCCTGTCCTCATTCTTTTTGTTCAAAGTATCTCTCCATTTTGTCTTTCAACTCTGCTGTTCTGCGTTTCCCCCACTCCTTCTGCTATTCATTTTGTTATTTTGCATCCTGAACCATTCTATGCCCTCGGTCCTCCATGAGCCTCGACTCTGTATATAAAAAACAATTAATTAATTAGGGGGAGGGGAGAGAAACTCGTGAAAACAGCAATGTTAACGAGAAATTAATTTGCACAATTCTCACTCGAAAGTTTCTCATAATGCACTGGCTTGGCGGAATTCCGTTACATTTCAAAATGTCTACTCGTTCACCACAGTATCGATCATGGAGAGATGTCAAAATGTTATATCAGAGTTATGCAAGGATATACAAGGAACTAACACAGGAGGCCATTTGGCCCATCATGCTTGCACCATATCAACACCACCTTCACTTAATATTATCCGTTTATAGACTGGGCTGGCAGGGTAACCTAGAGGTATTCATATTTGCCTCTAAGCTGTCTAGCCTGTGATCAAATCTCGACCCAACTACAAACTGTCACCTTGGTGTTTCATAGGCAGGGTGAGGCCTCGATGTGTGTGTGTCCCTCACAAAGATGTTAAACTGGGCATTAAAAAAAAAATTGTTGTATCCGGATCCAAATCTTCACCAAAATCAAATTATTTCTTCCTTGTTGCACACATAACCTGTCCACCAAGTTTCGTCCAAATCCGTCCACAACTTTTTGAAATATCGTGCTCACAGACAGACAATCAGACAGGGGTGAAAACATAACTTTCAGTGGCGGAAGTAATTACTGTGCTAACCTCGAAGGGCCACTGTATCAGGACAACTGCACTCGCAGAAAAATAGTTTCTGCAAATACCCAGGCTTGTGTTGTACATGAAATAATAACAGCTTTATATACACTCAATTTCACTGGGGTGAAATCAGATGAGTTACCCGTCATTCCTGCCCATAGCCATTATATGTCTGTCTCCCACTATTTTGTCCCTTAACTACTGTTGGTGTTTCCCCTCTTTCTCTACTGTTCCTTTTGTTATGTTGCTTCCTGATCCATTCAGTGTTCTAGCTTTCATCCTTGATTTTGGATGAAAAAAAATAAATCCTAAATTGGATTTTTCATTTAAAAAAAAAATGGGCGGGGGGGGGGGGAGGCGGGGGAGGGAGGAGGCGGGGGAGGGAGGAGGAAAGGGATGGGTGATTAAGAGGGTTGTAAGATGTGGAATGACCACTGACAGCACATTCACCTTTTAACGAGACCATAAAAATTTAAGCAACTGTGTTCAAACAGAAGAATAGGCATTCAAGGTCATTTCATGAAATACATTCAGCATCGAAAGAGTAGGAAAGGACAACGGGCAGGTAAAGACACCCAAGCTTCCAGATGACTGTTTGAATGAAGAAGAGTTGAAGGAGTACCAGCGGATAAGTTATGTTGGTGGAAGAAAAATGTAACCACTAACCCAGCTATTGATGGTACAGGTATCTTAACACACATATATATATATATATATATATATATATATATATATATATGTATATATATATATATATATATATATATATATATATATATAGATATATATATATATATATATATATACATATATATATTGTTGCGGATATGAGATTGGCCTCCATCCATATCCGCTTGTAAATATTCCCCTATTTCCCCAATACTTCCCAACTATCCCCAATCCCCCATTCCCTAGTCCCATTTTCTGTAAACAACACTCTGTAGCCCCGACCTTCCCCTATTTCCCCCATTAAATGTCGCATCCAGGTCCACCGCATCTCACGTAGACAACTATAGGACATCTTGCTAGTTATTCTTAGTCTATGTCAGTTAAGGACTCGTTTCCATTAATTCTGACTCTTCGTTGCACCAGAATGTGATTGTATGGCACCGTTAGAAAGTTTAGGACCTCCCAATACCTCCCCGCAGCTCTTCCTCATGGTACAACAACAACAACAACAACAGCGGCGGCGGCGCGGGCAGTGTGCGTCCTCACTCCGGCTTGGTTAGCCGCCATTGAACATGTGCTCCGACGGGGTTACCACGCAGGGGCTCGCTGTCAGCTCCTCGTCAAGGGCGGAGCCCGGTAACCCCCCGCACCCAATAGAAGCGGCGGACCGATTCCATCTGGGGCGGAGCCAACGAGCCGAGGGCGTGTCACTCCCCGCTGAGCATGCGCAGGAAGAGGGAGGTGACGTCAGATGCGCCCTCAGCTTGGAGAGAGAAGACGCCACCTCCGAGCGCGGAAATACCTCCCCGCATCTCTGGACCGGACCGTGTTGATTCTGCCCCTGAGCCAAGGTGCACCTTGTGCTATCGACTGCCTGTCCTTCCTTGCCATCAATCCCCGTGTAAGTCAGTCTTGTCCCGTTTATCTGTGGTCTGTCGGGGATAGATAAGACTGTGTTTAAGTGCCCATCTTTTCTGTGCTTTACCTCTTACCGTGTAATCTACCCCTTTTCTGCATCACCAATTATATCCTCCTCCGGAGGTCTTGAGAACTGTACCCCTTGTGTCGTTGCATTTATCCCAGCCGTTGTGTCCTTTCCTTCATTGATTTAGCATAGCGCGATTTGGCCAACGTTCGAGTGGAATCGGGCGGGATAGGGTTCTAATCGGGGAGTAACTGTTCGGACGCGGTAATACCAAACCGCTCGGTAAACTAACATCTAAAACCGTGTCCGTAACAATATATATATATATATATGTTAAGATAACTGTAGCATCAATACACACACACACACACACACACACACACACACACACACACACACACACACACACACACACACACACACACACACACACACACACACACACACACACACACACACACACACACACACACACACACAACATGGCCAAAAGTATGCGGACATCCCTTCTAATTAGTGGATTCGGCTGTTTCAGCCACACCCATTGCTGACAGGTATATATAATCAAGCACACAGCCATGCAATCTCCATAGACAAACATTGGCAATAGAATGGCCCGTACTGAAGAGCTCAGTGACTTTAAACGTGGCACCGTCATCGGATGCCACCTTTCAAACAAGTCAGTTAGTCAAATTTCTACCCTGCTAGAGCTGCACTGGTCAACTGTATGTGCTGCTATTGTGAAGTGGAAATGTCGAGGAGCAACAACAGCTGAGCCGTGAAGAGGTAGGCCACACAGGCTTACAGAACGGGACCGCCAAGTACTGAAGCACGTAGCGCGTAAAAATTAAAAATAAAAAAAAACGCCTGTTCTCGGTTGCAACACTCACTACCGAGTTCCAAACTACCTCTGGAAGCAGCGTCGGCACAACTGTTCATCGGGAGCTTCATAAAATGGGCTTCCATGGCCGAGCAGCCGTACACAAGCGGAAGATCACCATGCGCAACGCCAAGCATCGGCTGGAGTGGTGTAAAGCTCACCACCATTGGACTCTGGAGCCGTGGAAATGCGTTCTCTGGAGTGATGAATCACGCTTCACCATCTGGAAGTCCGATGGATGGATCTGGGTTTGGTGGATACCAGGGGAACGCTACCTGCCCGAATGCATAGTGACAACTGTGAAGTTTGGTGGAGGAGGAATAATGGTCTGGGGCTGTTTTTCATGGTCTGAACTCGGCCACTTAGTTCCAGTGAAGGGAAATCTTAATGCTACAACATACAATGACATTCTAGATGATTGTGTGCTTCCAACTTTGTGGCAACAGTTTGGGGATGGCCCTTTCCTGTTTCAGCATGACAACGCCCCCGTGCACAAAGTGAAGTCCATACAGAAATGGTTTGTCGAGATTGGTGTGGAAGAACTTGACTGGCCTGCACAGAGCCCTGACCTCAACCCCATCAAACACCTTTGAGATGAGTTGGAACGCCGATTGCGAGCCAGGCCTAATCACCCAACATCAGTGCTCGACCTTACCAATGTTCTTGTGGCTGAATGGAAGCAATTCCCCGCAGCAATGTTCCAACATCTAGTGGAAAGCCTTCCCAGAAGAGTGGAGGCTGGTATAGCAGCAAAGGGGGGCAGGGGCGGTTGGGGGGGTGGGGGGGGACCAACTCCATATTAATGGCCATGATTTTGGAATGAGATGTTTGGGTGTCCACATACTTTTGGCCATGTAGTGTGTGTATATATATATATATATACAGTCATGTGAAAAAGTAAGTACGCCCCATGTAAAGTTTTGACTTTTTCAACATATTTCAACATAGAGCTATTTGATCTTCATTTCAACAATATTGATAGATAAAGGTGATATAATATAACAAATATCATGAAACATTTACATTTTGTAGTCCATTGTATAATTTAAATAAACATCAATGCAAATTTTGCATGTGGAAAAAGTAAGTACACCCCTAAATTTATCACTACTTCAAATACCTAAAATTAGAATCAGGTGCACCAGCTCAGGTGCAAATGATTAGAACATCGTCAGAGAGGATCTTGGAGGAACCTGTCTTATTTAAACCTCAGACATTTCGTTTGGTTTGCTCTTTGTTATTGAAGTGTGCGGCGTCACCATGCCGAGATCAAAATAGTGCTCTGAGGCCTTCAGAAAGAAGGTTATAGATGCCTACGAGTCTGGGAAGGGATTTTAAAAGATCTCCAAACAATTTGAAATCAATCATTCGACTGTCCGGAAGATCATCTACAAGTGGAGAAGATTCCAAACAACTGCCAACTTGTTCAGGCCAGGCCTCCCCAGCAAGTTCAGCCCGACAGAAGACCGCAATATGCTGAAAGAAGTCTCTAAGAAGCCCAGAATGTCATCACGGGACCTACAGGTAGCTATTGCCACTGTCGATGTCAAAGTGCACGAGTCTACCATTAGAAAGAGGCTGCACAAATTTGATCTACATGGGAGGTGTGCCAGGAGGAAACCTTTGCTGTCCAGAAAGAACATCAGGGCAAGACTAAAGTTTGCCAATGAACACCGAGGCAAAGACCAGCACTTCTGGAACAATGTGCTCTGGACAGATAAGTCAAAGGTAGAGCTATTTGGCCACAGTACCAGAAGACATCTTTGGCGAAAACCAAAGACAGCATTTTACCACAAGAACCTGATACAAACTGCAAAGCATAGTGGTGGAAATATTATGGTTTGGGGCAGCTTTGCTGCATCAGGGCCTGGGCAGCTCACCATCATAGAATCCACTATGAATTCTTCATTGTACCAGAGGGTGCTTGAGGATAATGTGAGGCCATATGTCGGAAAGTTGAAGCTCAACCGAAGGTTGACCTTGCAACATAACAATGACCCTAAACATACTGGTAGTAAATCCACCAAGGAATGGCTGAAAAGAAAGAAATGGAGGGTTCTGGAATGGCCAAGTCAAAGCCCGGATCTAAATCCCATCGAGATGTTGTGGGGGGATTTGAAACGAGCGGTGCATGCAAAAAACCCCTCAAGCATCGCACAGCCAAAATAATTCTGCATGGAGGAGTGGGCAAAAATTTCTCCCAGTCGATGTCAGAGACTGGTGGACAGTTATAAGAAACGCCTACTTGAGGTTGTTTCTGCCAAAGGGGCAATACCACCTATTAGAGCCAAGGGTGTACTTACTTTTTCCACATGCGAAATTTGCATTTATGTTTATTTAAATTACTAGGGCATGCCCGTACTATATATAAGCTAGGACGTGCCCGTACGTGGGTGCCCGTTCCTTGCCAAAAAAAAAAAAAAAAAAAAATTTGTGTAGGGGTGTGTGTGTGTAAACATCCTAGGGCGTGCCCGTACGTGGGTGCAAAAAAACATGCGTGCAAACAACAACAACAAAAAAAAACTTTGAAACCACGTGGCAGTAACGACCACAGAACCCCCCCCCCCCCCCTCTATTTACATGAATGGTTTGGTCCATTCGCAACGACCACAGACCCCCCCCCCTCTATTTACATGCAATGGTTTGGTCCAAAGCGAACGGTTTGGTCCATTCGATGTGATTCGATGATTCGATGTGAATGGTTTGGTCCATTCGCAACGACCACAGAACCCCCCCCCCCCCCCCCCTCTATTTACATGAATGGTTTGGTCCATTCGCAAAGCCAAAGCGAACGGACCACAGAACCCCCCCCCCCCCCTCTATTTACATGAATGGTTTGGTCCATTCGCAAAGCCAAAGCGAACGACCACAGAACCCCCCCCCCCCCCCCCCCTCTATTTACATGAATGGTTTGGTCCATTCGCAACGCCAAAGCGAACGGCGAACGGCTAAATCGCCATAGCTCGGTAAAGTACTTGTCCGATTAATTTCAAACCTTGAAAAGGCACATCCTCGGGTCCCCAGCAATATACCTGGCAAGTTTCAAGTATATCGGACCCGTGGTTGTCGAGAAAACAGCGGTCACAGCACACAGACACACAGACACACAGACACACAGACACACAGAGATTGCTGGAATTATAGATAGATACAATGGACTACAAAATGTAAATGTTTCATGATATTTGTTATATTATATCACCTTTATCTATCAATATTGTTCAAATGAAAATCAAGTAGCTGTATGTTGAAATATGTTGAAAAGTCAAAACTTTACATGCGGTGTACTTACTTTTTCACGTGACTGTATATATATGTATATGTATATATATATATATCAGTCACTATGTGACCTTCATATCATCAGTGGAGAACCGCCAGCAAGGTGTCCCATACAGCTGCTGCTGCACCTTGCTGGGAGCGATACCTGTAAGGGACACCTTGCTGGCAGTTCTCCACTGATGATATGAAGGTCGCATAGTGACTGATATAAAAACCGAAAGGGTCACAGAGTTACAAGTGTATGCAAAGCCTCACTGCGTTGCCCTGATGAAGCCCCAACAAGGGCGAAACCAGGTCGGTAACTGTGAGTTTGCATGCACTTGTGACAGTATCTGTATTTATAATCCGTAATGACGCACTGCTAGATGGTTCCTCTGGAACTTTGCAGGCAAGGCGGACGTGCATGGCGATGACGTCATGTTTGTCCGCTCATTAGGTTGGAGAACCAGATTACAGATACCATTATATATATATATATAATATATATATATATATATATATATATATATATATATATATATATATATATATATACACACCATACTGTCCTGCACAACCCTCTACCCGAGAAGTGAAATACTTTCCTTGGTCAAAGCATATTGCATGTCCTATTCCCTACATATATTTTAATCGCTGTCGAGCTATCATAAATAACGTATTAGTCCCTACCGGTGTACCCCGGAGGGGACTATAGGTTTGCACGCCGTCCCTCCGTCTGTCAGTCCATCAGTCCCGTCAATCCCTCAGTCCGTCAATCCGTCACGCAAAGAACAGTTTTCCGGACTTTTTTTTCTAAACTCTTAATGCTAATGATTTCAAACTTGGTACATGGTTTCCTCATGATAAGTTACAGATCAAGTTCGAACTTCACGACGTTTCTATCATTTTTGACAAAGTTATGGCACTTTGTTTATTCTAGAGTTCTCCTCAAGCCACACCGCGTGCCCTCAGCCTCGTCTCGCGAACGTCAACAGCGTGACAGCGTGCGCTTTAGGGAGGGGCGGAGCCAAGCCGAGCAACATATATATATACACATCGATCATTGATCGTGAACCTGAAAATATAATAAATTACTGATATTTAGCGACTCGAAAGGTTCTTTATCAACAACTTATTTTCTCGTGCTTCTGCTGACCTGTCTGCAAGGTGTATAAATCGAAGTCCCGAGTGCGAATCACAGGTGAGCCCATCCTGAGGTAATTAGCGATTGGGAACGATTCAGAACCTGTGGGTAAATAACCCTTGGTAATTTCCCCAACAGTTTTCCGGACGACAGACTGCCGGTAGGGGACATGTATTGCAGCGCAATACTCAGAATGCTTGTTTGAAAGGTTAATGAAGTAATATACTCTTCTTTTTTTTTCATCTCGGCGAAGGTGACAAACGATAGGCAATTCAGAGTATAGACACGCATGATTTTTGTCAAAACGGTCAGAGCAAACTCTATTGCAGCTTCCCAGTCTCCACTGATCGCCATGTCGCATTTGATCAACCCACAGCTTGCGCGGTTTTCTATCCTCGGTCTCCTTTTATACAACCTCTTGATACTTGCCATTTCCACGTTGATTTGTACAACTTGGGACGTGAAAAAAATCCCACAGTTATTTCCTTGTTTATAAGACCGGACCTCCGCCAAGCACTGTTGCATTCCACGTAAACATAAAACCCCAATTGGTGTTCATAGATGCATTTTTAGGAAGAAAAAAAAGTTTATCTATCAACTCAACAAAGGATGAAAAACAAATAAAGCAAAGTGATACTTGCTCCCCATCCTATCCCTCCCATCCCCCCAACCCCCCCCCCCCCCCCCCCCACCCGACAATGATAATAATTACACCCCGAACAATGAAAACAATAATACGATCACAACACGAGAAATAGATCGATAATACTACGGTAAATCTGCCTGGCCTCACAAAAGAAAACTTTTGATTTCACAACTCCTGGAACACGATGCTGGACTTGATCGACTAAGATCAATAAACCAAGTAAAACAGTGACATTCAATAAAAGTGCAAACAGTGGCAAAATATATCACAAAAACAAAAACAACAAACAAGCAAATGAATCTTCTCTCCACAAGCACGTCATTTGGAAGGTCAACCACGTGGTAAAGAAATGAATGAATGAATGAATGATCGTTTTAAGGCCATTTTTCCCCGTTAGAGCAGGAGTTAGCCTTGCGCTTGCGGGCCCCATGACAATCATGGTTCCCTGTTTGAGGCAATGTTTTTATGGCCGGATGCCCTTCCTGACGCCAACCCTTAGTCGCCTCTTACGATGCGCAGGGATACGGTGTACCTATTCTAAATCGAACACCGGGATCATTCATCCCAGCAAGCTGGTACTCAATTTGCCGACCTCGGAAGGATAACAGGCTGAATTGAGTACCAGCTTGCTGGGATGCATGATCCCGGTCACGTGGTTAAGACCACAAAGTGTAATTCATAGTTCACACACCAACTCTGGGGGAACAATTTTTGCCATAAATAAAGTACCTATAGGAGAAGAGGAAGTACCTCTGTCTCATACTTTCAGGAGATCCGTGCAGGTGCAATCGCATGGGTCACGGCCTATAACCTTTCTCAGCATATTCATTCACTCGACTCCAATTGGTCACAGGAAGCTTAGTGAAGTACAAAACGAGAATCCACATTTACAATGCATGTGATATCAGCAGGTTGGCAAATCATGGATGTTGTAAGTAAATCAGGGTCACTTGCACAAGGGACAACCCGGTGGATATGACGAATAACAAGCCAATCACCAAAAGCGCCAACGTCGGTTACTGCCACCCTCAATAAGGTGTGTTGCCCGCCGGCTCGCTTCATCTATCCTCGCCGTTGTCAGGACGGTCTTGTCGCAAAGGTGGCCAAGAGATTCATTCTGTCGGTCAACCTCGGTTTGCACATCTAATGCCAGGGCCTTTTGTTGGCTAAGCACCTGAAACACAGGGATGAGATAATGCAGTGCTGTTGGTGAAAAAGGATGTGAGAGGGGAGGGAAGGGAGGGAAGGGAGGTATGAGTGAGGGGGTTACAGTTGTTAAATGGCATATAATTATAATTAAAATAAAACTCTCGGCTCCGTAGCAGTCTGTGATAGAAAACACATAACATCCTTCCGCTAAACACAGTGCTAGTTGTTAACACTCCAGTGTCAGTCAGCCTGCAGGCAGTCGCTGACTGGGTATGCCCCGTCGTGCGAAGTCCAAATATTTCTACAGGACGCACAAGATCTGCCAGCAACCCTCTTATGGTGAAACTACCAAAATCAAGACTCTCTGCTCACCTTCACTCTTTCATTCCTCTTTTCTCCCGCCTCTGGAACAAACTCCCCCACTCCCTTCAATCCCACTCCTCCCTCCAGCTCTTTAAAACAGCTGTTCACCACCATCTCTTGCGAAGTGCGAAGTCCTTCCTTGGCACACCTGAGCTCCTCATCACATACAAGGCTTTCATCCGCAGCTCAATGGAATACTGCTCTCCCCTCTGGGCTGGTGCTCAGGGATGCATACTAGTTGAATTCCTGCTCAAAGGGGAACCAACCAACGAGGCTCGCTATGTTCAGACACTTGAGGAACTGAAACATGCACTTCAGGAAAAGCGCCTGACGAAAAAAGAGCTTCTTCTAACATGATAGTGCTAGACCTCACACTGCACGTCTGACATTGGAGGAAATCTGAAATAATGGCTGGGAAGTGCTCTCCCACCCCTCTATACAGTGCGGACTTGGTACCCTTGGACTACCATCTGTTCAGGCCCATGAAAGATCACATGAGAGGCCAACATTATGATAACGATGAGGCAGTCCATATAGCCATGCGTAGCTGGTTGCAAAGTGTTGGAACGGAACTTCTACAGCAGCGGGATTTTTAAGCTCGGCAGAAATGCATGGATCATTCTAGAATATTTGTAGAAAACTAATGTGGTATATCCAGTTACTGATGACGATATCAGTTTTCTTACATGTACCTTTGCTTTACTGTACAATAATTGTGCTCATGACTTCCAGTACGCCCCTCATATATGCTGAATAAAAAATTGGCCATCCTCAATTCGAGGAAGTACTACCGGTGAGCAACTGCACATTAAAGGAAAAATACTTCATTCTGAGGGGCAGGTGGATCAATCACAGGGGTAATGTTAGCCCACGTGATGTTCGACGCTTACCTGGCCGATTGCAGCGACATCGTCTTCTAAAACAGCATGCTGTGCCTGCACCTGCTGCAATGAATCACCCCCAGCACCTGCATCCAAAGGCTTCAGTGATGTCAAACTCTTCATGTGCTGAAGCGCTGCAGCAAATGGTGTTATTGTTAAAACAAATGCACTTATGGAATTATGACGTGTGTATACGAATTACAAGCCTCTAAACACAAGATCAGGTACCTTTGCAACATCATCATTGAGAACTTTGTTATCATGGAAGGCAAATTACAATGCAATGGTGAAAGCGTGTCAACAGTGCAAGTTTGATTTCGCTGGTTTCATTGCTTTCACAGGTGGTCCCGTCTCTGTTACACAATTGCCTGTGACATTTGGCGTGCCACTATGTCAGCAGATTGTATGGTCTACAGAGTGGCCACAAAGTCCCTATGCATAAGTGTGTCTTCTGTTACTTATTTGTTTTATTTGTTTTCCAGGTACGGCTCAGCATGACGGACACCAGTGAGTACACGATAGAAGAGAGACTGATTACTTGTGTTTGGGTTCACGACTGAGCGTGAGAAGGAGCAAGTTTTGAAGACACAAGGCCATGATTTTTGCAGAGGTTCAATAAGCCAGCTCCTACGAGCGACACGATGCGGGCATGGGAGAAGAAGGCTTTTTCAACAGGGAGTGTCCTTGATTTGAAGCGTTCTGGTCGTACAGCATCACGTTAATGCCATGTGGACATTATTGAAGCGTCCTGCTCGAGATCACCACTGAAATCATCTCGAAAAAGATCTTCTGAGTTAGGCATTCCATGCTCGACAGTACAAAAAAAAATGAAAAAGGATCTGGGATTGAAGCCATGAAGTCAGGGGCTGCTTTTATGACCTCCAACCCTCAACATGGAAGATGTCCAGAAGAACATGGAGAAAAATTCTAATTTGTGCAGAGAATGGAGGGGAGCATACAGATAAATTCGAACTAAATTCTAACTGCATGCATAGGGACTTTGTGGGCACTCTGTACAATACGAGTGGATGCTTGTGGTTAGGCATTCCAATTCATTCATTCATCACATTTTACATTTGTTTGTGATGCACCTTTTCCTTATTCATATATTAAAAATTGCTTACATTCAGATAGTAATGTTGGTGGATGTTCACAGACCGAGCGCAGGATGTTCGATACCTACTTGACACGGACGTTTGTGGAGCAGAGAGAGCTCTTCAAAGAAAACAAGAATTCTTTAAACATTTATGGAAAATGCTGGGCTTTTGTTTTATTCTCTAGGATTCACGGTTTATGGTAAACATCTGCTTGTACAGAGGACACATTGGAAATATCACGCAGCTAAGAGTGGGCAGAGATGGCAGCACCCACAAAATAAATAATGATCTGAAAAATTCTCTCAAATTATACTTTGTTTGTAAATTGGGCAGACAGGATGGGCCAAATGACCTCTTCTGCATCAACATTTATTTTTAACATTAGTTAAAAGAAAATACAAAACAACAATAATCAGATCTTGTAATTTAGTTTCATGCAACTTTTACATCAAAAGGTTAAATAAATAATGATAATAAATATAAACCGTTATTATTAAAATCACTTATTTCACTTATTTCCCATTGCCTTTGCCAACGTAATCCAAGCAACCGCTTAAACGCTGTACTTTTAAAGGAATGCTTTCAATGTGGAACCAACAGATAATATCAAAATCCGATATTTATCAGAAACACGTTTTTGGAAATGTGAAAAAGTCAACAATGGCTCTGCAAGATGTTAACGGTAACGAAACAAGTTAGTTACAGAGCCGGAAACTTAGCCGCACAAGAAGACTCTTTACAGACCAGTGTGATCATCACGAGGTGTTAGAAAATCTGTTGGAAACTATAGACCTCAATCACAGTTCTACATTACCCGGTGCTGTCTTGAGAAACAAGGTCATGGGCATGGTCTACGAGCGGCAAATTTTATTGGTCGTGACGACGTAAAATGCCGTAATATTTTGTCCAATTATTGCTAAATGGAAGGGTTTTGAAAGTGTTAAAAAGGTGATTTGTGTTCTAGTGTTCAAGTACGGTACACAATTGAATTGAAATAAAATAAAGATTGTAAAGGTTGTAGATAAAAAACAATTCCGAAAGTTTTCCCGCCGTTGATGCAGCATCTTATACACCTCCTTATTTAACGCACTACATTATTTATTCGTGCCTGTTGTTTGTGTCCTTTATGATGTCCTTAAAATAGTAAGTTTCCTGTTTGGAATGATTTTCAATTTTGTTTGATTTCCAAACAGGCAGAAAGAGTAAAAAAAATAATGTCACTGCTCTCTATGCATGTACGATTGGGACGAATTCAGAGCCAAAGTTCTGCAGAAACTACAGGTTTGTTTTCTGATTCATGTTCCGATTTGTGTTCAAAATACAACATTCGATTGAAATCAAGTTGTTCCTCGATCGTAAACTGACGTTTGTAGACAGAAGTGAACCAATTCCTTAACGCCGCTTCCTTTTCACTTCGCGTATGCGGTGTAACAACCAGCACCGGCCAGCTATTTCAGAACCAGTGCCCCAAAGAGTGAAACAAACCAACTTAAACTGTTAAGGTCTTGAAAGACAATCAGAACGAGCGACTATCTACAATTTCTGACCACTGACTTGATATGCACAAATGCAATGTTCTTTGATAACCACGTGAACAAAGCAACCACCCATTAAATGTCACCAGTGTCATCAAATGTTCTCAATGTTATGACCAGCGACTACACAATTTGGTAAATTTCACGACCACAAGTCTCCAGAAAAACTACTCTCAAGACAGGATTAATTGTATCCCACATGATCTATAGGCAGGGAAGTATGTCGAGTTACAAGCATACAATCGCCTACTCATTTTGAGTGATACTGTGCTTGTGGGATCCTTCACATCTACAACCTAAATGCAGACAGAATCCACAATGGGCATTGTGACCTAATCAGGAGGGCATCTCATCCCGGTGTTTCACATGTTGGGCTATTCATCAATGTGTTTGCCATCCCTCGGATAAACTGGGCATCCCATCTGCCAGAATTATTTGGTGGACGTTAAAGATCCCATGGTATCCTTCGCGAAGAGTACGGGAGCTATTGCCGGCACCCTGAACAAATTCCAAATTCCTTCCCCAACCTAGAGGGCATTGCATTAGCGGGACAGCCATACCCTCCCCTCAGCCAATGATGATAACTTCCAGCTTTGTGCTGCATACAAAAAAAGAAGACGTGAAAAAAGAAGACGTGAAAAAAGAAAAAGAAGACGTGAAGACTGTCAAACCAGACGTGATCTGCTTAACAGAAACTTTCCTCCTTTATGATGTCTCTGATTCCATAGTATCTCTCCCGGGCTACTCCCTCCTCCGGTATGATAGACCTGAGCCTCGTCCTGGAGGCGGGGTTGCTATCTTTATCAAAAACTCTCTTCCTCACTCGCCCTGCACTGCACTCTCTCCACCTCACCCCCAGGAATACCTCTGGCTACGGCTTCCCCTTCGCTCCCACCTCTTGTTCATATGTGTGTTGTACCGTCCACCAAACAGTGATGACTCCATCTACATCTCGCTGTCTGATGATATGGACCAACTTCTATCTACTCATCCCAACTCTCTCTTCCTCATATGTGGTGATTTCAACTGTCATCATGCCAGTTGGCTGGGTGTGGGTACCTCTCTCACCAGCCATGGCTCCTCAGCAAAGGACTTCTGCGACTCACTGGGACTGACACAATCTGTCAATTTCCCGACCCGGATCTCAGTCAACGGAACATCTTCTCTTCTGGACTTGGTTATGACTAACTTCCCTGAAAATGTCTGCTGCTCTTCTTCTGCTCCGATCGGATCATCTGATCATGTCCTTGTTAAAGTGGACATCTCTCTGACCATCCTCAGGGAGCCTGCTCAGCGTCGACGAGTCTGGCATTTCACTCAGGCCAACTGGCACGGTCTTCAAGCAGCCATCAATCATCTGGACTGGTCTCCCATCTCTACCACCTCTGACATCAACTCATCCTGGGAATTCTTCCAAAGTAAATTGCTCTCTCTCATGCACAGATTTATCCCATCTCGTCTTCAGTTGTCATACCCTTCCTCCCGTCCATGGTACACGGAATCTTGTGGTGAGGCTGTTGCCCAGAAACAACTTGCCTTCGTCTCCTGGAAAGCAAATCCAACGGAAGGAAATCTCATTTCCTTTCACAAAGCCCGAAACAAGTGTGTGTCCACCCTCAGGAGAGCCAGGAAACAATATCTCTCCGTTCTCAAGACCGAACTCTCTTATCTGTCTCCCTCTTCCAAATCCTGGTGGCGTCTGGTCAAATCCGTTTCTGGTGTTTGTTCCCCCTCCATCCCCTCCCTTACCTCAAACGGCTACACAGCTGACTCCGCACGTGAAAAAGCTGAATGCCTCAACTCTGTGTTTGCCTCTAAATCTTGTGTCCCAAACCCATCCCTCTCTGTACCCACCATACCCAGTCGTACCCTGCTGCTCCTGGACTCCGTGTCCTTTCCTCCTGACAAGGTGGAAAAGTTTCTGTCAACCCTCGACTCTGATTCTGCAACTGGACCCGACGGCATCAGCCCACGGGTCCTAAAATCCTGCTCTGCTGCTCTATCTCACCCTCTCTCTGTTCTCTTCACCCTCTCTTTTGCTCAAGGTCAACTGCCATCTGCTTGGAAATCAGCCAACATCACCGCTTTGCACAAAAAAGGTGCAAAAACAGATCCTAGCAACTACAGACCAATCAGCCTTCTCCCAATTATCAGCAAAGTCATGGAATCCATCATTGCTTCGGATATGAAATCTTTCCTCTTCTCCAATGGCTTGATCTCTGATCATCAATTTGGTTTCAGACCAGGTCACTCTACTCTGGACATGCTGCTTCTGCTGTCTCAACAATGGATGGAGGTCCTCAATGCCAAACAGGAAATTAGAGCTGTCTCCCTCGACATATCACGTGCCTTCGACACGGTCTGGCACCCCGCTCTGCTCACCAAACTCTCCTCCTTTGGTATCCATGGAAATCTCCACGCATGGCTGGCGGACTTCCTCTCTAGTCGTCGTCAACGTGTGGCCCTGAATGGGTTTCTCTCATCTCCTCTTCCTGTTCAGGCTGGAGTTCCCCAAGGCAGTGTTCTGGGCCCCGTGCTTTTTCTGGTCTTCATCAATGATCTCTCTGACTCTCTCGAAAATCCTCTCTATCTCTTTGCTGATGACTCCACTCTCTGCCGCTCCATTCCTCTTCCCTCAGATCGGCAGTCTGCTGCCTCCTCACTCTCTGAAGACCTGGACAAAATCACAGACTGGTCAAACAAGTGGAACATGTCTTTCAATCCTGACAAATCTCACACTCTTACTATGTCTCTCCAAAAAGATCGACTGGACAACCCTCCCATCTACTTTCTCAACAATCCTCTCCAAGAAGTTCTGTCGCTCAAGATTTTGGGTCTCACTATCTGCCATGATCTTTCTTGGGAAAACCACATTTCCAAGCTGGCCTCCAAAGCCAGTCGCCGACTGGGCATCCTCCGTCGTGCGAAGTCCTTCCTCGGCACACCTGAGCTCCTCACCACATACAAGGCTTTCATCCGCAGCTCAATGGAATACTGTTCTCCCCTATGGGCCGGTGCTCCTGCCTCACACCTAGCTCGGCTTCACGCTGTTGAAACCAAAGCTTTCAGAATTATTGGAATCTCCCGCGATGAAGCTATCTCTGAGGGCCTTTCACTCACTCACCGCAGGCAGGTAGGTGGTCTTTCTGTCTTCTACCGACTCCTCTCCGGCCTTGCACCCCCAGCTCTCTCTGTGCTCTGTCCCCCAAATATTCCTACAGGTCGCACAAGATCTGCCAGCAACCCTCTGATGGTTAAACTGCCGAAATCTCGGCTCTCTGCTCACCTTCACTCTTTCATTCCTCTTTTCTCCCGCCTCTGGAACAAACTCCCTCACTCCCTTCAATCCCACTCCTCCCTCCAGGTCTTTAAAACAGCTGTTCACCACCATCTCTTATCTTCCCCCATCCAAAACCTTGATCTTTTCTACCCCCGCTAATTCACCCCAGATCCACCTTGTTTGAAATTCCAACTTCTTTCCTGGAAGTCCTGGCAGTGTCCATATGTTTTATACCTCTCCCACCGCCCCCTTCCCACGCCCCCCCCCCCCCAAAGCCCTCGCCCTCTCTCAGATCTCTCGATGTCTCCATGTCTCTCGGTCCCTGCTCTCAAATGTTGTGTTTGTGTCCTTCCCCCTCTCTCCCCATCTTGTCTACCGCTCCCTATGTTATATGTTTTTTGTGTCGGTTTGTCTTTCTGTGTGATTAATGTTCGCTCTTTCACGAGCCTCGACCTTGTATACAAAAACAAAAAAAAAAAAAAAAAAAAAAAAGATGGAGGGTATCCTTGGAGATGCAGCACCCTCTTCAATACTGTACCAAGCCAGCTCGGATTAGATGAAGATAGATTAAGTCCATGACCAGTTAGCTCAGGGGCGACCCCCAACAGTACACAGAGCATATCGTTATGGATACCGAGAGAAAGTAAAATTGGATTATGATGAGCAATACAAACAGAAAGAGAAAGATGGAAAACTAGAGCAATGTGACTGTCGCCAATATGCCTCTGCATAGTCCTTGCCCGTGACAATGGGTAGATGCCCTCGTTCACTGTCCTAAAAATAAACAAGTATGGTTTAAATCCCTTCTGCTGTTTTGAAGTATTAAATTTTTACCACAGGACAGGTTTCACATCGATCGATGAAGCGATTTCGGAGAAGGGATTATTTTTCAATATCGGCTTTCAAGCCAATATGGCTGTCAAACCACGTGACATATTACATCAAAAATGTATACTTGTGCATATGTATGGGGAGGGGATTTGTGAAGTTTGGTGTTGATCGGATAAGGTTCATTTTTCTATCCAAGATGGCTGCCAAACCACATGACCTACGACGTCATCATTTTCAAACTATATGCAACAATGGTGTTAGATGACATTAGTAAAATTTCACATCGATAGGGTAAGGGTTTTCAGAGATATAATTATTTAATAGTTTCCTTAAATCCAATATGGCTGCCAAACGAGGAATGACCTATGATGTCATAAATTTATTATTTCAATACAAATGGGTCAGAGATCATGTGCATGCAATTTCAGATTTTTAGGATAAGGCATTCGATTAAAACATTTATGGCTGGTACACCACTTCACCGATGATGTCATCATTATCATGCTTTTATTCCCCATTGGGAGTATGTATTTGACAATGTGCCAAGTTTAAAATCTTTCCATTCAGCGAATTCAGAGAATTCTTTTTTTAATTATTTGCATTTAATTCAAAATGGCTGCCATACCAGCTGACCTATGACGTCACAATTATCATAAAAACCATTCTGCATGGGTGCGACTCCTACCCCGAAAGTTTAGTCTCAATCGGACATTTGGTTGCTGAGAAAAACGAGGTTTAGCCCATACGGACGGACAACCCAAAAACATAATACCTCCGGCAACCTTCAGGGCGGAGGCATAAAAAGAATAAAAGCATATCCAGCATAATGGACCCCTCACAAATCAAAACAGAGTCTGCAGCTGTTATGTGGGATAACAAAAGCTTATATCAATGACCATTATTGAAAAGTTCCCGACATAGGATGTGCAATGAAATGAAGGAAATCAAAACAATACCTACCACTCCCCCATAAACCGTGATTCGACTCCTCAGCATGAGCATCCTTCTCGTCCTCCCAGCCTGAAAAGCGTTCTGTGTACTGCAGCTGCAGAACAGCGACAACGTCCGGCATCGTCGCGGACAGGACACGAAAAACAATATCGGGACGGCCGAGCTGGCGATGCTTCACTGTCAATTCATACGGGCCCTGCATTTCCAACTCGTTGACTTCATTTCGTCTGAAGGTGTGCACAGTTTTGCCTTCACCATCCCGGACCTCCAGCCCCGACGGTAATATAGCGAGAGAACCGGGCAACATCTCCCCGGCTCGTCCGAAGCAGTAAGTAGCAGGTACTTGCACTATTGAGGTTTGGCCTGACATCTTTGTACAACTATCCTCCAATTTACCCTCAAACTGCACCACCTCCTCCTGACTTCCTCCAGGCTTAAGCCAGTTTAAAGACCACCAAGGTTCCTCAAGCTGGCCCAGTAACGTACCTGCTACCGCCATGTCCCCCTCAATATTCTCTAGGTTCTTCCCGATACCATCCAGCTGCCTGCCTTGCCGATGCAGAGCCTGCGTTGACTCTACCAGGCGTTGCTGTGATCGCTCAGCCAAACCCAGCAGTTCCTTGCCGCGTGTGGACGTCGGCTTGCGCCCAGACAACCTCCCTGGCCCACCGAGAAGTTCCGCGCGCCAAAAGTGCTCAAGGACGTTGTAGACCGTGTCTCGGCTTGGCCTAATCGATGAGAACCAGTGAGTTGCAGAGCCAGGACCGGACAAGATAATGGCACTAAAGATGAGACCTGTGGTTTCTCGTTTCATTCCGGAAATGTCTCTTAGGTGCAAAGATAGAAGTGGTGCGACAGCGCCATCAGTAGAGAAGCGCAGCGAGCCAGGCATCAATACGAGTCTCCCACGGACCCAGCGCCGAGTGCTTGGCAGGTAGTATGCGGCCTGCCAGGTGGATATGGCCTCTGCGTTCATGTTGTGTAAGCTGAAAGGAGACACACGGATGTCCTCATTCGATTCCATGACATTTTATCAATACCATACTTAGTCTAAGGATTTATTAACGCACAGGTTGTAAACCTGGTGCGTTATAGCGTTTGCCTGGGAATTTCTGTCTCTCCAAAAGTGAAGCTCCGTTTCTGTCGCTCAGATGTGTAAACATGACGTCATCAAATCTATATTTAGGCTAACCATGGGCTACCCCTTTGGCTGGTACGCGGCCGCTCGCTAGTACATAATATAGGATATATTTGTTATATGTTATGTTATAGGATATATAGGATATATGTTATATGATATAGGATATATATAGGATAGGTTATAGGATATATATGTTATAGGATAGGAATATAGGACCCAAATGACCCAGAGGACCCAAATGACCCAGAGGACCCAAATGACCCAGAGGACCCAAATGACCCAGAGGACCCAAATGAACCAGAGGACCCAAATGACCCAAATGACCCAAATGACCCAGAGGACCCAAATGACCCAGAGGACCCAAATGACCCAGAGGACCCAAATGACCCAGAGGACCCAAATGACCCAGAGGACCCAGAGGACCCAAATGACCCAAATGACCCAGAGGACCCAAATGACCCAGAGGACCCAAATGACCCAGAGGACCCAAATGACCCAAATGACCCAGAGGACCCAAATGACCCAGAGGACCCAAATGACCCAGAGGACCCAAATGACCCAGAGGACCCAAATGACCCAGAGGACCCAAATGACCCAAATGACCCAGAGGACCCAAATGACCCAGAGGACCCAAATGACCCAGAGGACCCAAATGACCCAAATGACCCAGAGGACCCAAATGACCCAGAGGACCCAAATGACCCAGAGGACCCAGAGGACCCAAATGACCCAGAGGACCCAGAGGACCCAAATGACCCAGAGGCCCCAAATGACCCAGAGGACCCAAATGACCCAGAGGACCCAAATGACCCAGAGGACCCAAATGACCCAGAGGACCCAAATGACCCAGAGGACCCAAATGACCCAGAGGACCCAAATGACCCAGAGGACCCAAATGACCCAGAGGACCCAAATGACCCAGAGGCCCCAAATGACCCAGAGGACCCAAATGACCCAGAGGACCCAAATGACCCAGAGGACCCAAATGACCCAGAGGACCCAAATGACCCAGAGGACCCAAATGACCCAGAGGACCCAAATGACCCAGAGGACCCAAATGACCCAGAGGACCCAAATGACCCAGAGGACCCAGAGGACCCAAATGACCCAGAGGACCCAAATGACCCAGAGGACCCAAATGACCCAGAGGACCCAAATGACCCAGAGGACCCAAATGACCCAGAGGACCCAAATGACCCAGAGGACCCAAATGACCCAGAGGACCCAAATGACCCAGAGGACCCAAATGACCCAGAGGACCCAAATGACCCAGAGGACCCAAATGACCCAGAGGACCCAAATGACCCAGAGGACCCAGAGGACCCAAATGACCCAAATGACCCAGAGGACCCAGAGGACCCAGAGGACCCTGAGGACCCAGAGGACCCAAATGACCCAGAGGACCCAAATGACCCAGAGGACCCAAATGACCCAAATGACCCAGAGGACCCAAATGACCCAAATGACCCAGAGGACCCAAATGACCCAGAGGACCCAAATGACCCAGAGGACCCAAATGACCCAGAGGACCCAAATGACCCAGAGGACCCAAATGACCCAAATGACCCAGAGGACCCAAATGACCCAGAGGACCCAGAGGACCCAAATGACCCAGAGGACCCAAATGACCCAGAGGACCCAAATGACCCAGAGGACCCAAATGACCCAGAGGACCCAAATGACCCAGAGGACCCAAATTCTATGTATGTTTCTATGATGATGTATGTTTTGGTGAAAGTACATAATGTGAATACTAGTAGCAATTTTACAAACACCATGGCATAATTTCAAATCTTGACCCGAGATGATAATTATGCTACATCATAATTTCCATGTGCCAACCTGGGCGGAATCCAAGTGGATTCACTTGTTATAGCTTGAACCTCTCCGACCCTAGATGGAGAAACAACACAAACCAAAACGAGGAACGACGACACAGTCCCTGTTTGTACCGTATCCGAGAGAACAGATGGCCTCCAGCGATTCAAACCACAGTTAATGCTTGGCGATCTTGACCACCTGTTCAGCTGTTCACAAACAGCTGTTCACCACCATCTCTTGTCTTGCCCCATCCAAAACCCTGATCTTTTCTACCCCCTCCTTCCCCCAAGTCCTCTCCCTCCCACAGATCTCCTGATGTCCCTGCTCTCAAATGTTGTACTTGTGTGCTTCCCTCTCTCTCCCCACCTTCTCCCGCTCCCTTTATCATGTGTTTTATGTGTCAGTTTGTCTTTTTGTGATTAATGTTAGCTCTTACACGAGCCTCGATCTTGTATACAAAAAAAAACAAAAAAATAATTAAAAAATAAATCACCATCCTCTGTCCAAAATCAGCACCATTCCTCCACTACTAAAAACACAATACAGCACTGTACACGGGACTAGGCGCTGTACTGTACAGGAAGCGCTGGAAACCACCACAGCACAGGTGAGTAGCTGCTTTGTATATGGAACATTGTATACGATGCCGCACTGTACAGTGTACATGAAGGCATGGAGTCGCACTATGCACGGCACCGCACTGTACTGTACACGGAATTGCCGGACAAGGCGCTGCACTGTACAACGTACACAGACAGCATCGCGTTGTACACAGCGTCCGTGCTCACGCTGTCAAAAGTGTTCCACAGTCGAGGATTATGACTGAAATAATAAAAAAAACGTGTTCTTAAAGCCAAATGCTGAAACCAAAGTGCAACAACAATAAGGATAAAATGAAAGAAAAATTTGCCGAACGGACACGTCATGAACTCACCCAGTTTAGAGGACAACCTTATGATGTCGCTTGTGATTCGCAGCAGCGCCCCCGGGCGTCTCAAATCGTACTACAAGGAGGAAGAAGAATTGCGAATGGCAGGAGGAAGAGGAGGGCGTGAGGAGTGATAATGAGATTCGATGGAGAAATCGGCTACACAGGAAAGGGGAGGAGCATCAAGCGAAGGAGGCGGAGTCTGAAGGAAAGTTAATTTGCTGGAAAAACTAGTCAGTTGATTTGATGACAATAGGCGGGAAAACAGAATGGATACTGTCGTTGATGAAGAGGCACTACTCTTGGGTCAACGACAAAATCGCAAAGATCTACTAGATCTACTGTGGTCAAAAAAGGAGGAAATTACCGCTATCCCGTCACAGAATTGTAATACGTGATTTAATGGGGAAGTATTTTGTAAACAATTGCACCAAAAACATAACAATATGCGAATGGGCATCTCTTTATTACGTACGCACATATGAGGGAAATTACCTTCATTTACCCCTCACTACAGACACATATGCTCTATTACATTCCTCTCCATTACTCCATAATTCACTAAATTAATTACTTACTCTAAACTCTAAAGTTTAACCTTGATTTTTTTTTACCATTACTCGTTGTTAAAGTACAATGTAATAATAGCCTGGGGGAGGTGGAAGTGGGGCATTGTTAAGGTGGTCGGGTAACATATAACATGTAATTAAATAATGTACATTATGGTAAATGGATATTTTGATCATGTATTGTGGAGTATTTGATCGATAATGTATTAAATTATGGAGGAATAATGAACACTAAATTTAATTTTTGTATTTGAGGGTTATGAAGGATTGAAGGAAGGTACCAGAGAGGGTTCTGGATGGGAGGAGGATAAGGAAGAGTGTGAAGATGGAGATCAGAGAAGAGCAGCAGGGGTTTATATTTACATTGAGCCAACACCGGGCTTGTTGTAAATAAAAAGTTGAACATTTATATGTATTGTTACGTGCTCCTCCCCGACCCCCTGGTCACGGTGTACCTCCGAGCCCCGAGAGCAGTCATGGCAGCAAAATGTGTTATTCTGTATGTCAAAGATCAATGGTGAAGCCACACCAATTGTTACTCACAAACAAATATTGTATTAAGATCACACAAGAATAACAGTACAACAATAATATCAATCAAAAGTACAATCAATATCCTTTGATGGTACCATCAGTTTTGTAACATATAACTCACTGTGCTCCAAGTGAGTGAAACAAGAACATCCCCGATGTCTCTAATCCCCGGCTTCAAGCCCAAGTCGATCCGCTCCAGCGATCGACAGATCAATGTCCAATCGAGACCAGAATCCAGTTGGGTTGACAGTTACAGTCTGGCTGCCAAAGCTGTGCAAAGGCGCCTTCCAGGCGACTGGGAAATCCAAAGGCGCCCTCCAGGCGACTGGGAAATCACACCCTCGGGTATGGACGTTCCACAGCTCGCAGTCGGCAAACCTCAGATTTACCTTCAGGTATATCCGCGTTGCACACACACACACCAGCTACGTCTGAATGCGGTGAAAACGGCTGACGTGAAGCAAAGAAAAACCTTGCGCGACGCGCAAAGGCTGAAGCGAAGCAAAGAAACCTTGCTCGACGCACAAAGCGCGTGAGTCAAAATGGCGGACAGCCCGTTCTCGAGACGTAACGGCCCGGCAATGATTCTCTCCGGAATCAATCGCAAAACCTGACACGCAGGTTAATCTGTCACAGCGATAATCACTCTGTCGCAGGAATCCCTTTCCTGAGAAACCCGAAAGTTCGCTAGTGACTGTCGTTCGCCAACGTTCGCTCCAGACCACAAAGCAACTATGCTTCCTGTCCGACTCCACTCGCTCTGCCTTCTTTTTTCTTCTTCCTCTTCGTCGTCCTGTTCCGGTTTTATTTAAAACATTAACTTTTAACTTTTGAAAATAGTTCATGAACAATAAACCTTTTGAAAACAATAATAGTACATGGAATCCAAAATGTTTACAGTGGATGAAAACCACCACAACGGAAGTGACGAATCCATAACACTTCCCCCCCTCAAGTAAGAAAGTTTGAACATAGTGAAAACTTTCTTTGCAGGCAAAAACTCTTTTAACAAACAAAAGTAAAACTCACACCCAAATCATCAATTCACGTGAGCAACAATAATTAATATTTACCAAAAATAAAGCAACAAAACTTCCAAACAACCTACAGAAATTTCCAAAGTTAGTTCACTCTGGACAAAGCATCAGCAACGACATTGTCCCTGCCCTTTACATGCTCAATTTCCAAGTTGAACTCCTGCAAAGCCAAACTCCATCTCATCAACCTATGATTTTTATTTTTCATTTTTTTGAATGAAGGTTAAGGAGTTGTGATCAAAAATCCAAAACAAAGCAAATCTATAGCACATTTTGAAGGAGGCCGAGCTGAGAGCCAGGTTTCATGGTGGTTGGGTGGTGAGGCCTTGAAGTATTCACTACATGGACGCCTTTAGGAACGTGGAGTTCACGGTTAATCCATGTAGGAATCTTGGCTCGGCTGCTCCGCAGCATTCAGTTCTTCAAACTCTTCCTAACTTTCATAATAATCACGGTTTGAGCGCTTGTCGCTGTAGTTACGTGAATAGCGGTCTCCTTCTCGGCCACTACCCTGATAATCATCCCTTCGGGAGCTGCCGTAACTCTGGGCGCCTCCATAGTAATCTCGACTGCGGCCACCACCAAAACTACTACTCCCACCCCGGGAGCCATAGCCACCCCTGAAACTACCTCCACGTTTTCCTCCTCTGTAGCCCCCTCGACGCCCATGGCCTGCCCTTTCTACTGTTATGGTCCGACTATCCAAATCCTTGCCATTCAAATCCTTTTCTGCATCTTTGGCGTCCTTTGTGTTTTCAAACATGACAAAGCCAAACCCTCTATACTTTTGCGTCTCCCTGTCTTTGATCAGCAGCACTTCCAAGAGTGGTCCATATTTGCCGAAGACAGAGTCCAGAACATCTTCCTTTGTGTTGAAGTTCAGTCCACCTACAAAGAGCTTGCCAACATTGCCTCCATTCATGACTCGTGTGCGCTGACACTTAGTTTCAGGGTACTCGACAAGACGTGCCTGTGCAAAGCGTGACGTCCGTACCTTCTCCTTCTCTTCAGAGCGCTTCCTACCCATAGCACGAGTAGCGGCACAGGATGGAAAGATACACGGAATCTCCTGCTCTAACTGCGCGGTGTTATTTTCCATACTAGGCTTTTAAACAAACATCGGATTACCAGAAACTTGACCACCGGCCAAATCATTTCCGATAACAAAAGAGATTCCCTCTACAGGAAGAGTGGCTTGTAAACCTACGGTGACCGGTCCTGACACCAAATCAGACTTTAAATGGATGACATGAAGTGGAGCTTTAACATAGCCACCAACCCCCTGTAAAAGAAAAACTAACACCAGTTGCTGTCTTCTCTGACAATGGCAAAATGCCTTCAAGCATCAAAGATTGATGTGCTCCTGTGTCCCTCAATACCCTAACAGGTCTCTGGTTCGTCAAGTCTCCATCCAGTGACACAAACCCCTCTGAAATAAAAGGTTTGTAACCCTCTTGAACAAGGTCGTTCTGTGATGCCGTAACTTTGGCATGGGAACCTTCACAAGGCACTGTCCTCGAAGGACGATTTCTCGCATTTGCCAATGCATTTGGAGTTGTACTAGTCTGACTCCGCTCCTGATTTTTCCTTTTCAGGGCATAACATTGGGACATCAAATGTGCAGGTTTCTTGCAAAAAGCGCAAGTAGGCCCGGAGGAAAAACGTGAGGTCTGCCTCGGGCCTCCCGGAAGATAAGTCGGTCTTGGAACTGTAGTCTTCTGATCCCTAAAAGTCGCGGTATCAGATTTGTCCCCATAGTCATCTCTAGGCCGCCTCCATGAATATTTGTTCTCCGCACCGGATTTACCATAACTCCCCTGGCTAACTCTAGGTGGGAAGTTAGGTTTGTGGAACCCCATCCTGTGTGTCAAGGCATAGTCATCTGCCATGGTTGCTGCCTCATACAACTCTGGTACTTTCTTTTCCTCCAGATGTACTTTAATGTCCGCGTGGACACACTGTTTGAATTCCTCCACCAAGATCAATATTGTCGCAACGGTTTGAAGTCTTTCCCAATCCCCTTGGGAAAGTCACGGTGTACCTCCGAGCCCCGAGAGGAGTCACGGCAGAAAAATGTGTTATTCTGTATGTCAAAAATCAATGGTGAAGCCACACCAATTGTTACTCACAAACAAATATTGTATACACAAAGAATTAAGTTAAGCACCCCTACACAAAGAATTAAGTTAAGCACCCCCTAATCCTGTCCTGAACCTGAACCCCCTCGAGCACGTTTGGGACATGTTGGGACGACAAATTGCGAAGATGGTCCCTCCAATAGCCAATCTGGATGAATTGGAACGTGCATTACATCGGGAATGGAACAACCTGCCACAGCAACGCATACGACGGCTTACAGGGTCTATGAGACGTAGGGTTGAGTCAGTGATCCGATCACGTGGGTCCTACACACGTTATTGACGCAAAGATCGCTAGAGGTCTTCTCAGAACAATGACTGTACGTTAGAAAACATAAACGTCATCCACACTGTCCGTGATGGACCTATAGCTCCATACTTAAATTGAGGTGAAAATATGCCTAAAATTCCCAAAAAATTTCACCTTAAATTATTCAGAATAAAATATTGAAAACGGCATGATTGTTATGTTTTTATGTGACCATAATATCACTTCTCCAGAAAATATAGCAATATCATGGGTATATTACACTGTTTTGACGACAACAAACTTGTAATGTGCGAGGTTGTAAAAAAACGGGGGGGGTGCTTAACTTAATTCTTTGTGTATATTAAGATCACACAAGAATAACAGTACAACAATAATATGAATCAAAAGTACAATCAATATCCTATGATGGTACCATCAGTTTTGTAATATATAACTCACTGTGCTCCAAGTGAGTGAAACAAGAACATCCCCAATGTCTCTAATCCCCAGCTTCAAGCCAAAGTCGATCCGCTCCAGCGATCGACAGATCAATGTCCAATCGAGACCAGAATCCCATTGGGTTGGCAGTTACAGTCTTGCTGCCAAAGCTGTGCAAAGGCGCCTTCCAGGTGACTGGGAAATCCAAAGGCGCCCTCCAGGCGACTGGGAAATCACACCCTCGGGTATGGACGTTCCACATCTCGCAGTCGGCAAACCTCAGATTTACCTTCAGGTATATCCGCGTTGCACACACACACACACCAGATACGTCTGAATGCGGTGAAAACGGCTGACGTGAAGCAAGGAAAAACCTTGCGCGACGCGCAAAGGCTGAAGCGAAGCAAAGAAACCTTGCTCGCGCACAAAGCGCGAGAGTCAAGATGGCGGACGGCCCGTTCTTGAGACGTAACGGCCCGGCAATGATTCTCTCCGGAATCGATCACAAAACCTGACACGCAGGTTAATCTGTCACTGCGATAATCACTCTGTCGCAGGAATCCCTTTCCTGGGAAACCCGAAAGTTCGCTAGTGACTGTCGTTCGCCAACGTTCGCTCCAGACCACAAAGCAACTATGCTTCCTGTCCGACTCGACTCGCTCTGCCTTCTTTTCTCTTCTTCCTCTTCATCGACCTGTTCCGGTTTTATTTAAAACATTAACTTTTAACTTTTGAAAATAGTTCATGAACAATAAACCTTTTGAAAACAATAATAGTACATGGAATCCAAAATGTTTACAGTGGATGAAAACCACCACAACGGAAGTGACGAATCCGTAACAGTATTACTATATAATATGTCATACAAAACATTTTCGGTCCCCACCAATAATTTCAAGAGGGAAACCTTGGTTGAGATGTAAAACCTCATCAGACAACCACTTTACAAAGATACACCTTGAAAAAGATCACTTGGGTACAAGAGTACCTGCTGCCAGCATCAATTTGTGTTTAGTACGAAGAACTTCAAGAATACATCCCAATACTCCATCAACCTCATGCAGAGGAAGACACGATTTAAATAATAGTTGAACACGTGATTCACAAAGGGCAGTGTTCTGGAATCAAGTTCGATCATCCAATTAATGTTCAGTTCAACGTCATCGTGCGTGCATATCAAGTTCTTCTTATTCTTACTTCATGATCCCCATCATTCCCACCCTCTGGGAGAACGGTTCTGTCCAGGCCTGACATTCGAATGTGGCAGCCATTTGTAATTTGTTCAGGGTGCCCGTGATAACTCGCCGACCGTTTCGCGAAAGACCTGGGATCTTTTATTTTTTTTACATCAACTGCAAGCACAAGGGATACCCGGCTTAACCTGCCGGCACAAGGAGATACCCGGTTTAACCTGCCTTCCGATGTATGGCGCTCACCTTGATGCAAAACACCAGGGCGGCAGTTTATAGCTGGGTCTGGATTCGAACCCACCCAGGTGGTGTTCATTAAACTGATGCACAGGGACTCGAACTCAGGACCCGAAGATCCCAAGGCAGAATCATTGAAGGAATGAAGCTCACGGATCGAATGACCCGACTGAGCGAGTCCAGAAAGGAATGAATGAAGATTTGAGCCTGCTTGACGTATTGTTTGGAAGTTTCCACTCCAACATTGTTCCACTTTGTCTTCCGGCTGCATCCTCTTGGGGATTTAAGGGATGTAAGCATTGTGACCACCGAACTTTGTCGAACTCGGTGGATTACAATATCGCCATCACTGTGTGAACGAATTCAAAATTCCTGTCCAACATCACCTTGAACAAAGTCGATTGTGAGACTTGGACAAAAACAAAATTTGTGTTTGTTCGGGATGCCGGAGATGGCTCCGTTACTCTTCGTGAAGGGCACACGTGTCATGCTGCATGTGCAACACCAGGACGGTAGTTTATGGTTGGGTCGAGATTGGAACCCACACTTGACAGCTCGGGGGTGAGTGCACGCACCTGTAGGATTACCTGCCAGCCTGCGACAATCCCGGATTTGATTAATTATTTTTTTCTCCATTGGAGATCTTTACTGTGCTATTCCCATATAGTGGGGCGGCTTAGCCCAAATATTCAAAAGAATTGTGCATTTTGTGATACAAGCACCAAATTTGGCACAAATGTACATTAATATGTTGCGAACATTTTCAGATATTGGGCCACTTGAAATTCCGTAATTTTTTTTTTCAAATTTTTTCAAATTTCGTAATTTCAAATTTTTCGGGTGACACCGTCACAATTTCGGTCTTCGAGGCCGGCCGATAGGCAAAGTGTGACCGGAAGGGACGAGGTTCTCCTGACCACGTGGCCCTCGATCTGGGAAGCGAGAGGCGTTCCATTAGTGGACGCGCCCCTCACGCCCGACTTTTGGGCGGCCCCGGCAGGCCGTTTGTTTTGACGTTCCGTGACAGGCCCCGCACCCCCACCTCCGGGCCGACCGGAAGCTTGTGCTGAGTACATCATACCTGAACAACTCAGTGAGGCAGAACACAGCAGTGCACACCAGGGTGACCCCTTCAGTGCATAAACCAATTAACCTGTCCACTGCAGGGCATATAGAAATGAAGTTATTTTCTGCATATAATAATAATATAAGTTCAGTTCTATATAACAATTTCTGTTATCACCACTACCACTACAACTACCACTACTACAAGCTTTGTCTGGAATTTTGTGGACTAACAGACAAACAGACATACAGACAAGCTGGGATCAAAACATTACCTCCTTCCACCATTGAGTGTAGAGGTAAACATCATGGAAATTATATCATGCCCTAGATTTAATTCATGCTTACCCGTGTATTTGCTTCACTGGTTCACAAGGTCTTTTGCATACATGTAATTCAGACTCTCGTCTTCATTGCTGACCACACAATGTTCGCAACATATTAATGTACATTTGTGCCAAATTTGGTGCTTGTATCACAAAATGCACAATTCTTTTGAATATTTGGGCTAAGCCGCCCCACTATATCGGCCGGCCTCGAAGACCGAAATTGTGACGGTGTCACCCGAAAAATTTTAAATTACGAAATTTGAAAAAAATTGAAAAAAAAAATTACGGAATTTCAAGTGGCCCAATATCTGAAAATGTTCGCAACATATTAATGTACATTTGTGCCAAATTTGGTGCTTGTATCACAAAATGCACAACAGGTTTGCTATGCTGCTACACTAATATGCCATATGCTTCAGCGTGAGTGCCTCTCCATCCACGTGGGCCAAGGTGTGGTGCAGATCGGGAATGCTTGTTACCTGCGCCACAAAAGGTGGATGGATGGAGGTTATGTTTTCACCCCTGTCTGTCTGTGCACAAAATATCTCAAAAATTTGTGGACGGATTCGGACGAAATTTGGCAGAGATGTAGCGTATGTGACAAGAACGACATGATTAGATTTTGGTGAAGATCCGGATTCGGATCCGGCTACTATAATTTTTTAAGTGAGTCTTCACCATTGGGAGATTGGGCCAAAAACGATACACATCAGGATATCTCAAAAAGTTGTGGACGGATTTGGACGAAACTTGGTGGACGGATTGGATGTCTGACAAGGACAAACAGATTAGATTTTGGTGAAGATCTGAATATGGATTCGGATATGAGAATTATTTAATTTCTTACGTTATTCTTCACCATTGGGAGATGGGGCCAAAAACTATACATTGCGGAATATCTCAAAACGTTGTGGTCGGATTTGGACGAAATTTGGTGGACAGGTTGTGTGTATGACGAGGAAGAATCAATTCGATTTTAGTGAAGCTCTGAATATGGATTCGGATATGGGAATTATTCAATTTTTTCAGTGATTCTTCACCTTTGAGTGATATGGCCAACCAGGCGGAGGTATGCTCTCTACTGAGTGCCGTTCTAGTTGGGAACTGCATTGCCTCGAACAAGGGATGCAGCCTCATGGGCAGATACCCAGCGATAAGACTGTGGGTGGTGGAGATGAGTCTTTCAATACATTATTCAGCGAAACCGGTGCAGGGAAGCGAAGCATGTACCCCGAGTGGTCTTTGTGGACTTGGACCCACAGTTGTTGGTAAGGAGGTACAGTTGTAAGTTTGGTGGGTCACATGACAACTCTGAATCAAAGGATTGCCTGGTTATACATGGAGTGACTACACATCCTGAGGATTGGTGATTTGATCATTGATCATTCATACCACTCTTGATCATTCTGACTGCACCTTCATGGTGAACAATGAGGCCATACGTGACATCTGTCGCCACAATCTGGATAGCGAGCGCCCTACCTACACGAATCTCAACCGCCTAATCGGACAGGTACAGTCGTGGCCAAAAATATTGGCACCCTTGCACTTTTTTCAAATAACTCACAATTTTCTCAAAAACAAGTTGAAATTGACAAAAGTACTTGGACTCCACAATTCTTTATTTCACTGTTAATCTTACAGAACCTTTGTTTTTGATTCAGAACTTAATATATCCTGGAAAATCAGAAAATATAAAGAAATGGTACATATAACATCATTAAAGGTTAAAGGTTTGCCCCCCATAGTTAGCCCACAAGCAACACGTAGGCCCATTAGAATTAGTTATGTCATAGTATGTGTAAGAGTAGGCCATTTCCCTAGTAATATCTGTTTTGTGTAAAGAAATGAGCTTAGGTCCCTTTCATCTTTGCGCCACCCCCCAATTCAATCATGGGCATAATCGATCCCGCGCCCCATTTTGGCTGATCCCTCCGTGTGTGGCGCTTTGGCTGCCAGCCGCGTTCGCTGCCCTTAGTTCGCTCGAACTAGTCAAATGACACGAGGTAGGCCTGGAAAGAGGGAGGAGCGCGGGGTCGGGATGTGGCCGAGTTGAGGAGCACGTCAGAGGCGGTGACGGTAAGAGCAACAGCCAACCAGGGCTCGGAGGGCATGGTGTGATAGGGCGTGGTAAGACGCGTCTAGTGAGTTCCAGAGGGTTCGCTGGGCAAGGCTACATAAGCCAGCGCACAAAGCCCTTGGGAGGACTGCCCTGATGAGGACTGAGCGAACTGGCTGATACGAGGACTCGTTGACTGAGAGGAATCGCGCATTGCAAGAGAACTGTATTGGGAGGACTGAAGCCAAGCCCTTTTTGGAGCATTGAGAGTACTGGCATGCACACGACAGTTTTGAGGCCTTGATTGAGAAGCGCATATTGAACTATTCGCTTATTACGTATGCAGCCGCAAGTGTAACCGCCAAAGCCAGCCCTACCGTTCGCCCTGCAATAACCCCGTGCGCGAAAACGACACGCAGAGAGCTCCTGCCATTCATCTTCTTCGCGGTGCGAGTTGGGGACCGGAGGAAGAGCTGCCCGGACGCCATTCCTGGACGTGCTGACCTGTTCATCTGCAATCCCTGTGTGAGTGTCTGTGTGTGAACGGGCCCGTTTGTCTTGGGATAAGTTAAGACTGTTTAAGACTGCACTGTGTATTCTTCTTCTTCTTCTTATTGTACAAAGTGTAAATAAATCGTGTTATTCCTTTCTTCCAAATTCGACCGTTTCAGTGATTTCCTCCATTGAGTAAGCGTGGCACGATTAAGAACCGCTCGGATCGGGATCTCGTCCTTGATAACGGCTCGGGTCAGGGGTTCGCTACCGTTCGGCATATCCACTAACACCCGTGATTCTGGCAGGGCGTATTTCCTCGTTTCTGCGCAGCGTTAGTACTTAGGTAATAGTGAATTCTTAGTCCTAAAACCCTATTTAACACTGTCCGGGAAGGACGTCATAGGTCCCGGGTCCCGTCGGCTAGTCAAAGACAAGGGGACTAATCCCCCCTTGGTAAGGGGAAAAGGCCAGCGCTGAGATCCGCAACAATATCCTGGAAAATCAGAAAATATAAAGAAATGGCATTCACAAAATTATTGACACCCTTGACTTCATATTTGGTAGCACAGCCTTTGGACAAAATAACTGCAGTCAAACGCTTCCTATAGCCATGAATGAGCTTCCTACATCTCTCTACTGGCAGTTTGGCCCACTCTTCTTGGGCAAACTGCTCCAGTTCTCCCAGATTTGAAGGGTGCCTTCTCTCAACTGCTGTTTTCAGATCTCCCCACAGGTGTTCAATGAGATTTAGATCTGGACTCATTGCTGGCCACTTCAGAAGTCCAGCATTTTGTCTTGAACCATTCCTGGGTGCTTTTTGAAGTGTGTTTGGGGTCATTGTCCTGCTGCAAGACCCATGACCTTCGACGGAGACCCAGCTTTCTGACATGGGGTTGAACATTGTGCTCCAAAATGCCTTGGTAATCTCCTGATTTCATGATGCCATGTACACATTCAAGGCACCCAATGCCAGAAGCAGCACAGCAAACCCAAAACATCACTGAACCTCCTCCATGTTTGACTGTAGGGAAGGTGTTCTTTTCTTAAAAAAAAATAATAATAACCACCTTTAGAGGCCATTTTTCCCCACAAAGCAGGGGTTGGCCTTTTTCGGGAACCGTGGTTGTTGTTGTTTTTTTGGTCCCCTTTTTGAAGCAATGTTTTACGGCCGGATGCCCTTCCTGACACCAACCCTTTTTGCCACCTTTAACGACAAACAGGGAATTACCAGTGAACTGGTACTCAATTAGCCGACCTCGGAAGGATGACAGGCTGAGTCAACCCCCCTGGCGTTAATTCAGCAATTGACCGGGATTCGAACCCAGGATCCTAGGATCCTAAGCCGGCATCCTAGCCACTAGCCCAACAACATCTTTTCTTTGAAGGCTTCATTTTGTTTTCTGTAAACAGAGATGATTTGCTTTACCAAAAAGCTCTAATTAGGTCTCATCTGTCCACAGGACATTCTCCCAGAAGGATTTTGGCTTGTTCAGGTGTGTTTTGACAAACTCCAGTCGGGATTTCTTATGTCTCTTTCTCAGCAGTGGGGTTCTTCCAAGTCTCCTACCATAGAACCCCCGTTCATTGAGTTGGCGACGGATGGTGCGAATTGAAACTGTCGTACCTTGTGTCTGAAGGTCAGCTTGAATCTGTTTGGCAGTTGATCGAGGTGCTTTCTCCACCATTTGAACAATCCTTAGCTGCAATCTTCGATCAAGTTTTCTCTTGCGGCCACGTCCAGGGAGGTTGGCTACAGTGGCATGGGCCTTAAAATTCCTGATAACATTGCGTATGGTGGACACAGGAACATCAAGGTCTCTGGAGATGGACTTGTCGCCTTGAGATTGTGCATGCTTAGCTCCAATCTTGTGTCTGACCTCCTCAGACAATTCTCTGGTTTTCTTTCTTTTCTCCATGCTCATTGCGGTACAATTGCGGTACATTGCAGTAGATTGCGGTACATTGCGGTGTGTGTACCTATAGCGTGTCTTTAGGAAAATTTTCGGTGTTAATTTTTTGTACATGTACACACAATCGTCGGTTAATTCGTGTCACGTATTCTGAGGCCTAGTACTAGAACTAGTAGGCTTAGGCTACCGTCTCCGACCTTGTGGTTTTGTTTTCTCTCAGCGGTTCGTCGAATGCGCTGCAATTACTTTCGTTCTCTGTTTCGTCCCAGTCGTTCACCACATACATCCTTGTTTAATATCTCTACTCAAAAAAAAAAACCCCAAAAAAATTATTTCCTTCTCAGTTCTTATTCGTTTATTTGTTGTTCTTATTTGTTTGTTCGTTCTTCATTCACATTGTTCGTGATCACGCGATCACGTGGTTAGAAATGTTTAATCTCTCCCCTGAAGAACTGTATTATGTCATATATTATAACACCTTTTTCTTCTTCTATAAAAGGATGCTTTCGTCTTGATCACCAAATCTATTCATTCCAAAAAAATAAAATAATAACATCTCTTATAGTTCCTCTTTTCTACATTCCAGAAACTCTCCAGCCCTCCACCCCTCCTTCAGCATCCTCAAACGTATTTTTGACTCGAAGGTCTCAAACTCATTTTGCAAAAAATGTTCGTTTCCCATGAATCGTACACTTTTCAAAATCCAATCTCACCCCTCCCCTCCAAATCTTCCCCATCCCCCCTTCCCTCCAAAACTTCCCCATCCCCCCTCCCCTCCAAAACTTCCCCATCACCCCTCCCCTCCAAATCTACCCCCTTACCCCTCCCCTCCAAATCTTCCCCATCACCCATCTCTTTCAAATATTCCCCCTTGCCCCTCCCCTCCAAATCTTCCCCATCACCCATCCCTTTCAAATCTTCCCCCTTGCCCCTCCCCTCCAAATCTTCCCCATCACCCTTTCCCTCCAAAACTTCCCCATCACCCCTCCCCTCCAAAACGTCCCGATCACCCATCCCTTTCAAATCTTCCCCCTTGCCCCTCCCCTCCAAATCCTCCCCATCACCCATCCCTTTCAAATCTCCCCCCTTGCCCCTTCCCTCCCCTCCCTCCTAACTCCCCCACACCCCTCCCCTCCAAGATTCTCCCTCGCTCCTCCCCTCCTAGACTCCCCTCTCACCCCTCCTCCTCAAAGCGTCCTCCCTGCTTCTTCCCCCTTCCAACTTTCACCTTCATCTCCCCCAACCTTCTGCCTCGCTCTTCCCCCTCCTCAAATAACTCCTCACTGTGCCTCACGCAATCTCCATAAAACCTTTTGTCCGCCCCATTCTTCCCTTTCTCCAAGCTATTCTGAAATCTCTGAAATCTCTGACACACCTTCAACAGCTCTCCCTACCTCTTCCTCCTCTTCCACATCTTACCCTACCCCTCCCCCCCCCCCCCTGTTCTGTATCCGATGCTCCCCCTTCCTCTTCTTTAACGGTATGGACCTCAAACATCCGGGGCCTTCGCTCAAACTTGACTGATCTCTCCATACAGGTTGCTTCTGACAAACCAGATGTGATCTGCTTAACAGATACTTTCCTCCTTCATGATGTCTCTGATGCCTTGGTATCTCTCCCAGGTTACTCCCTCCTCCGGTATGATAGACCTGAGCCTCGTCCTGGAGGTGGGGTTGCTATCTTTATAAAAAAACTCTCTTCCTCACTCGCCCTCCACTGCCCTCTCTCCACCTCACCCCCAGGAATACCTTTGGCTACGGCTTCCTCTTCGCTCCCACCTTTTGTTCATAGGTGTGTTGTACCGTCCACCAAACAGTGATGACTCCATCTACATCTCGCTGTCTGAAAATATGGACCAACTTCTATCTACCCATCTCAACTCTCTCTTCCTCATATGTGGTGATTTCAATTGTCACCATGCCAGTTGGCTGGGTGTGGGTACCTCTCTCACCAGCCATGGCTCTTCAGCAAAGGACTTCTGCGACTCACTGGGACTGACACAATCTGTCAATTTCCCGACCTGGATCTCAGTCAACGGAGCAACTTCTCTTCTGGACTTGGTTATGACTAACCTCCCTGAAAATGTCTGCTGCTCTTCTTCTGCTCCAATCGGCTCATCTGATCATGTGCTTGTTAAAGTGGACATCTCTCTGACCATTCTCAGAGAGCCTCCTCAGCGTCGACGAGTCTGGCATTTCACTCAGGCCAACTGGCACGGTCTTCAAGCAGCCATCAATCATCTGGACTGGTCTCCCATCTTTACCGCCTCTGACGTCAACTCATCCTGGGAATTCTTTCAAAGTAAATTGCTCTCTCTCATGCACAGGTTTATCCCATCTCGTCTTCAGTTGTCATACCCTTCCTCCCATCCATGGTACACGGAATCTTGTGGTGAGGCTGTTGCCCAGAAACAACTTGCTTTCGTCTCCTGGAAAGCAAATCCAACGGAAGGAAATATCATTTCCTTTCACAAAGCCCGAAAAAAGTGTGTGTCCACCCTCAGGAGAGCCAGGAAACAATATCTCACCGTTCTCAAGACCGAACTCCCTTATCTGTCTCCCTCTTCTAAATCCTGGTGGCGTCTGGTCAAATCTGTTTCTGGTGTTTGTTCCCCCTCCATCAACCTCCCTGAAAAAGCTGAATGCCTCAACTCTGTGTTTGCCTCTAAATCTTGTGTCCCAAACCCATCCCTCTCTGTACCCACCATACCCAGTCGTACCCAGCTGCTCCTGAACTCTGTGTCCTTTCCTCTAGACAAGGTGGAAAAGTTTCTGTCAACCCTCGACTCTGATTCTGCAACTGGTCCTGACGGCATCAGCCCACGGGTCCTAAAATCATGTTCTTCCGCTCTTTCACTCCCTCTCTCTGTTCTCCTCACCCTCTCTTTTGCTCAAGGTCATCTGCCATCTGCTTGGAAATCAGCCAACATCACTGCTTTGCACAAAAAAGGTGCAAAAACAGATCCTAGCAATGACAGACCAATCAGCCTTCTCCCAATTATCAGCAAAGTCATGGAATCCATCATTGCTTCAGATATGAAATCTTTCCTCTTCTCCAATGGCTTGATCTCTGACCATCAATTTGGTTTCAGACCTGGTCACTCTACTCTGGACAATGGACATGCTGCTTCTGCTTTCTCAACAATGGATGGAGGTCCTCAACACCAAACAGGAAATTAGAGCTGTCTCCCTTGACATTTCACGTGCCTTCGATACTGTCTGGCACTCCGCTATGCTCACCAAACTCTCCTCATTTGGTATCCATGGAAATCTCCACGCATGGCTGGCGGACTTCCTCTCTCGTCATAGTCAACGTGTGGCCCTGAATGGGTTTCTCTCATCTCCTCTTCCTGTTCAGGCTGGAGTTCCCCAAGGCAGTGTTCTGGGCCCTGTGCTTTTTCTGGTCTTCATCAATGATCTCTCTGACTCTCTTGAAAATCCTCTCTATCTCTTTGCTGACGACTCTACTCTCTGTCGCTCCATTCCTCATCCCTCAGATCGGCAGTCTGCAGCCTCCTCACTCTCTGGAGACCTGGACAAAATCACAGGCTGGGCAAACAAGTGGAACATGTCTTTCAATCCTGACAAATCTCACACTCTTACGATGTCTCTCCGAAAAGACCGACTGGACCACCCTCCCATCCACTTTCTGAATAATCCTCTCCAAGAAGTTCTGTCACTCAAGCTTTTGGGTCTCACTATCTGCCATGATCTTTCCTGGGAAAACCACATTTCAAATCTGGCCTCCAAAGCCAGTCACCGACTGGGCATCCTCCGTCGTGCGAAGTCCTTCCTTAGTACACCTGAGCTCCTCACCACTTACAAGGCTTTCATCCGCAGCTCTATGGAATACTGCTCTCCCCTCTGGTCTGGTGCTCCTAGCCGCGTTCGCTGCCCTTAGTTCGCTCGAACTAGTCAAATGACACGAGGTAGGCCTGGAAAGAGGGAGGAGCGCGGGGTCGGGATGTGGCCGAGTTGAGGAGCACGTCAGAGGCGGTGACGGTAAGAGCAACAGCCAACCAGGGCTCGGAGGGCATGGTGTGATAGGGCGTGGTAAGACGCGTCTAGTGAGTTCCAGAGGGTTCGCTGGGCAAGGCTACATAAGCCAGCGCACAAAGCCCTTGGGAGGACTGCCCTGATGAGGACTGAGCGAACTGGCTGATACGAGGACTCGTTGACTGAGAGGAATCGCGCATTGCAAGAGAACTGTATTGGGAGGACTGAAGCCAAGCCCTTTTTGGAGCATTGAGAGTACTGGCATGCACACGACAGTTTTGAGGCCTTGATTGAGAAGCGCATATTGAACTATTCGCTTATTACGTATGCAGCCGCAAGTGTAACCGCCAAAGCCAGCCCTACCGTTCGCCCTGCAATAACCCCGTGCGCGAAAACGACACGCAGAGAGCTCCTGCCATTCATCTTCTTCGCGGTGCGAGTTGGGGACCGGAGGAAGAGCTGCCCGGACGCCATTCCTGGACGTGCTGACCTGTTCATCTGCAATCCCTGTGTGAGTGTCTGTGTGTGAACGGGCCCGTTTGTCTTGGGATAAGTTAAGACTGTTTAAGACTGCACTGTGTATTCTTCTTCTTCTTCTTATTGTACAAAGTGTAAATAAATCGTGTTATTCCTTTCTTCCAAATTCGACTGTTTCAGTGATTTCCTCCATTGAGTAAGCGTGGCACGATTAAGAACCGCTCGGATCGGGATCTCGTCCTTGATAACGGCTCGGGTCAGGGGTTCGCTACCGTTCGGCATATCCACTAACACCCGTGATTCTGGCAGGGCGTATTTCCTCGTTTCTGCGCAGCGTTAGTACTTAGGTAATAGTGAATTCTTAGTCCTAAAACCCTATTTAACACTGTCCGGGAAGGACGTCATAGGTCCCGGGTCCCGTCGGCTAGTCAAAGACAAGGGGACTAATCCCCCCTTGGTAAGGGGAAAAGGCCAGCGCTGAGATCCGCAACAATATCCTGGAAAATCAGAAAATATAAAGAAATGGCATTCACAAAATTATTGACACCCTTGACTTCATATTTGGTAGCACAGCCTTTGGACAAAATAACTGCAGTCAAGCGCTTCCTATAGCCATGAATGAGCTTCCTACATCTCTCTACTGGCAGTTTGGCCCACTCTTCTTGGGCAAACTGCTCCAGTTCTCCCAGATTTGAAGGGTGCCTTCTCTCAACTGCTGTTTTCAGATCTCCCCACAGGTGTTCAATGAGATTTAGATCTGGACTCATTGCTGGCCACTTCAGAAGTCCAGCATTTTGTCTTGAACCATTCCTGGGTGCTTTTTGAAGTGTGTTTGGGGTCATTGTCCTGCTGCAAGACCCATGACCTTCGACGGAGACCCAGCTTTCTGACATGGGGTTGAACATTGTGCTCCAAAATGCCTTGGTAATCTCCTGATTTCATGATGCCATGTACACATTCAAGGCACCCAATGCCAGAAGCAGCACAGCAAACCCAAAACATCACTGAACCTCCTCCATGTTTGACTGTAGGGAAGGTGTTCTTTTCTTAAAAAAAAAAAAATAACCACCTTTAGAGGCCATTTTTCCCCACAAAGCAGGGGTTGGCCATTTTCGGGAACCGTGGTTGTTGTTGTTTTTTTGGTCCCCTTTTTGAAGCAATGTTTTACGGCCGGATGCCCTTCCTGACGCCAACCCTTTTTGCCGCCTTTAACGACAAACAGGGAATTACCAGTGAACTGGTACTCAATTAGCCGACCTCGGAAGGAATGACAGGCTGAGTCAACCCCCCTGGCGTTAATTCAGCAATTGACTGGGGACCGGGATTCGAACCCAGGATCCTAGGTATTCTAAGCCGGCACCCTAGCCACTAGCCCAACAACATCTTTTCTTTGAAGGCTTCATTTTGTTTTCTGTAAACAGAGATGATTTGCTTTACCAAAAAGCTCTAATTAGGTCTCATCTGTCCACAGGACATTCTCCCAGAAGGATTTTGGCTTGTTCAGGTGTGTTTTGACAAACTCCAGTCGGGATTTCTTATGTCTCTTTCTCAGCAGTGGGGTTCTTCCAAGTCTCCTACCATAGAACCCCCGTTCATTGAGTTGGCGACGGATGGTGCGAATTGAAACTGTCGTACCTTGTGTCTGAAGGTCAGCTTGAATCTGTTTGGCAGTTGATCGAGGTGCTTTCTCCACCATTTGAACAATCCTTAGCTGCAATCTTCGATCAAGTTTTCTCTTGCGGCCACGTCCAGGGAGGTTGGCTACAGTGGCATGGGCCTTAAAATTCCTGATAACATTGCGTATGGTGGACACAGGAACATCAAGGTCTCTGGAGATGGACTTGTCGCCTTGAGATTGTGCATGCTTAGCTCCAATCTTGTGTCTGACCTCCTCAGACAATTCTCTGGTTTTCTTTCTTTTCTCCATGCTCATTGCGGTACAATTGCGGTACATTGCAGTAGATTGCGGTACATTGCGGTGTGTGTACCTATAGCGTGTCTTTAGGAAAATTTTCGGTGTTAATTTTTTGTACATGTACACACAATCGTCGGTTAATTCGTGTCACGTATTCTGAGGCCTAGTACTAGAACTAGTAGGCTTAGGCTACCGTCTCCGACCTTGTGGTTTTGTTTTCTCTCAGCGGTTCGTCGAATGCGCTGCAATTACTTTCGTTCTCTGTTTCGTCCCAGTCGTTCACCACATACATCCTTGTTTAATATCTCTACTCAAAAAAAAAAACCCCAAAAAAATTATTTCCTTCTCAGTTCTTATTCGTTTATTTGTTGTTCTTATTTGTTTGTTCGTTCTTCATTCACATTGTTCGTGATCACGCGATCACGTGGTTAGAAATGTTTAATCTCTCCCCTGAAGAACTGTATTATGTCATATATTATAACACCTTTTTCTTCTTCTATAAAAGGATGCTTTCGTCTTGATCACCAAATCTATTCATTCCAAAAAAATAAAATAATAACATCTCTTATAGTTCCTCTTTTCTACATTCCAGAAACTCTCCAGCCCTCCACCCCTCCTTCAGCATCCTCAAACGTATTTTTGACTCGAAGGTCTCAAACTCATTTTGCAAAAAATGTTCGTTTCCCATGAATCGTACACTTTTCAAAATCCAATCTCACCCCTCCCCTCCAAATCTTCCCCATCCCCCCTTCCCTCCAAAACTTCCCCATCCCCCCTCCCCTCCAAAACTTCCCCATCACCCCTCCCCTCCAAATCTACCCCCTTACCCCTCCCCTCCAAATCTTCCCCATCACCCATCTCTTTCAAATATTCCCCCTTGCCCCTCCCCTCCAAATCTTCCCCATCACCCATCCCTTTCAAATCTTCCCCCTTGCCCCTCCCCTCCAAATCTTCCCCATCACCCCTTCCCTCCAAAACTTCCCCATCACCCCTCCCCTCCAAAACGTCCCGATCACCCATCCCTTTCAAATCTTCCCCCTTGCCCCTCCCCTCCAAATCCTCCCCATCACCCATCCCTTTCAAATCTCCCCCCTTGCCCCTTCCCTCCCCTCCCTCCTAACTCCCCCACACCCCTCCCCTCCAAGATTCTCCCTCGCTCCTCCCCTCCTAGACTCCCCTCTCACCCCTCCTCCTCAAAGCGTCCTCCCTGCTTCTTCCCCCTTCCAACTTTCACCTTCATCTCCCCCAACCTTCTGCCTCGCTCTTCCCCCTCCTCAAATAACTCCTCACTGTGCCTCACGCAATCTCCATAAAACCTTTTGTCTGCCCCATTCTTCCCTTTCTCCAAGCTATTCTGAAATCTCTGAAATCTCTGACACACCTTCAACAGCTCTCCCTACCTCTTCCTCCTCTTCCACATCTTACCCTACCCCTCCCCCCCCCCCCCCTGTTCTCTATCCGATGCTCCCCCTTCCTCTTCTTTAACGGTATGGACCTCAAACATCCGGGGCCTTCGCTCAAACTTGACTGATCTCTCCATACAGGTTGCTTCTGACAAACCAGATGTGATCTGCTTAACAGATACTTTCCTCCTTCATGATGTCTCTGATGCCTTGGTATCTCTCCCAGGTTACTCCCTCCTCCGGTATGATAGACCTGAGCCTCGTCCTGGAGGTGGGGTTGCTATCTTTATAAAAAAAACTCTCTTCCTCACTCGCCCTCTCTCCACCTCACCCCCAGGAATACCTTTGGCTACGGCTTCCTCTTCGCTCCCACCTTTTGTTCATAGGTGTGTTGTACCGTCCACCAAACAGTGATGACTCCATCTACATCTCGCTGTCTGAAAATATGGACCAACTTCTATCTACCCATCTCAACTCTCTCTTCCTCATATGTGGTGATTTCAATTGTCACCATGCCAGTTGGCTGGGTGTGGGTACCTCTCTCACCAGCCATGGCTCTTCAGCAAAGGACTTCTGCGACTCACTGGGACTGACACAATCTGTCAATTTCCCGACCTGGATCTCAGTCAACGGAGCAACTTCTCTTCTGGACTTGGTTATGACTAACCTCCCTGAAAATGTCTGCTGCTCTTCTTCTGCTCCAATCGGCTCATCTGATCATGTGCTTGTTAAAGTGGACATCTCTCTGACCATTCTCAGAGAGCCTCCTCAGCGTCGACGAGTCTGGCATTTCACTCAGGCCAACTGGCACGGTCTTCAAGCAGCCATCAATCATCTGGACTGGTCTCCCATCTTTACCGCCTCTGACATCAACTCATCCTGGGAATTCTTTCAAAGTAAATTGCTCTCTCTCATGCACAGGTTTATCCCATCTCGTCTTCAGTTGTCATACCCTTCCTCCCATCCATGGTACACGGAATCTTGTGGTGAGGCTGTTGCCCAGAAACAACTTGCTTTCGTCTCCTGGAAAGCAAATCCAACGGAAGGAAATATCATTTCCTTTCACAAAGCCCGAAAAAAGTGTGTGTTCACCCTCAGGAGAGCCAGGAAACAATATCTCACCGTTCTCAAGACCGAACTCCCTTATCTGTCTCCCTCTTCTAAATCCTGGTGGCATCTGGTCAAATCTGTTTCTGGTGTTTGTTCCCCCTCCATCCCCTCCCTGAAAAAGCTGAATGCCTCAACTCTGTGTTTGCCTCTAAATCTTGTGTCCCAAACCCATCCCTCTCTGTACCCACCATACCCAGTCGTACCCAGCTGCTCCTGAACTCTGTGTCCTTTCCTCTAGACAAGGTGGAAAAGTTTCTGTCAACCCTCGACTCTGATTCTGCAACTGGTCCTGACGGCATCAGCCCACGGGTCCTAAAATCATGTTCTTCCGCTCTTTCACTCCCTCTCTCTGTTCTCCTCACCCTCTCTTTTGCTCAAGGTCATCTGCCATCTGCTTGGAAATCAGCCAACATCACTGCTTTGCACAAAAAAGGTGTAAAAACAGATCCTAGCAACGACAGACCAATCAGCCTTCTCCCAATTATCAGCAAAGTCATGGAATCCATCATTGCTTCAGATATGAAATCTTTCCTCTTCTCCAATGGCTTGATCTCTGACCATCAATTTGGTTTCAGACCTGGTCACTCTACTCTGGACAATGGACATGCTGCTTCTGCTTTCTCAACAATGGATGGAGGTCCTCAACACCAAACAGGAAATTAGAGCTGTCTCCCTTGACATTTCACGTGCCTTCGATACTGTCTGGCACTCCGCTATGCTCACCAAACTCTCCTCATTTGGTATCCATGGAAATCTCCACGCATGGCTGGCGGACTTCCTCTCTCGTCATAGTCAACGTGTGGCCCTGAATGGGTTTCTCTCATCTCCTCTTCCTGTTCAGGCTGGAGTTCCCCAAGGCAGTGTTCTGGGCCCTGTGCTTTTTCTGGTCTTCATCAATGATCTCTCTGACTCTCTTGAAAATCCTCTCTATCTCTTTGCTGACGACTCTACTCTCTGTCGCTCCATTCCTCATCCCTCAGATCGGCAGTCTGCAGCCTCCTCACTCTCTGGAGACCTGGACAAAATCACAGGCTGGGCAAACAAGTGGAACATGTCTTTCAATCCTGACAAATCTCACACTCTTACGATGTCTCTCCGAAAAGACCGACTGGACCACCCTCCCATCCACTTTCTGAATAATCCTCTCCAAGAAGTTCTGTCACTCAAGCTTTTGGGTCTCACTATCTGCCATGATCTTTCCTGGGAAAACCACATTTCAAATCTGGCCTCCAAAGCCAGTCACCGACTGGGCATCCTCCGTCGTGCGAAGTCCTTCCTTAGTACACCTGAGCTCCTCACCACTTACAAGGCTTTCATCCGCAGCTCTATGGAATACTGCTCTCCCCTCTGGCCTGGTGCTCCTGCCTCACACCTAGCTCGGCTTCACGCTGTTGAGGCCAAAGCTTTCAGAATCATTGGAATCTCCTGCGATGAAGTTAACTCCGAGGGCCTTTCACTCACTCATCGCAGGCAGGTTGGTAGTCTTTCTGACTTCTACCGACTCCTCTCCGGCCTTGCTCCCCCAGCTCTCTCTGTGCTCTGTCCCCCCAATATTCCTTCAGGTCGCACAAGATCTGCCTGAAACCCTCTTATGGTTAAACTGCCAAAATGTAGGCTCTCTGCTCAACTTCACTCTTTCACTCCCCTTTTCTCCCGCCTCTGGAACAAACTCCCCCACTCCCTTCAATCCCACTCCTCCCTCCAGGTCTTTAAAACAGATGTTCACCACCATCTCTTATCTTCCCCCATCCAAAACCTTGATCTTTTCTACCCCCGCTAATTCACCCCAGAGTCCTTGCAGTGTTCATATATTTTATACCTCTCCCACCTCCCCCCAAGCCCTACCCCTCACACATTTCTCCCGATGTCCCTGCTCTCAAATGTTGTGTTTGTGTCATTCCCCCTCTCTCCCCATCTTGTCTGCCGCTCCCCTTGTTTTTTGTGTTTTGTGTGTCGGTTTGACTTTTTGTGTGATTAATGTTAGCTCTTTCACGAGCCTCGATCTTGTATACAAAAAAAAACAAGAAAAAACGGCTACACAGCTGACTCCGCACATGAAAAAGCTGAATGCCTCAACTCTGTGTTTGCCTCTAAATCTTGTGTCCCAACCCATCCCTCTCTGTACCCACCGTACACAGTCGTACCCAGCTGCTCCTGGACTCTGTGTCCTTTCCTCCTAACAAGGTGGAAAAGTTTCTGTCAACCTTCGACTCTGATTCTGCAACTGGACCTGACGGCATCAGCCCACGGGTCCTAAAATCCTCTTCTTCCGCTCTTTCACTCCCTCTCTCTGTTCTCTTCACCCTCTCTTTTGCTCAATGTCAACTGCCATCTGCTTGGAAATCAGCCAACATCACCGCTTTACACAAAAAATGTGCAAAAACAGATCCTTGCAACTACAGACCAATCAGCCTTCTCCCAATTATCAGCAAAGTCATGGAATCCATCATTGCTTCGGATATGAAATCTTTCCTCTTCTCCAATGGCTTGATCTCTGATCATCAATTTGGTTTCAGACCAGGTCACTCTACTCTGGACATGCTGTTTCTGCTGTCTCAACAATGGATGGAGGTCCTCAATGCCAAACAGGAAATTAGAGCTGTCTCCCTTGACATATCACGTGCCTTCGATACGGTCTGGCACCCCGCTCTGCTCACCAAACTCTCCTCCTTTGGTATCCATGGAAATCTCCACGCATGGCTGGCGGACTTCCTCTCTAGTCGCAGTCAACGTGTGGCCCTGAATGGGTTTCTCTCATCTCCTCTTCCTATTCAGGCTGGAGTTCTCCAAGGCAGTGTTCTGGGCCCTGTGCTTTTTCTGGTCTTCATCAATGATCTCTCTGACTCTCTTGAAAATCCTCTCTATCTCGTTGCTGATGACTCCACTCTCTGCCGCTCCGTTCCTCATCCCTCAGATCGGCAGTCTGCAGCCTCCTCACTCTCTGCAGACCTGGACAAAATCACAGACTGGGCAAACAAGTGGAACATGTCTTGCAATCCTGACAAATCTCACACTCTCACGATGTCTCTCCAAAAAGACCGACTGGACAACCCTCCCATCCACTTTCTGAATTATCCTCTCCAAGAAGTTCTGTCACTCAAGCTTTTGGGTCTCACTATCTGCCATGATCTTTCCTGGGAAAACACATTTCCAAGCTGGCCTCCAAAGCCAGTCGCCGACTGGGCATCCTCCGTCGTGCGAAGTCCTTCCTTGGCACACCTGAGCTGCTCACCACATACAAGGCTTTCATCCGCAGCTCAATGGAGTACTGCTCTCCCCTCTGGGCTGGTGCTCCTGCCTCACACCTAGCTCGGCTTCACGCTGTTGAAACCAAAGCGTTCAGAATCATTGGAATCTCCCGCGATGAAGCTATCTCCGAGGGCCTTTCACTTTCTCACCGCAGGCAGGTTGGTGATCTTTCCGTCTTCTACCGACTCCTCTCCGGCCTTGCTCCCCCAGGTCTCTCTGGGCTCTGTCCCCCAAATATTCCTGCAGGTCGCACAAGATCTGCCTGCAACCCTCTTTTTGTTAAACTGCCAAAATCAAGACTCTCTGCTCACCTTCACTCCTTCATTCCTCTTTTCTCCCACCTCTGGAACAAACTCCCTCACTCTCTTCAATCCCACTCCTCCCTCCTGGTCTTCAAAACAGCTGTTCACCACCATCTCTTATCTTCCCCCATTCAAAACCTTGATCTTTTCTACCCCCGCTAATTTCACCCCAAATCCACTTTTTTGAAATACCAACTTCTTTCCTGGAAGTCCTTGGTGTCCTTGTGTTTTATACTTCTCCCACCCCCCTCCGCCTTCCCACACCTCCTCCCCCCAAGCCCTCTCCCTCCCACACATCTCCCGATGTCCCTGCTCTCAAATGTTGTGTTTGTGTGCTTCCCCTTCTCTCCCCATCTTGTCTGCCGCTCCCTCTTTTTATATATTTTGTTTGTCTGTTTGATTTCTTTTTTTTTTGTGATAAACGTTAGCTCTTTCACGAGTCTCGATTCTGTATTTTAAAAAAAAAAAAAAAAAAAAAGACTAAGCGCACCATCCATTTTGTAGACTGGTGCCCCACTGGCTTCAAGGTATACAAGACGTCCGAGACGAGATGTTAAATTGAGTTCATTGGTGCTTAACTTTTTTTGTTGTTGTTAATTCTCTCTCCTTTCACTATCATTCTCCCCTCAACTCCACAAAAGGTTGGCTTTAATTACCAACCACCACCTGTTATGCCAGGCGGGGTTCTGGCGAAAATGCAGCATGCTGTTTGTATGCTGAGCAACATAACTGCTCTAGCGGAGGCTTGGGCTCGTCTCAACAACAAGTTTGACCTGATGTACTACAAGGGTGCTTTTGTGCATTCGTACCTGGGTGAGGGCATGGAGGAGGGAGAGTTCACCGAGGCCCGCTAATACCTTACTGCTCTGGAAAAAGACTACGAGGAAGTTGACATGGACTCAATTGAGGACAAAGAGGAAGGTGAAGAGTGAGCATGTTGATGAAATGTCTTTAAGCATTAGCTCAACTGTATTGCACTTTTCTTTTTCGTACACAAAATCGAGGCTCGTGTAACAGCCAACACATAAAACACAAAAGCGTAAACATAAACACACATGAAACATCATAAAGGGAGCAGGAGAAAAGAGTGGATGAGAGAGAGAAGCACAACAGTGCAGAACAGGGACAGCGGGAGATCTGTGGAAGGGAGAGGGCTGGAGAGGGGCACACGGGATAAACAAGATGGACACTTCTAGGACTTTCAGGAAAGGAGGTGGATTTGAGGTGTATCAACGGGGATAGAAAGGATCAAGGTTTTGAATGGGGGAAGATAAGAGATGGTGGTGAACAGCTGTTTTGAAGACCAGGAGGGAGGAGTGGGATTGAAGGGAGTGGGGGAGTTTGTTCCAGAGGCGGGAGAAAAGAGGAAGGAGAGAGTGAAGATGAGCAGAGAGTCTTGATTTTGCCAGTTTAACCATAAGAGGGTTGCTGGCAGATCTTGTGCGACCTGCAGGAATATTTGGGGGACAGAGCACGGAGAGAGCTGGGGGAGCAAGGCCGGAGAGGAGTCGGTAGAAGACAGAAAGACCACCAACCTGCCTGCGGTGAGCGAGTGAAAGGCCCTGAGAATTAGCTTCATCGCGGGAGATTCCAATGATCCTGAAAACCTTGGTTTCTGCAGCGTGAAGCAGAGCGAGGTGTGAGCAGGAGCACCAGCCCAGAGGGGAGATCAGTATTCCATCAAGCTGTGGGTGAAAGCCTTGTATGTGGTGAGGAGCTCAGAAGTGCCGAGAAAGGACTTCGCACGACGGAGGATGCCCAGTCGGCAACTGGCTTTGGAGGCCAGCTTGGAAATGTGGTTTTCCCAAGAAAGATCATGGCAGATAGTGAGACCCAAATGCTTGAGTGACAGAACTTCTTCGAGAGGATTGTTGAGAAAGTAGATGGGAGGGTTTTCCAGACGGTCTTTATGGAAAAACAAAGTGAAAGTCAGAGTGTGAGATTTGTCAGGATTGAAAGACATGTTCCACTTGTGTGACCAGTTTGTGATTTTGTCCAGGTCTGCAGAGAGTGAGGAGACTGTGGACTGCCGATCTGAGGGATGAGGTATGGAGCGGCAGAGAATGGAATCATCAGCAAAGAGATAGAGAGAATTTTCCAGAGAGTCGGAGAGATCATTGATGAAGACCAGATAAAGCACAGAGCCCAGAACACTGCCTGGAGGAAATCACTCCAGCCTGGAAAGCAAGGGGAGATGAGAGAATTCCATTCAGGGCCACAAGTTGACTACGACAAGAGAGGAAGGCCGCAAGCCATGCGTGGAGATTTCCATGGATACCCTAATAGGAGAGTTTGGTGAGCAGGGCATATCGAAGGCATGAGGTATGTCAAAGGAGACAGCTCTGATTTCGTGTTTGGTGTTGAGGACCTTCATCCATTGTTGAGACAGCAAAAGCAGCATGTCCAGCATAGAGTGACCTGGTCTGAATCCAAATTGATTATCCGAGATCGAGCCATTGGAGAAGATGAAGGATTTAATATCAGAAGTGATGACAGATTCCATGACCTTGCTGATGATATGGAGCAGGCTGATTGGTCTATAGTTGCAAGGTTCGGTCTTTGCACCTTTTTTATGTGAAGTGGTAATAAATAAAAGACAAATATTTTTTAACTTTGGCCAGATGAATTTGCTTTGGCCAAAATTTAGAATTGTGTCAATATTAAGCCTGATATAGATCAATATTTGTTGCTAAGTGTTGGTGATAGGGTTAGTGCATACATTGCACATTGCGAAAGGCAAATCAACATCATGCTCGGACTCGGAAGCAAAAACACTTTGGATCTGTCTCGGTCTCGGTACAGAAAACCACCCTTTGTCCACCTCCGCAACACGTGAACATGCCGTTATTCATTTTGTGGATACTTTAGATTTGCAAACTAATTTCCCCATGGAGGTAGAGAATGAACGTCTTTACGCCCACTGAAGCACAATGGTGAAGCGTGACTTGGGCTACGTGAGCAACGTATGCTTAGCTTACTTGAGCAAATGCAGTCACTTTCACAAAAAAAACAACATTCAGGAGAGCGATATTGATGAGTGATCTCTATGGTAACGGTAATTAGAACGACACTTGGTGGAACGCATACGTCTGCCATGTTGAATAGTTCACGTTTTGTGTCCCACTGATGGGTCAGATCTGTGTCCGAACCTAAAGCAAAATCGAATCGGCTTGTTCTTGTCGTCTAACCAACGTATCCACCAAGTTTTGTCATCAGTCATCTCTTGTCTTCCCCCGTCCAAAACCTTGATCTCTTCTACCCCCGTTAATTCACCCCAGATCCACTTTTTTTTGGAAATCCCGACTTCTTTCTTTCCTGAAAGTTCTAGCAATGTCCATGTGTTTTATACCTTTCCCACACCCCTCCGCCGCCTTCCCATGCCTCCTCCCCCCCAAGCCCTCTCCCTCCCACAGATCTGCCGATGTCCCTGTTCTCTGCTGTTGTACTTGTGTGCTTCCCTCTCTCTCCCCATCTTGTCTCCCGCTCCCTTTATTGTATGTTTTGTGTGTCCGTTTCTCCTTTTTTGTGATTGATGTTAGTTCTTACACGAGCCTCGATCCTGTATACAACAACAACAAAAAAAAGAGTCATCCACAACTTTTTGAAATACCGTGGTATATATAATTTTTGGCCCTGTCACTCAATGGAATGGCGAAGAATGACTTAAAATTTTATAAATAATTATCGTATCCGGATTCAAATAGATTTGTCCTCGTCACACATCCAACCTCTCCACCAAGTTTCGTCCGAATCCTTCCACAACTTTTTGAAATACCGTGGTATATATAATTTTTGGCCCTGTCACTCAATGGAATGGCGAAGAATGACTTAAAATTTTATAAATAATTATCGTATCCGGATTCAAATAGATTTGTCCTCGTCACACATCCAACCTCTCCACCAAGTTTCGTCCGAATCCTTCCACAACTTTTTCAGATATCGTGCTATATATCATTTTGGCCCGATCACTTATTGGTGAAGAATCATTAAAAAAAATTCTCAGATCCATATCCGGATCCAGATCTTCACCAAAATCGAATCATTTCGTCCTCGTCACACACGCAACATCTCTGCCAAATTTCATCCGAATCCATCCACAACCTTTTGAGACATCCTGTTCACAAACGAACAACAACACAGGGGTGAAAACGTAACCTCCACCCACCTTCGGTGACGGAAGAAATAAAACTAAAATCCAGGGGAGTGATTTACAGCTCTCAGATTTTACAAACACGAATCTCTGTAGAAGTAGAAATATTCACATTGAGCGACATGAAAACGTGTTCACGCGTTTTCCATTTCACGGAGCGGGCACAAGACATGACAATCTCAATGATGTTAACCATGTGACACCCCAACGAACGTTTACACAGAGAACTTGCAGTGTAACCGAACTGGAGAGAAACAGAGGTCAAAACATACTTTATTAAAACGAAGGTTTACCGACCTCGTGTAAATCATACAGAACCGATGTGGCACTGTATGGAACCAATGAAATATGGATTGCAAAATACACCGGGAAAGTACAGCAAAGCACATTAGATCAATAGTCAATATTGAATGCGGAGATTACTAAATTAATGGTTTCCTGGAGTATTAGATATTTTTATTCATTAGAATCTCCAGCTTCGGCATCGCAGTCTCCGCAAACTAGTAGGGGAAGGCGGGGCAAGTTGAGCCAGTTTTTGTTCTTGGAATGTTAGGACTGAACTTACTGATGATCTTGCACAAATGAGTATCTTGCCTTCTAATTTAATCCTCGGGAAACATTTTGTAGCTAGTTCTTACTTTCTATCCCCACACTGAAAGTCACTGTGACCTTTGAAAAAACGGAGGCCAAATGGCTCAACTTGCCCGCCTGAGGGGTAAGTTGATCCAACCTCTGGGGTAAGTTGTACCACATAGGGGTAAGTTGATCATTGCCCCAAATAAAGATAACTAAAGTAGAAAACCATTGTTTTGCCAGAAAAAATATTTAATGTTGTAAAGTTCTACAACACTGAACGAAATGATTACCTTGTGTTCATGGTTATAGTAATCAGTTACGAACAAATTGAGTCACTCTCATAGAAAAACAAGATTGTCAACTGTGGTAAGAAAAGTCAACTCAATCCACCTGTCACAGTTTCAAGTCACAATTAAACAAAAAGTATCCCAAATAGTTGATCATTGCCCCAAATAAAGATAACCGAAGTACAAAAATTGGTCTGCCTGAAAAATATTTAATGTACTTGTTACAACACTGAACGAAATATTTACATGTACCTTGTGTTCATGGTTATAATTCAATGTGGCAGCTGGATTGAGTTGAAAACAGCTGCCACAGTTTTAAGTCACAATAAAACAAAAGTGTCCCAAATACACCCAGAAAGGCCAACAGTCAGACTGTGGCAATTAAGGCACAATATCTTGCTCATCAATGCCAGCTTCATCATTTGGATCTGGAACTAAAACTAAAACATGTCAGAAATCAAGTCAATTAAGCTGCCAAACTGACAAGTCACAATTGAACACAAGCTGTCCAGAACAACGGGCAGAACTGCCAACGCACTTAGGCTGTGGCAGCTTACGCACGATGTCTTCCAGTTCAAATCCTGCTTCATCCTTTGGGTTTGGAACAAACACTGGGTTGGCAGATCCAACTTTTCCAGCAACCTTCTGCAGGAAGACACCTTCAAACTGAAATTCCTCTCCATTCAGTACATCAACCCGAGCAATGTAATGCACAAATCTTGATTTGCCAGCACATTTGACAACTACAAAGTCACCTTCAATGATATCCATATCACTGTCTACATCTGATTCGTCATCATACTCAACTTCTGAATCACCATCTGTCTCACTGGAACAAGGGGTTTTTGATCTTGGGGGACATGTCTTTTTCCCATTAGCTTTGAACAAGCATCTCTGATTTCTTGGCTGATGGCTTCCGTTTGCGATTTTCAGATAGGGCTGCAAGCTCCTGGCGTACTGGGGTGTCAGTCAGAATCTTTGTGCTGCCTTTTTTGCGACCAGCTTTCGTTTTCTTTCTTGCTGTTGCTTTCGGAAATGGGTGAACATCAGATGGTGATACGTATTATTATTATCTCCACCAACATGAGTTGGCAAGTTGAGCCAGACCCTACGGGGCAAGTTGAGCCATGGCTCGATTTGCCCCATAGGGTCTGCCTCAACTTACCCCAGTCTGAACTTTCTGAGATGTCTCCACATACACACATATTCTATGCATCCATCGTATTAAAGTCTATGACAAGAATGGAGACACATACCTGGACTAACAATTGTCATCTGATATCCATATTATATCTATGCTGCATATGGAAGAAACGTGAACTTACCTGTTTTACACCTTTTTACTTTTATGGCTGAAAATTGGATTTTTCCCTCTGCAACACTGGTTTCTGTTTCAATTTAGAAAACAATATGGCAGAATTTGGAGTTATGCAATGGGGCATCTATAGATGGCGCCACCACAAAGTCTGACTCATTCATAACTGGCTGGGAGGTGGTGGCTCAACTTACCCCTATGCTCAACTTGCCCCGCCTTCCCCTATAATTATGGGACTTTCGCCCGTACCAGCTTTCAATATTTTCTCTTTAACCAAGTTTTCAGGTTTCGGGAAACTTTGAAGTTTGTCCACTTTTGAAATTGGCTTCAAATAACGAAGCTCAGATTTTACGTTGAATTGTGGATGCTGAAGTACAAGCTCTGTAGTTGTGAACCACGTAGAGGAGTCCGTAGACCTGTACTGCACGTGCTGGCCAAGCGTGTGTCTTGCTACTCATGACGAGACTGGTAACTGTATATGCACGACACGCATGTTCTTGGTGTGATCTGGTACTGGCACAAAAAGGCAAATATATTCACGTGTTGTTAAATTTGCGCTTCTCCGTTGTCGCGCAAAATGTGCAAAAATTGATGTCGCCCGAACATCTCCACTTCTGCAGTACTGTATTTCATTTTTGTGCGACAGGAAAATGTCTGATTTCATTTCCGAGTTGACAGCCATTCCCGGCTTGACGCGGAAGGGCAACTTGGTTCAGGTACATCACCAAATCAACAGCTAACTAGAACGCCACTCAGTAGAGCGCATACTCCCGCCGTGGGTTTAGTTGGAATAATACGTTTTGTTTAACATCCCCTCTCCCCAAAACAATAAATGAAAAAGAAAGTAAGCCCTAACTGTCAGAGAATTAATTTTGATATATCTCGGAATTTGAGGAGAAACACATTATTGAAGAATAAGAATAAAAGCTTTAATGCAGTAAAACAGAATAAATCTTTCCCAAAAAAAATTGCCAAAAAAAATTCCTGAATCCAGAATAATATCCTGAGCTTCACCAAAAACTCATCACTTCTTCCTTACCCCAAGGGCAATCATCCCACCAACTTTCATCCAAATCCGTTCAGAACTTTTCCAGATATCTTGTTCACAAACACACGAACATATGAACACACACACACGGACGGACACGATCGAATGCGTTACTCCCTGGCGGGAGTAACTAGATTTCAAATGAGGTCCCAAAATGATAACTATGAATTTTTCCCGACTGTCCTAACACTTTCAGTGATAGCTACCGGTGCCGCAGAAGGTGGACGGAGATTATGTTTTCACTCCAATCTGTCTGTGTTTCTCTGTGAGCAGGATACGAGAATCGTTTTTTATTCCTAAGTGATTCGTCACCATTGAGAGTTAAGGCCAAAAATGATATGTAGCATGATATTTCAAAAAGCTGTGGACAGATTATGACGAAACTTGGTGAAGGAGTTGTGTAGGTGACAAGAACAAGCCAATTAGATTTTGGTTGAGGTCCGGATCCAGATCTGGGCTATCATTGGTATACAAAACTTAAACTGTTCAGCCTGGTGGAGGTTTGCTCTATTTATCGAGTGCCCGTTTTAGTTTACCAGTTGATACAATGAATATTCAAAACTAAAGGCACCACCAGCTATTATAGCCTGCCCACCAGACAGGGCTCATATCTGACATTTTGGCCACAGTGATCATCTGGGATATGGATCTTTTCAAAATATATGGTAGAAGTTTGGGTCAGGAATTAAGGAAGTTAAGGAAGGGAAATGCAGTCAATAAATAATTAAATACAATTAGATAAAACTCTAAATAAACCCAAGGTGCCTCTCACCAGACAAGCAGACGGGAATGGGAAACGAGCAACTATGTGGGGCCTTAGCTAAGTGGTAAAGACGTCAAAACAGTCAATGAGACAGACGAGGTAGTCAGGAACGAGCCCAACCAGAATAGCAGGCGATGAAGCACACCAACGGGACAATGAAACAGGCAAGGCAGGACGGACAGGTGCACGAAGGAGAAACGGGGCAAACAGGAGGATGCAGGCAAAAGCGTTCCTCTGAAGCAATTCTCAACTGTCCTTTTTCTCAGAAGCGATCAACCTCTCCTCTGAAATGATCCAAAACCCCCACCCTCTCACGAGCGATCCAAGTTCTTCACCTCCAGCGGCTCCTCCCTTCTCTCTAAGGCCACACCCCGTCCCCACCTGGTGATGTGACACGAGGATACACGTACATTTGCTTCACCATAAGGCATAAATATTTATGACAACACACCACCTTCCCTCCATCTGGTGCACATTTAAACAAGACAATTCTTTAGCTAACGTTTCCCTACTTAACTACATCGAGATTTGCGAATTATCTGAACATAGACCACACTACTCTATACATATCTAACTGTTCTAAGGTAATATCTAACACCTTTGCACAAATGCAACAATATTTTGTCCAAGTACTACTAAAATGGAGGTTTTTGGAAGCATTAAGGAACTTTGTGTTCTGTAGTGTGACGTCCCAATGTTTGCAAAATGTATTGTCCCAATGTATCGGCAAACCCAATGTTTGGGTCGCGAAGGATTTTCAATGGGTCGCCGATCGTTTCAGAAATCGTGGGGAAAAAACTATCGACGATTTACTTCTCCCGACTGAACAGAACAGAGATCAAACGAATGCCGACACAAACTTTACAGTGTGGACTCTTCTACCGCGCTGTACCGATGTACCGCGCGTGCATCCGGTCAGTCAGATCATACGTTCAGTTTCCGACACGCGAATGTCCATTGCTTTTCATTCCAAAGATTGAGCTGTGAGCGTAAGGTACTCGCCATGGCTAGAAAGTATCAGCCTGTGTTCCTGAACTATGGGTTCACCTTGGATATCGATAAGCACAATGTTCATCGACTACAGTGTGTGATATGCCTTGACGTGTTGGCCAACGAGTCCCTCAGGCCCCAAAAGCTGAAACGGCACCTCGAGAAGAAACATGGAGATCATGTCAACAAGTCGCGGGAGTTTTTTCTCCAGAAAGAACGCGAGATAAACAACAGCAAGTCAGTAATGAGTTCGGCTGTTTTTCCGTCGAAGGGACTGAACAAAGCCAGCTACCTGGTGGCGGAGAAGATAAACAAAGAAAAGAAAGCGTACACTATTGCCGGTTTTTTCTTCTTCTTTTTTTCGTAAAAGTATTTCACTGCATTGGCGGTTTGTAGGTTCATAAAGTAATACATGGCGCTGTAAGTATAGTTAAATTTAGTTTTTCATTTCGTCTTTAGAATATTGATGTGTCGGGTTCTTGCTTACTATTACTCGTGCCATGTATACGTTGGTACAACTTCGTAAGTTTTATTGTTTGTTGCAATACAGCCATTCTTAAACTTTGCCTCTTTTTTAAAAGTACGTACGGCAATCTCATCGTACATATTAAATTTTTATAATGCCTTGGATTCAAAAGCTTGGCTTTGGACAAGGCAACAAGGCTTGGAACAAAATCAAGATTAATCATAAAGTGAAAGAAATGTTCATGTGTTATTTTATTTATCTTGTATTGCAGAGCAACTCATCCTGCCATGCGCCAAGTAGTCAGGGCCCTTTGGGATATTTTGGGGCCGTTTGGTTCAAATTCTTCCAAAAGCACCAAATTTGGCACAAATGTTGCACATGCCATACTCTTTCGATTTTTGACGGGCGCCAAGACGGGCGCCCCCCCCCCCCCCTCCCCCGGTGGCCCCATATTGGCGAAATACTAAATGGCCGCCACCCGGATTAGAGGAAAATCAGTTAAATAACCAAAAGGGTTGGAATCATGTATGATACCACTTTTCAGGGGTTTTCGAGGTCGAGGAATCCAATTATGTTATTTTGATGATTCGAGGTCAAGGTCAACCCTCAAGGTCGTCTTAAAGGTCATTTTTGAGTCAAACATGTCGGTTTTTGAGTTTTTTGTCAAGATTTACGCGAGGTTCACCATTTTATGTTTCTGGGTTGGGTAATCGAACTCTGACCTTATTTTTGACAATTAGAGGAAATATTTACATGTCTATTTCCTAATTTTCAGGCATATGCAGTTCATCAGTCTAATTACAAAGGTACGGATTTTGATGTTTTATGAACTGTATGCCATATCCTTGTGTTTAATTTTTGTGCGATCATGATCCGGGTTCATGTATACATGATTGTATACATGTCATAAATATGACGTCATAGGTCATGTGACCGGGTGGCCATATTGGATTTTATGAAAACCTTAAAAATGGATCCCTGCCTTCATTTTTCGATCGATTCATTTTGAACTTTGACCACTTATAGTACGCCATGTGATTGGATGCATATCCTAATTATGACGTCATAGGTCAGGTGACATGGCGGGATGGACCGGTATGGTCCCCGGATCATACCGCCCTTGGCACCCGTCAAAAATCGAAAGAGTATGGCATAGGCAACATCTGCGCCAAATTTGATGCTTTTGGAAGAATTTGAACCAAAATATCCCTAAGGGCCCTGACTAAAGGCGATGTGCAGAGAAGTGCTTGGAGAGACGGCGGCTTCCAAGATAAGCACCATTCCGCTTTCTGCCGACACGATTCGCCGACGGATAATAGACATGGGCGAAGACATCGAGCACCAGCTGTACGCAAACCTAGAGGCCAACAAGTTTGTCATCCAGTTGGACGAGTCAATGGACATCGCACAGAAGGCGTTGATCCTCATCTTTGTTCGTTATCGGCAAGGCGATGATTTTATGGAGGATCTTCTGGCATGTGACGAGCTACAGACCAAGACCACGGCCACAGAAATATTCGCCGTCGTCAACAAACACATCACATTGCATAGCCTCAGGTGGGAAGACTGTGTTGGCGTTTGTACCCATGGTGCGGCATCGACGACAGGTCGGCGCAGCGATGTCATAAAGCTCATCCAAGATGTGGCACCAGAGGCAAGCTGGACCCACTGCTTCCTCCACCGCGAGGCATTAGCGGCGAAAGAGATGTCACCTGGACTTGCCGAAGTAATGGACATTGCAGTGAAAACAATCAACCATCTCAGGAAGAGCGCCCTAAATTCGAGGGTGTTTGCAGAGCTGTGTAAGGAGCAAGATGCATTACACACCACGGTGCTGTATTTTGCAGCTGTTCGCTGGCTCTCCAGAGGAGATGCGATGCTTTGGCAAGATTGTATGAACTTCGCGACCAGGCCCTCGCATTCTTGGAGGTGGCGAGGTCAGACCTGGCAGTCTACTACAAAAACAAGAAATTTATCGCAGCATTGGCATACATGGCCGACATCTTCAACTTGTTGAACAATCTGAACATATCGTTCCAGGGAAAAACGACCAAGCAGGCGAAATCCGTGTTCGTAATGTATGACAACACATGGCGTTTTTTTTTTTTTTTTTTTTTTTTTTTGAATACAAGATCGAGGCTCGCGAAAGAGCGAACATTAATCACACAGAAAGACAAACAGACAAACCGACACATAAAACAAATAACATCAGGAGCGGTAGACAAGATGCGGAGAGAAGGGGAAGGACACAAACACAACATTTGAGAGCAGGGACCGAGAGACATGGAGACATCGAGAGATCTGTAGGAGGGAGAGGGCTTTGGGGGGAGGCATGGGAAGGGGGGGGTTGGAGAGGTATAAAACATATGGACACTGCCAGGACTTCCAGGAAAGAAGTTGGAATTTCAAACAAGGTGGATCTGGGGTGAATTAGTGGGGGTAGAAAAGATCAAGGTTTTAGATGGGGGAAGATAAGAGATGGTGGTGAACAGCTGTTTTAAAGACCTGGAGGGAGGAGTGGAATTGAAGGGAGTGTGGGAGTTTGTTCCAGAGGCGGGAGAAAAGAGGAATGAAAGAGTGAAGGTGAGCAGAGAGCCGAGATTTCGGCAGTTTAACCATCAGAGGGTTGCTGGCAGATCTTGTGCGACCTGTAGGAATATTTGGGGGACAGAGCACAGAGAGAGCTGGGGGAGCAAGGCCGGAGAGGAGTCGGTAGAAGACAGAAAGACCACCTACCTGCCTGCGGTGAGTGAGTGAAAGGCCCTCAGAGATAGCTTCATCGCGGGAGATTCCAATGATTCTGAAAGCTTTGGATTCAACAGCGTGAAGCCGAGCTAGGTGTGAGGCAGGAGCACCAGCCCATAGGGGAGAACAGTATTCCATTGAGCTGCGGATGAAAGCCTTGTATGTGGTGAGGAGCTCAGGTGTGCCGAGGAAGGACTTCGCACGACGGAGGATGCCCAGTCGGCGACTGGCTTTGGAGGCCAGCTTGGAAATGTGGTTTTCCCAAGAAAGATCGTGGCAGATAGTGAGACCAAAAATCTTGAGTGACAGAACTTCTTGGAGAGGATTGTTGAGAAAGTAGATGGGAGGGTTGTCCAGTCGGTCTTTTCGGAGAGACATCGTAAGAGTGTGAGATTTGTCAGGATTGAAAGACATGTTCCACTTGTTTGACCAGTCTGTGATTTTGTCCAGGTCTACAGAGAGTGAGGAGGCTGCAGACTGCCGATCTGAGGGAAGAGGAATGGAGCGGCAGAGAGTGCAGTCATCAGCAAAGAGATAGAGAGGATTTTCCAGTCGGAGAGATCATTGATAAAGACCAGAAAAAGCACAGGGCCCAGCACACTACCTTGGGGAACTCCAGCCTGAACAGGCAGGGGAGATGAGAGAAATCCATTCAGGGCCACACGTTGACTACGACCAGAGAGGAAGTCCGCAAGCCATGCATGGAGATTTCCATGGATACCATAGGAGGAGAGTTTGGTGAGCAGAGCTGGGTGCCAGACCATATCGAAGGCACGTGATATGTCAAGGGAGACAGCTCTGATTTCCTGTTTGGCATTGAGGACCTCCATCCATTGGTGAGACAGCAGAAGCAGCATGTCCAGAGTAGAGTGGCCTGGTCTGAAACCAAATTGATGATCAGAGATCAAGCCATTGGAGAAGAGGAAAGATTTCATATCCGAAGCAATGATGGATTCCATGACTTTGCTGATAATTGGGAGCAGGCTGATTGGTCTGTAGTTGCAAGGATCTGTTTTTGCACCTTTTCGTGTAAAACGGTAATGTTTGCTGATTTGCAGGATGCTGGCAGATGACCTTGAGCAAAAGATAGGGTGAAAAGAACAGAGAGAGGGTGAGATAGAGCGGCAGAGCAGGATTTTAGGACCCGTGGGCTGATGCCGTCTGGTCCAGTTGCAGAATCAGAGTCGAGGTTTGACAAAAACTCCTCCACCTTGTCAGGAGAGAAGGACACAGAGTCCAGGAGCAGTTGGGTTCGACTGGGAAAGGTGGGAACAGAGAGAGATGGGTTTGGGACTAAGGATTTTGAGGCAAACACAGAGTTGAGGCATTCGGCTTTGTCATGTGCGATGTCAACTGTGTGGCCATTTGAGGTAAGGGAGGGGACCAAGCCCCCCTTTTTGAGGACCTTCCATTTGAGGTAAGGGAGGGGATGGAGGGGGACCAAACACCAGAAACGGATTTGACCAGACGCCACCAGGATTTGGAGGAAGGAGACAGGTTTGAGAGTCCATTCTTGAGTGAGGAGAGATAGTGCTTCCTGGCACTCCTGAGGGTAGACACACTTGTTACGAGCTTGGTGGAAGGAACTGAGATTGCCTTCAGTTGTATTAGCCTTCCAAGAGGCAAAGGCAAGTTGTTTCAGGGCAACTGCCTCACCACAAGATTCAGTGTACCATGGACGGGAGGAAGGGTAAGACAACTGAAGGCGAGATGGGATAAATCTGTGCATGAGAGAGATCAGTTTGCTTTGGAAGAATTCCCAGGAAGAATTGATGTCAGAGGCAGTGGAGATGGGAGACCAATCCAGACGATTGATGGCTGCTTGAAGACCGTCCCAGTCGGCCTGAGTGAAATGCCAGACTCGTCGACGCTGAGGAGGCTCTCTGAGAATGGCCAGAGAGATGTCCACTTTGACAAGCACATGATCAGAAGAACCGATTGGAGCAGAAGAAGAGCAGCAGACATTAGCAGGGAAGTTTGTCATAACCAAGTCTAGAAGAGAAAATACTCCATTGGCTGAGATCCAGGTTGGGAAATTGACAGATTGAGTCAATCCCAGTGAGTCACAGAAGTCCTTTGCTGAGGTGCCATGACTGGTGAGAGAGGAACCCACACCCAACCACGTGGCATGATGACAGTTGAAGTCGCCACATATGAGGAAGAGAGAGTTGGGATGAGTGGATAGAAGTTGGTCCATGTTGTCAGACAGTGAAATGTAGATCGAGTCATCACTGTTTGGGGGACGGTACAGAACACATATGAACAAAAGGTGGGAGCGGAGAGGAAGCCGTAGCCAGAGGTACTCCTGGGGGTGAGTAGGAGAGAGGGCAGTGCAAGGAGAGTGAGGAAGAGAGTTTTTGATAAAGATAGCCACCCCACCACCAGGACGAGGCTCAGGTCTATCATACCGGAGGAGGGAGTAACCAGGAAGAGATATTAAGGAATCAGAGACATCTTGAAGGAGGAAAGTCTCTGTTAAGCAGATCAAGTCTGGATTGTCAGAAGCAACCTGTATGGAGAGATCAGTCAGGTTTGAGCGAAGGCCCCGGATGTTTGAGGTCCATACCGTTAATGAAGAGAGAGGGGGAGCATCGGGTACAGGACAGGGGAGGGGAGGAGTAGGTTAAGATGAAGGATGAGAGGGGGAGGTAGGGAGAGCAGTTGATAGTGTGTCAGAGATTACAGAAGAGTTCCAAGAAAGGGAAGGATGAGGAGGATGAAAGGTTTGATGGTGAAGGGATGAGGCACAGTGAGGGGTTGTTTGAGGGGGGCCAGAGGAAAGTAGAAGGTTTGGGGGGGTGGAGGTATGAGATAGAAGGGAGACGAAGTGGGGAGGAGGCAGCTTTGAGGAGGAGGGGGGAGGAGGGAGAATTGGAGAGGAATGGTATGGGGGGAGATTTGAATGGGAGGGGTTGGGGGGGAATTTTGAAGGGGAGGAGTGAGGGGGGAGTTTAGGAGGGGAGGGGCAAGGGGGGAGTTTAGGAGGGAAGGGGCAAGGGGGAAGTTTAGAAGTGGAGGGGCAAGGAGGGAGTTTAGGAGTGTAGGGGCAAGGGGGGGGATTTGGAGGGGAGGGGCAAGGGGGGAGTTTAGGAGGGGAAGGGCAAGGGGGGAGTTCAGGAGTGGAGGGGCAAGGGGGGAGTTTAAGAGTGGAGGGGCAAGGGGGGAGTTTAGGAGTGTAGGTGCAAGGGGGGGATTTGGATGGGAGGGGCAAGAGGGGAGTTTAGAAAGTGGATGATTAATGAAAGACGAACATTGATAACAAATTGGGTTTGTTGTGATTTTCAAGTTAGCAATCCGATTCAGAACGATGGAGGAGGGATGGAATGAATGTGAATTTAGACCATGTAGTGAGGGAGACGTATAAGATATTGAATTTCTTTTTTTTGAAGTGGAATGAGTTGGAGAGGAAATTGAGAAAAGCCTTTTAAATAGGAAGAAAAACAGCGTGTTGTAATATACCACTGAATAAAACACTGAAGGGGAAAGGTTAAACATATTTAAATAATATTTAAACAGAACCGTGAACAATCTTATATGCACAAAATACCAACGGGGGGAGAGCAGAGAGGGACCACCACGAGTCACGGGAACAGGGCAAAAGGTGGATGGCAAGGAAATAATGGGGGCGGGGCGAACAGCACACCTGGACAGAAAATACAGGATGAGACAACAGTACACGTGGAGAAAGGAAAATAAATAAGACAACTGTCATCATGCCACCTGGTTGGGTGTGGGTTCCTCTCTCACCAGTCATGGCACCTCAGCAAAGGACTTATGTGACTCACTGGGATTGACACATCTGTCAATTTCCCGACCCGGATCTCAGCCAATGGAGTATCTTCTCTTCTAGACTTGGTTATGACAAACTTACCTGCTAATGTCTGCTGCTCTTCTTCTGCCTCCAATCGGTTCTTCTGATCATGTGCTTGTCAAAGTGGACAATCTCTCTGGCCATCTCAGAGAGACTCCTCAGCGTCGACGAGTCTGGCATTTCACTCAGGCCGACTGGGACGGTCTTCAAGCAGCCATCAATCGTCTGGATTGGTCTCCCATCTCCACTGCCTCTGACATAAATTCTTCCTGGGAATTCTTCCAAAGCAAACTGATCTCTCTCATGCACAGATTTATCCCATCTCACCTTCAGTTGCCTTACCCTTCTCCTGTCCATGGCACACTGAATCTTGTGGTGAGGCAGTTGCCCTGAAACAACTTGCCTTTGCCTCTTGGAAGGCTAATCCAACTGAAGGCAATCTCAGTTCCTTCCACCAAGCTCGGCACAAGTGTGTGTCTACCCTCAGGAGTGCCAGGAAGCACTATCTCTCCTCACTCAAGAATGAACTCTCAAACCTGTCTCCTTCCTCCAAATCCTGGTGGCATTGGTCAAATCCGTTTCTGGTGTTTGTTCCCCCTCCATCCCCTCCCTTACCTCAAATGGCCACACAGTTTGACATCGCACGTGACAAAGCCGAATGCCTCAACTCTGTTTGCCTCAAAATCCTTAGTCCCCAAACCCTTCTCTCTCTGTTCCCACCTTTCCCAGTCGAACCCAACTGCTCCTGGACTCTGTGTCCTTCTCTCCTGACAAGGTGGAGGAGTTTTTGTCAAACCTCGACTCTGATTCTGCAACTGGACCAGACGGCATCAGCCCACGGGTCCTAAAATCCTGCTCTGCCGCTCTATCTCACCCCTCTCTCTGTTCTTTTCACCCTATCTTTTGCTCAAGGTCATCTGCCAGCATGCTGGAAATCAGCAAACATTACCGCTTTACACAAAAAAAGGTGCAAAAACAGATCCTTGCAACTACAGACCAATCAGCCTGCTCCCAATTATCAGCAAAGTCATGGAATCCATCATTGCTTCGGATATGAAATCTTTCCTCTTCTCCAATGGCTTGATCTCTGATCATCAATTTGGTTTCAGACCAGGTCACTACTCTGGACATGCTGCTTCTGCTGTCTCAACAATGGATGGAGGTCCTCTATGCCAAACAGGAAATCAGAGCTGTCTCCCTTGACATATCACATGCCTTCGATACGGTCTGGCACCCAGCTCTGCTCACCAAACTCTCCTCCTATGGTATCCATGGAAATCTCCATGCATGGCTTGCGGACTTCCTCTCTGGTCGTAGTCAACGTGTGGCCCTGAATGGATTTCTCTCATCTCCCCCTTCCTATTCAGGCTGGAGTTCCCCAAGGCAGTGTGCTGGGCCCTGTGCTTTTTCTGGTCTTTTTCAATGATCTCTCCGACTCTCTGGAAAATCCTCTCTATCTCTTTGCTGATGACCACTCTCTGCCGCTCCATTCCTCTTCCCTCAGATCGGCAGTCTGCAGCCTCCTCACTCTCTGAAGACCTGGACAAAATCACAGACTGGTCAAACAAGTGGAACATGTCTTTCAATCCTGACAAATCTCACACTCTTACTATGTCTCTCCGAAAAGATCGACTGGACAACCCTCCCATCTACTTTCTCAACAATCCTCTCCAAGAAGTTCTGTCGCTCAAGCTTTTGGGTCTCACTATCTACCATGATCTTTCTTGGGAAAACCACATTTCCAAGCTGGCCTCCAAAGCCAGTCGCCGACTGGGCATCCTCCGTCGTGCGAAGTCCTTCTTAGGCACACCTGAGCTCCTCACCACATACAAGGCTTTCATCCGCAGGTCAATGGAATACTGTTCTCCCCTATGGGCTGGTGCTCCTGCCTCACACCAAGCTCGGCTTCACGCTGTTGAATCCAAAGCTTTCAGAATCATTGGAATCTCCCGTGATGAAGCTATCTCTGAGGGCCTTTCACTCACTCACCGCAGGCAGGTAGGTAGGTGGTCTTTCTGTCTTCTACCGACTCCTCTCCGGCCTTGCTCCCCCAGCTCTCTCTGTGCTCTGTCCCCCAAATATTCCTACAGGTCGCACAAGATCTGCCAGCAACCCTCTGATGGTTAAACTGCCGAAATCTCAGCACTGCTCACCTTCACTCTTTAATTCCTCTTTTCTCCCGCCTCTGGAACAAACTCCCACACTCCCTTCAATCCCACTCCTCCCTCCAGGTCTTTAAAACAGCTGTTCACCACCATCTCTTATCTTCCCCCCAAAACCTTGATCTTTTCTACCCCCACTAATTCACCCCAGATCCACCTTGTTTGAAATTCCAACTTCTTTCCTGGAAGTCCTGGCAGTGTCCATATGTTTTATACCTCTCCCACCCCCCCTTCCCATGCCTCCCCCCCCAAAGCCCTCTCCCTCCCACAGATCTCTCGATGTCTCCATGTCTCTCGGTCCCTGCTCTCAAATGTTGTGTTTGTGTCCTTCCCCCTCTCTCCCCATCTTGTCTACCGCTCACGATGTTATTTGTTTTATGTGTCGGTTTGTCTGTTTGTCTTTGTGTGATTAATGTTCGCTCTTTCACGAGCCTCGATCTTGTATACAAAAAAAAAGAAAAAAAAAAGAAAAGTTTTTGGTTTTTTTTGGGGGGGGGGGGCGTGGGGGGGTGGATTTAGAACGTTAGACAGAGTATTATGTTCGGGGTAGAAGGGAAAAAAAACTAAGAGCCAAGCAAAACACGCTTAAGTTAACAAACACCGACGGGGGTACAACTACAAGGCCGCACACAAGGAGCAGAACACGATTAATTAATTACGAGTTACAGGAAATTCAAACGTTCAAGTCAAAGCTGGATCTATGGAAGAGAAGAGTACAGACCAATGATGAATTTGACATGTTCGAAAACCTGGATGATCTGCTCAGCAAGAGTGTTGAGGAACGTGTGGACATTGAGGATGTCATCGTCGAACATCTGGTGAACCTGCGCAAACGATTTGACGAATAATTTCCTGTTGATCCACGCGGAGAAGAAGTGGATCCGAGACCCTTATTCAGTCGATGTTCAGTAGTGCTGCAACTTGTCCAACAGATTGAAAGAGGACTTGATCGACATCGTGTCTGACGGTACACTTGAGACACTGTTCAGGAAAGAGACGTAAGGAAAGTTTTGGCTGACTGTCACATGAGTACCCAGAGATTGCACATCTCGCGGTAAAGTTCCTGATGCCATTCACGACGACGTGGAAGTGTGAGGCAAGTTTCTCAACGGTGACATATCTGAAGTCCAAGTATCGACACAAACTGGAGACAGTGGCCCTGTGCGCCAACCTGAGAATCGCATTGTCGCCGCTTCAAAGCCAAATCGATGATCTCGAAGCCAATATGCAAAGTCAACCATCGCACTGATGTGGATAATCCACATCTACATTGTTGCTAAGGGAACATTTGAATTAGTCTTGTAAGTTTCACTTTCGGGTTTAATCAGTGAAAGTTGTTTATTTAATGTTGTTCATGATAACGGAACATTGAACCTGGATATAAGTTCAGATGCATATCGGGTTTTTTCAGTAAAAGTTATTCTTGTTTTGTTTATCAGTTCATGTTACATTTTAAGTTCATCATCTATTCACGATGAAGATTAAAATAAAGTTCAAACACCTTATCTTGGCGTGTCACTCTAATAATTAAAGTTTTATTCTATTTCACAAAAGATACACCGCCAATGAATGTTGTGAGATTCATCTTAATCATTAAATCTTCATCTTCATCCGGATTCATCGTAGGGGCGGATTCATCTCTTCCGGAGCTGCTAACAAAGCAGGGAGTTTACGCCTGATTGGCTGACAATAATATCAAGTGGGCGGTGTCTGTGATCGAAGTCGCTGCTCATCCTCAAGGGGGGCGTGGTCTCGCGCTCTCTCTCTCCTTATGGTCGTGGAGATCCGGACAAAATAAGGACAGTGTTTGGGATGATTATCGTCACTTTGCTTTATTGTTCAATTACGAATTGTACTACTGTACAAAGATGATGAACACCGACGGGGGTACAACTACAAGGCCGCACACGAGGAGCAGAACACGATTAATTAATTACGAGTTACAGTGGGATTGAAGGGAGTGAGGGAGTTTGTTCCAGAGGCGGGAGAAAAGAGGAATGAAGGAGTGAAGGTGAGCAGAGGGTCTTGATTTTGGCAGTCTAACCATAAGAGGGTTGCAGGCAAATCTTGTGCGACTTGTAGGAATATTAGGGGGACAGAGCCCAGAGAGAGCTGGGATTACCCCCCCCCCCTAGAGCTGAGCCCTTACCAAGATATTAACGTGATAAGCAATCGATATTTCCGTGACGGTTTGTGCGGGGGGGGGGGGGGGGGGGTGAGGGGGGGTAGGGCAGGGGGGGGGGGGGGGTTTGATGGGTCGCGACTGGATGCCTGGGTTTTTCTATTGGATCCTGGGCTAAAAAGGTTGCGGAACGCAGCTATAGTGTTCAAGTATACAATTCAAATCAAATAAATTAAAAGTTTTAAAGGTTATAGACAAAAATATTGATTCAACAAGATTCCTGTTTGGAATGATTGGACACCGCTCCTTTCCTATTCCATATCCACGCGCTGCACGACGTCATTGCCGGGAACCGAAGGGGGCTGGCGATTACGCACGCTGAAAGGGACGACGCAGTTTTCACTCCGGTTTCTTTCTTGTTTGTCTGGGCGATATCTCAGCCATCCTTTGAGCTAGGAAGCTGAAATTTTGGCAAAATAGCGAGGGAGTACTTTGTCAAAAACGGTATGTTTTGTTTTTTGATTAATCAATTAATTGAGTTACTTAAATATTATCGATTTATTTAAGGACTTATTTATTTTCTCATTTGGGCAATATCTCAGGCACCTTTTGAGCGAGGAAGCTGATATTTGGTCACGACAATGACCAAGTGATGTGGCTATAAAGGATATTTTGATTTATTGATTAATCAATTAATCTATTCATGACATTTAATTTTTTGTTTTTAAGTTACAGATTCGGATGAAATGGTGGTGGTTTAGGTATGCTATTAGCCATTTGATTAATAATTTAATTATTTCACGATTATTATTTATTTATTTTTGTTATTAATCACTTATTTATTTTCTTTCTCATCTGGGCAATATCTCAGGCACCTTTTGAGCTAGGAAGCTAATATATGGACACGATAGTGACCAAGTGATAGGGCTATAAAATATATTTTGATTAATTAATTAATCGATCGAATTATTTATTGATTCGTCAAATAATTTTTTTTTTTTTTGATTAATGGCTTATTTACTTTTCAAAAAGTTACAGCTTCGGATGAAACACTGGTGGTTGACGTATGCTATTAGCCAACTGATTAAGAAATTATTTTACGATTACTATTTATTTACGAAATTAATTTACTTTCAAAAAGTTACAGCTTCGGATGAAACTGGTGGTTGAGGTATGCTATTAGCTAATTGATTAAGAAATTATTTTACGATTACCATTTATTTACGAAATTAATCAATCAATTGTTGTACACCTCTCCCTCACAATACTGTCTCTAAGACTAAGTGCTGCACGGTGGTATCGCTGGGCACTGAAGGCGCCTTGGCAATGCCGCACTGGAGGATGTTATTTATTTATTTGGCACGGAGGCTGTGTACTTTGAATGTATCTCTACTTGTTTTAAATTTTGTTTGACTGACAGACAGGCAGACAGAGTAAAATAAAACATTCAATTGCAATTGTCGTTCCTCGATCATAGATGTTTGCAGATAGACAGACAAAGTGAACCAATTGCTTAACCCCGATTTTGCTTCCCACACTTATCCTTCAATTGTGCCTGGATGTCATGCATAGTCAACGTCTCAAAGCAAATGGATCGAATACTGTGATGAACTACCCCGTTGTGTACCCCGGTTTAGAATAGGTACACCGTATCCCTGTGTGTCATAAGAGGCGACGAAAAGGGTTGGCGTCAGGAAGAGCATCCGACCATAAAACATTGCCTCAAAAAGGGAACCATGACAATTACAATTACATATGGGCAGGGTACAACAAAACGTCTGATGCCCCATGTGGAGATCGGTTTCTGAGGTTTGGGACATGGAATGTAGGGACAATGACAGGGTGATCAGGAGAAGTGGTGGATGTATTGGTCAGAAAAAGAGTGGACATATGTTGTGTGCAGGAGACGAGATGGAAGGGAAATGGTGTGAGAATGGTGAAGGGTAGGCAGGGACAGAAATACAAGTTTGTGTGGCAAGGGTGCCCGGAAGGCGTGCATGGTGTTGGTGTCCTGCTTTCTGAGGAGTTTGTAACAGTGTGGTGAGTGTGACTAGAGTGAGTGAAAGGTTGATGATGGTGAAAATGATGATTGGAAAGCTCTTGGTGAACGTCATCTCGGGATATGCTCCGCAAGTCGGTCGGAGCGATGAAGAGAAGGACAAGTTCTGGTGTGTAACAGAGAATTTGATGGAAAACGTGAAAGATGAGGAAGTTATTGTGGTAGGAGGAAACCTAAATGGACATGTGGGAAGGAGTATAGACGGTTTTGAGGGAGTTCATGGGGGTTACGGATATGGTGTGAGGAATGGAGAAGGTGAAAAGATTTTGGAGTTTGCTGATGGAGCTGGTTTGTTGATTTGTAATATTCAGTTCGAGAAAGAGGATAATAAGCTTGTTACATACACGTCAGGTGGGTGAACGACAACCGTTGACTACCTGATGGAGCGTAGGCGAGATAGGGGACACCTCCAGGACACAAAGGTGATCCCGGGGGAGTAGGCCGTTTCACAGCACCACTTGGTTGTCTGCGACATAAGGGTGAAAGGTTCGAGGAGAGCTCGGCGGGTGAAGTACCAACCGAGAATGAAGGTGTGGAGGTTGAAAGAGGTGACAGTGAGGGAGGCATTAAAAGAGAGGCTGAGTATGGTAGAGGATGATGTGGTTTAGCTTGAAAGTGGTTGGATGTCAATGAAAGATAGTCTGTTGGGAGCCGTTGGTGAGGTATGTGGATGGACAAAAAGACCACCGAAGCACTCGGAAACATGGTGGTGGGATGATGAAGTTGGAAAGAGGATTGACGAGAAGAGGAAGAAGTTCAAGGAGTGGCAGAAGGCGAAGGATACGGAGGCAGAAAAGGCAGAGCATGAAAGTTATAAGGCTGCAAAGAAAGAGGTAGCAAAGGGTGCAGAAGGCATGTAGGAAAATGTTCGGAGAACGCTTGGATTCGGAAGAGGGTCAGAGCGGTATTCAGGATTGCAAAGCAGATAGCGAAAGACAGGTGTGATGTGATGGGGGTGAGTTGCTTGAAGGATGAAGTGGTACAAATCATTGTGGACCCAGATGGAATTAATGGAAGATGGAAGAGATATATGGAAATGCTGTTGAATGCAGAGAATGAATGGGATGGCAACATAGAGTCACCCAGTTTTAGGACCGGTAGAGAAGATAACTGAAAAGGATGTTGAGGAAGCGATAAAAGCAATGAGTAGAAAAGCGGGAGGGCCGACGGGAGTTGTGAGAGATATGTTGAAGGCAGCAGGAAATTGGGGTGTGAAGAGAATGACAGAGATCTGCAATCTGGTGGTGAAAGAAGGCCGCATTCCAGTGGATTGGGAACCGAGTACCCTCGTCCCTCTATACAAGGGGAAAGGTAACCCTCTGGACTGTGGCTCGTACCGAGCGATAAAGTTATTAGAGCATGGAATGAAGGTATTAGAAAGGGTGTTGGAGAGGCGGATAAGGAAGAAAGTCAAGATCAACGAAATGCAGTTTGGATTTATGCCAGAAAGAGGAACGACAGACGCGCTTTTTATTGTAATGCAGTTGCAGGAGAAGTACATGGAGAAGGGGAAGAAGTTGTCTCTTGGGTTTGTTGATCTGGAGAAAGCATTCTATAGGGTTCCACGTGAAGTAGTGACATGGGCATTGAGGAAGTTAGGAGTGGAGGAATGGTTCATCAGAGTAGTGATGGCAATGTACGAAAGAGCACACACAGCTGCAAGGACGAAGGACGGGAACAGTGGTGAGTTTGAGGTGAAGGTGGGAGTCCATCAAGGGTCGGTACCAAGTCCACTACTATTTGTAGCCGTGATGGAGGTGCTGGCTCGGAATGTAAAGGAGGGTTTACCGTGGGAGTTGTTGTGTGCAGATGATCTGGTGTTGATTGCGTAAAGTATGGATGGACTGAAGGAGAAGATGAACAAGTGCAAGGATTGTAAGGAGACAAAAGGTCTGAAGGTGAATATCGGAAAGACGAAGGTCATGGCAAGTGATAAAGCATGTGGTGAGGTGGAAAGAACAGGGAAGTGGCCGTGTGCAGGAAGGGTGTCGGAGTGAACTCCATTCAATGTACAATGTGCACTGAGCGGGTTCATCAAAAATGTAGTGGTCTGAGAGGGTCATCAACCAGTGTGGCAGCTACATTCAAGTGTAAGGTGTGCACAGAGGGAGCTGCAGATGGAGGAAATGTTGAATTGGATCTTGGAGATGGCGTGAAGCTGGAAGGTGTGAAAACATTTTGCTGCCTAGGAAAGCCAGACTCGGCAACGGTTGCTGGAGTGAGATGTGCATGGAAGAGGTTTCGGGAACTGAGTGGCATGCTGATGAGGAGGGGAGTGTCGTTGAAGCTGAAGGGAAAGGTGTATGCTGCATGTGTGAGAAGTGTTACGATTTATGGGAGCGAGACATGGGTAATGAACGTAGAGCAGCAACGAAGGCTGAAAAGGGTGGAAATGCGAATGGTTCGGTGGATGTGCGGGGTATCGTTGAGGGAGAGGAAGACAAATGATGAATTGCGAAAGATGATGGGAATAGAGCCTGTGATGGATGCTGTGAAGAGGAACAGGTTGAGATGGTTTGGTCATGTGTTGAGGAAGGATGAAAGTGACTGGTTGAGAAGAGTGATGGAAATGAATGTAAAAGGAAGTAGAGGACGGGGAAGACCGAGAAAGACTTCGCTAAAGGTTGTGGAAAAAGAATCCCTTACCCTTTGTGGCTAATCCTAATGCTTTGTCTCACGTGACCCACCCTGGAGCCTCTTCCCCCATTCAGTATAATTGATGGATTGTGAATCCAAACTAAAACCCACTGCTTGAAAAAAATTAAAAACAGAACTACTTAGCCACAACTCAATGGAGTATTGCTCGCCGCTAAAGGCTCATACCCCGGCATCACATGACTCTCCTGGAATCGGTGGACACATCACTTTGCATAATTTTCATTTCCAGCAATGAGGCCAGAATACAAGGCCTGTTGCTCATGTTACAAACAGGTTGATGGCCTGTTTCTTAACTGCCCTCTGACCCTCCCATTGTACTCCAGAATGCACATGTTCTTCCAGCAACTCCCTCCCCAGTTAAACGTGCAAAATTCAGCCTTCAAAACTGAACACCTTAACTGGTTTCTCTTTTCTCCCACATGTGGAACTGCCTTCTTGAGGCCGTTCAATACATCCAAGTGTCATTTTGGATGATCTGAGTATTGTTTCGGATACCGCAAAGAGCATACATACAGTTATGTATGAGGTGGGCTAGTTCGGCACGTTCCAACGCTTTATTTACCAAATCGAGACCAAAAGTGAAATGAATGCGACATTCAAGCAAAGTGGAAATCTTTATCACAGCATAACAGGAAAGGGAGGCTATAGGAATCTATCCAACATCACCAGGCTGGATAGTCATAATTTGGTTCTCGTTCTCAATTAAAGAAATTTTTTTTTTTTTTTTTAGTAATACATCACTGCCTCACTAATGCAGTAAACATAACGTTCACGTCAAAAGACAAGCTTTCCCTATTAACCAATACGATAATGAATTTTTAAAGCATTTACAATTGGAAAGCTGTACTGTGTTCAAGACCAATATAATGTATTATGAATACATTTTCTTGGTGACAAACAAACAAAGGGTCAATTGGGCAAAAGTGACGTCATATATATATATATATATATATAGTGGAACTCCCCCGCATCTTCAAAAGCAAACGTGCAGTTTTGAGGCACAGTACAAGTAAGGGTGCACAGTGCACTCTGGTTAAAAAAAAAAAAAAACAGATGAAGGGATGCAAATCCCACCAAAATAAAGTTGAAAGTGCGTCACGTGCAGTATACAATTACTACAACGCACGCGTGCATTTGTTATAGCAAAATAGTAGGACAGCAACTGGAGAGCTTCATGGACTGGAATGACAACAGCCAAACCACAGGGTGACAATAGCCAAATATCAATGAGTGTTTCTAACTGGGCAAAGATTATCTGTTTGCAATCCTTCCATTCTTCAAAATGTTAAACACAAACAGACGTTTAAGCACCAATGTGTAAGTAAAGCGAACACTCTCACGCAGCAGGTGGTGTGAACTCACAAGGATGCTCCGAGAGCGGTACTGGTGCCGACACCGTGTTGAACCTGTTGCCGAATTAGCGGCCATTACTGCTGGCAAGTGCGACTTTACTCAGGTATTACAAAACAGAGATGTGGTACGATAGAAAGAGGTTGGGGGGGGGGGTGGGAGAGGGGCATAGAGTGACGTGTGTACAGACAGAAATCGTTGTTTTCAAATGCAAGGGTGTTTGCATCTCGCAGTAAAAGCTAGTGCATACAACATCGCTCACGCAGCCGATCCATGAAACTATTACTCGTAGCTACCCTTTGACCTCCCTTTTGTTTTCCGTCATCCATTTTCCGCTTGCGGATTTCACGCATCAGGTCAAAGAACACCTGCAAGAGAAATGAAGGGGCAGAGTGTTGTGGACCAGTTATGACCGGAACTCACGGCTCATCGTCATTGCGAGCTCTAAGTAAACAGGAAATGGAAGGGTCATCAAAATGTAATAAAGATCATCCAAACTTAGGTGTGTAATAGTAGTCATTTTTGGTGAACAAATGCCAATTTTGGTGAACAATCCCGTTTTAAAGGACATAAAAAATTAAATAAACAAAAATAAAAATCCATTGAGCCAATGGAGAGAAGTAAAGTAAAACTCCCTATTATGGGCAACTTATTTAGTGTCACTATAGCCAAACCTTTTCGCACAAAATGTAGAATTTTCTCATTCAAATTGTCCACAGAATGTATACGTCAAAGCCACATCACCTTGTCCACATTGGAACGCGTCTTGGCAGAAGTCTCAACGTATGAGACCCCCCAGCATTCCGCTCGCTCGCGTGCGGTCTCTGCTTGAACCTGCCGCCTTTCTTCAAGGTCCGACTTGTTTCCCACGAGCAGGAAGGGGACGCTCTCATCTTCCTTCACTCGCAAAATCTGCTCCCTGGGCGGCATCCGTAAATGCACAACTCAATGCCATCCGAATATATCGTCGGTGAGCATGTGATAGTACTTGACACTTTCCACAGTGAGGCTTGCATGCCAAAATTGTAATGTTAACGGCACATGATGGAATGAGGGAAGAAGGAATGGCTACTTTCTTCAGCATTTTGTTTCCCCCCAGAAAAATTGTGCTGGTCACAGATCGGTTCAAAAGCCGAAAGTATCTGCATCTGGACCCGAACCAAAATCTAATCGGATTGTTATAGTCACCTAACCAAGTCATCCGCCTCGTTTTATTATAATCCAACCACATCTTTAAGACATAATGCTATCCATCATTTTTGGCCCAATCTCTCAATGGTGAAGAATCACTTTAAAATTCTCAGATCCAGATCCTGATGTTCACCAAAATTTAATCATTTAGTCCAGGTCGCATACCCAACCTCTCCACCAAATTTCATCCGACTCCGTCCACAACTTTTTGAGATATCCTGTTCACAGACAAACAAACAAACAGATAGGGGTGAAAACTTAACCTCGGTCCACCTATGGTGGCGGAGGTAACTATTTTGACAATGCTTTCAATGCAGGAGAAAAATTATTCTTTGCATCAAGCGATTCTTTGCAGCTTTTTTATATGTCAAGGCTCATGAATGTGGAAGGAATGGGTACAAGGTTGGAATTGACAAATGCCAGAGACAAGCAGGTTTACAGACTGACAGTGGATCTAAGGGAAACAGCAGAGCAACAGTGAAAAAAAGGGAATGGGAATATGGAGCAACAGGAACTGAACCCAGGTAATGGAAGAACCAGTTGAGCAAAAACTCTGGCACCTTCCATTCTCACCAATTCCAGCATACATACCTGAACTCGGTAGTAGCGTTGAAGGATTCGTGCTCTGTGAGGGAAAAGACGCAGAGGAAGCCCTCCCCACTGCGGAAGTAATTATCACGGATGGCAGCATAGTCTTCCTGTCCAGCAGTGTCCAAAATGTCGATCTGCACCTTCTCCCCATCCAGAACCACACTTTTCCTGTAGCTGTCGGCCTTTGTTGGCTCATAGTCCTCCACAAACTACGCAAATGGAATTAGACCCAAAGAGCAACTAATTAGAGAAAAGGGTTCACACCTACATTTGTTAGTACAAATGGCTGTTGAAAATTTACTCACTCGCTCACACAAGACTAGGTTGTGATTCCAATGAAGATGTTTTTGAAAAGGTAGCTCGTTCAAGGTAGAGAACAAGCTAGTCCCCAAAAGGTTGCCAGCTACTTTGATAATGTAGCTTGCAACTTCATATAAACAAACTTAATCACAGAAAGAAAAAAAAACTAGAGTCCATAAAACACATTACCTCATGCTTTCATGAAAAACAGGGACATGGGCCGGGTCTATGAGCGGCAAATTTGATTGGTTGAGATGATGCAAAATGTCGTAATGTTTTGCCCAAGTTCTGCTAAACTTAAGGGTTTGGAAAGAGTCAAAGTCGATTTGTGTTCTACATTGTTCAACTATATAATTCAATAAAAATAAAACATTTTAAAGGTCGTAAAAAAAATTTCAGGAAGTTTACTGCCATTGATGGTGTCTTTTACACCACCTTATTTAACATATTATATTAGTTATTCGTGGCAGTTATACGAGTCCTTTATGACATCCTTAAAACAGTAAGTTTCCTGTTTAGAATGATTTTTAATTTTGCCTGACTGCCACACAGGCAGACAGAATAACAAACTAATAAAAATGAATGAATGAATGAATGAATAAATGAATAAATAAATTTTTTAAATCAAATTAAATTGCACCTGTGTCCAAAGGAAGGTCTCTCTGCCAATCAGTGCGTCGTTTACTCGTAGTTTTTCGTGCCTTCCTCACGTCCCGCCGCTTCTCCTCCAATGAGTGAGTCGCTTGTTGGTGCTGTTTCGCGCCCTCCGCACTGATTGGCAGAGCGTCTCGCGCCTTTGGTGTTATGTCATCGGTCGGTGGCCAATCAGTGTGGCACGTCCTTCACCTTCCCTTCCTCTCCAATCAGTGCTCTCGTTGCTCGCCCCTCCCCCCCGGCCAGTCACGAGCCTTCCTGGGTGTCTCTCACCCTGCCTGTTCGATGTTTGCTGCCCTGCCGGTGTTGTCAGCCCAAGTGCGTGGTCGCTTGCTGTTTGTTCTTCCGGTCAGTCATTGTGAAGGGGGATTTCATTAGTGTGGTGTGCTATAGGGCATAACTAATATATGTGTTTCAGATTTTTTTATTTTTTTATTTTTTTGTATACAAGATCGAGGCTCGTGAAAGAGCTAACATTAATCACACAAAAAGACAAACCGACACACAAAACACAAAAAACAAGGGGAGCGGCAGACAAGATGGGGAGAGAGGGGGAAGGACACAAAAGAGAGGGGGAAGAGGGGGAAGGACACAAACACAACATTTGAGAGCAGGGACATCGGGAGGACTTGGGGGGAGGTGGGAGAGGATTAAAACATATGAACACTGCAAGGACTGGGGTGAATTACCAGGGGTAGAAAAGATCAAGGTTTTCGATGGGGGAAGATAAGAGATGGTGGTGAACAGCTGTTTTAAAGACCTGGAGGGAGGAGTGGGATTGAAGGGAGTGGGGGAGTTTGTTCCAGAGGCGGGAGAAAAGGGGAATGAAAGAGTGAAGGTGAGCAGAGAGCCTAGACTTTGGCAGTTTAACCATAAGAGGGTTGCAGGCAGATCTTGTGCGACCTGAAGGAATATTGGGGGGGACAGAGCACAGAGAGAGCTGGGGGAGCAAGGCCGGAGAGGAGTCGGTAGAAGACAGAAAGACCACCAACCTGCCTGCGGTGAGTGAGTGAAAGGCCCTCGGCGTTGACTACATCGTAGGAGATTCCAATGATTCTGAAAGCCTTGGCCTCAACAGCGTGAAGCCGAGCAAGGTGTGAGGCAGGAGCACCAGCCCAGAGGGGGGAACAGTATTCCATTGAGCTGCGGATGAAAGCCTTGTATGTGGTGAGGAGCTCAGGTGTGCCAAGGAAGGACTTCGCACGACGGAGGATGCCCAGTCGGCGACTGGCTTTGGAGGCCAGCTTGGAAATGTGGTTTTCCCAAGAAAGATCATGGCAGATAGTGAGACCCAAAAGCTTGAGCGACAGAACTTCTTGGAGGATTGTTGAGAAAGTAGATGGGAGGGTTGTCCAGTCGGTCCTTTTGGAGAGACATTGTAAGAGTGTGAGATTTGTCAGGATTGAAAGACATGTTCCACTTGTTTGACCAGTCTGTGATTTTGTCCAGGTCTGCAGAGAGTGAGGAGGCTGCAGACTGCCGATCTGAGGGATGAGGAATGGAGCGACAGAGAGTAGAGTCGTCAGCAAAGAGATAGAGAGGATTTTCAAGAGTCAGAGAGATCATTGATGAAGACCAGAAAAAGCACAGGGCCCAGAACACTACCTTGGGGAACTCCAGCCTGAACAGGAAGAGGAGATGAGAGAAACCCATTCAGGGCCACACGTTGACTACGACCAGAGAGGAAGTCCGCCAGCCATGCGTGGAGATTTCCGTGGATACCAAAGGAGGAGAGTTTGGTGAGCAGAGCAGGGTGCCAAACCGTATCGAAGGCACGTGAAATGTCAAAGGAGACAGCTCTAATTTCCTGTTTGGCGTTGAGGACCTCCATCCATTGTTGAGAAAGCAGAAGCAGCATGTCCAGAGTAGAGTGACCAGGTCTGAAACCAAATTGATGATCACAGATCAAGCCATTGGAGAAGAGGAAAGATTTAATATCTGAAGCAATGATGGATTCCATGACTTTGCTGATAATTGGGAGAAGGCTGATTGGTCTGTAGTTGCTGGGATCTGTTTTTGCACCTTTTTTGTGCAAAGCGGTGATGTTGGCTGATTTCCAAGCAGATGGCAGATGACCTTGAGCAAAAGAGAGGGTGAAGAGAACAGAAAGAGGGAGTGAAAGAGCAGAAGAACATGATTTTAGGACCCGTGGGCTGATGCCGTCAGGACCAGTTGCAGAATCAGAGTCGAGGGTTGACAGAAACGTTTCCACCTTGTCAGGAGGAAAGGACACAGAGTCCAGGAGCAGCTGGGTACGACTGGGTACGGTGGGTACAGAGAGGGATGGGTTTGGGACACAAGATTTAGAGGCAAACACAGAGTTGAGGCATTCAGCTTTTTCACGTGCGGAGTCAGCCGTTAAGCCGTTTGAGGTGAGGGAGGGGATGGAGGGGATGGAGGGGGAACAAACACCAGAAACAGATTTGACCAGACGCCACCAGGATTTGGAAGAGGGAGACAGATAAGAGAGTTCGGTCTTGAGAATGGTGAGATATTGTTTCCTGGCTCTCCTGAGGGTGGACACACACTTGTTTCGGGCTTTGTGAAAGGAAATGAGATTTCCTTCCGTTGGATTTGCTTTCCAGGAGACGAAAGCAAGTTGTTTCAGGGCAACAGCCTCACCACAAGATTCCGTGTACCATGGACGGGAGGAAGGGTATGACAACTGAAGACGAGATGGTATAAATCTGTGCATGAGAGAGAGCAATTTACTTTGAAAGAATTCCCAGGACGAGTTGATGTCAGAGGCGGTAGAGATGGGAGACCAGTCCAGATGATTGATGGCTGCTTGAAGACCATGCCAGTTGGCCTGAGTGAAATGCCAGACTCGTCGACGCTGAGGAGGCTCTCTGAGAATGGTCAGAGAGATGTCCACTTTGACAAGCACATGATCAGATGAGCCGATTGGAGCAGAAGAAGAGCAGCAGACATTTTCAGGGAAGTTTGTCATAACCAAATCCAGAAGAGAAGATGCTCCGTTGACTGAGATCCGGGTCGGGAAATTGACAGATTGTGTCAGTCCCAGTGAGTCGCAGAAGTCCTTTGCTGAAGAGCCATGGCTGGTGAGAGGTACCCACACCCAGCCAACTGGCATGGTGACAATTGAAATCACCACATATGAGGAAGAGAGAGTTGGGATGGGTAGATAGAAGTTGGTCCATATTATCAGACAGTGAGATGTAGATGGAGTCATCGCTGATTGGTGGACGGTACAACACACATATGAACAAAAGGTGGGAGCGAAGGGGAAGCCACAGCCAAAGGTATTCCTGGGGGTGAGGTGGAGAGAGGGCAGTGGAGGGCGAGTGAGGAAGAGAGTTTTTTTATAAAGATAGCAACCCCACCTCCAGGACGAGGCTCAGGTCTATCATACCGGAGGAGGGAGTAACCTGGGAGAGATACCAAGGCATCAGAGACATCATGAAGGAGGAAAGTTTCTGTTAAGCAGATCACATCTGGTTTGTCAGAAGCAACCTGTATGGAGAGGTCAGTCAAGTTTGAGCGAAGGCCCCGGATGTTTGAGGTCCATACCGTTAATGAAGAGGAAGGGGGAGCATCGGGTCCAGAACAGGGGGGGGGGAGGGGTAGGATAAGATGTGGAAGAGGAGGAAGAGGTAGGGAGAGCTGTTGAAGGTGTGTCAGAGATTTCAGAATAGCTTGGAGAAAGGGAAGAATGGGGCGGACAAAAGGTTTGATGGAGATTGGGTGAGGCACAGTGAGGTGTTATTTGAGGAGGGGGATGAGCAAGGCAGAAGGTTTGGGGAGATGAAGGTGAAAGTTGGAAGGAGGAAGAAGCAGGGAGGATGCTTTGAGGAGGAGGGGTGAGAGGGGAGTCTAGGAGGGGAGGAGCGAGGGAGAGTCTCGGAGGGGAGGGGTGTGGGGGGAGTTTAGGAGGGGAGGAGCGAGGGAGAGTCTCGGAGGGGAGGGGTGTGGGGGGAGTTTAGGAGGGAGGGGAGGGAAGGGGCAAGGGGGGAGATTTGAAAGGGATGGGTGATGGGGAGGATTTGGAGGGGAGGGGTGAGATTGGATTTTGAAAAGTGTACGATTCATGGGAAACGAACATTTTTTGCAAAATGAGTTTGAGACCTTCGAGTCAAAAATACGTTTAAGGACACTGGAGGAGGGATGGAGTTCTGGATAGTTTAGGGAATGTAGAAAGGAGGAACTGTAAGAGATGGTATTAAATATATTTTTTGGAATGAATAGATTTGGTGAGCAAGACGAAAGCATCCTTTTGTAGGAAAAGAAGAAAAGGGTGTTATAATATATGAGAGAAAATAGTTGTTCAGGGGAGAGATTATACATTTCTAACCGCGTGATCGCGAACGAAGAACGAACGAACAAAAAGAACAACAAATAAACGAATAAGACCTGGGAAGGAAATATTTTTTGGGGGTTTTTTTTTTTTTGTGAGTACAGATATTAAACAAGGAGGTACGGGGTGAACGACTGGTACGAAACAGAGAACGAAAATAATTTCAGCGCATTCGACGAATCGCTGAGAGAAAAACAAACCACATGGTCGGAGACGGTACGGTAGTCTAAGCCTACGAGTACTAGGCCGCAGAATACTCGATACCATTAACCGACGATTGTGTATACATGTACGAAAAATTAGCACCGAAAATTTTCCAAAAGATACGCTATAGGTACATACACCGAAAGATAGATACAGTCTCGACAAAAACACAATTGAGAAATATCACTTCGCTTCGAAAGCGTGAGCGCATGGAGCAGCTTCGAAAAGACGTGACCTCGCCGTGATCTCGCGAGATCGCCACCTGATCGCCACCACCTGATCGAAAAGATCCCGGGTTTGTCGACGTACTAATGGGAGTTTATGACACCGCTCCCCCCTCAAACTCCGGGTCCACAGGCCGCCGGCCGCAACTAAACTCGTGGTCGACGGGTTGCGAAGCAACTTCAACCGCCAATCTCCCAACCACGCGCCAAAGAGTTTGCTGGTCAAGGAATCCCAAATACCTTCGAGACCCGCGGCCAAAGAAATCGGTGGTTAAACCCTCACTTCCCATACACCTTATTACGTGCTGAGCGGATTTGCACGGTGTGGAAAGCAGCGTGGCCTCACATGATTGATGGGCCCGATTCAAGCCAAATTCGGTCTTGGATGATGCTAGGCCAATGGAGAAAATACGAACCGACCAGGTTTGAAAGAAAACCAAATATACAGTTTTTTTTTTTTTTTTTTTTTTTTTTTTTGTATACAAGATCGAGGCTCGTGAAAGAGCGAACATTAATCACACAGAAAGACAAACCGACACATAAAACATATAACATCGGGAGCGGTAGACAAGATGGGGAGAGAGGGGGAAGGACACAAACACAACATTTGAGAGCAGGGACCGAGAGACATGGAGACATCGAGAGATCTGAGAGAGGGCGAGGGCTTTGGGGGGGGGGGGGCATGGGAAGGGGGCGGTGGGAGAGGTATAAAACATATGGACACTGCCAGGACTTCCAGGAAAGAAGTTGGAATTTCAAACAAGGTGGATCTGGGGTGAATTAGCGGGGGTAGAAAAGATCAAGGTTTTGGATGGGGGAAGATAAGAGATGGTGGTGAACAGCTGTTTTAAAGACCTGGAGGGAGGAGTGGGATTGAAGGGAGTGAGGGAGTTTGTTCCAGAGGCGGGAGAAAAGAGGAATGAAAGAGTGAAGGTGAGCAGAGAGCCGAGATTTCGGCAGTTTAACCATCAGAGGGTTGCTGGCAGATCTTGTGCGACCTGTAGGAATATTTGGGGGACAGAGCACAGAGAGAGCTGGGGGTGCAAGGCCGGAGAGGAGTCGGTAGAAGACAGAAAGACCACCTACCTGCCTGCGGTGAGTGAGTGAAAGGCCCTCAGAGATAGCTTCATCGCGGGAGATTCCAATAATTCTGAAAGCTTTGGTTTCAACAGCGTGAAGCCGAGCTAGGTGTGAGGCAGGAGCACCGGCCCATAGGGGAGAACAGTATTCCATTGAGCTGCGGATGAAAGCCTTGTATGTGGTGAGGAGCTCAGGTGTGCCGAGGAAGGACTTCGCACGACGGAGGATGCCCAGTCGGCGACTGGCTTTGGAGGCCAGCTTGGAAATGTGGTTTTCCCAAGAAAGATCATGGCAGATAGTGAGACCCAAAATCTTGAGCGACAGAACTTCTTGGAGAGGATTGTTGAGAAAGTAGATGGGAGGGTTGTCCAGTCGATCTTTTCGGAGAGACATAGTAAGAGTGTGAGATTTGTCAGGATTGAAAGACATGTTCCACTTGTTTGACCAGTCTGTGATTTTGTCCAGGTCTTCAGAGAGTGAGGAGGCAGCAGACTGCCGATCTGAGGGAAGAGCAATGGAGCGGCAGAGAGTGGAGTCATCAGCAAAGAGATAGAGAGGATTTTCGAGAGAGTCAGAGAGATCATTGATGAAGACCAGAAAAAGCACGGGGCCCAGAACACTGCCTTGGGGAACTCCAGCCTGAACAGGAAGAGGAGATGAGAGAAACCCATTCAGGGCCACACGTTGACGACGACTAGAGAGGAAGTCCGCCAGCCATGCGTGGAGATTTCCATGGATACCCAAAGAGGAGAGTTTGGTGAGCAGAGCGGGGTGCCAGACCGTGTCGAAGGCACGTGATATGTCGAGGGAGACAGCTCTAATTTCCTGTTTGGCATTGAGGACCTCCATCCATTGTTGAGACAGCAGAAGCAGCATGTCCAGAGTAGAGTGACCTGGTCTGAAACCAAATTGATGATCAGAGATCAAGCCATTGGAGAAGAGGAAAGATTTCATATCCGAAGCAATGATGGATTCCATGACTTTGCTGATAATTGGGAGAAGGCTGATTGGTCTGTAGTTGCTAGGATCTGTTTTTGCACCTTTATTGTGCAAAGCGGTGATGTTGGCTGATTTCCAAGCAGATGGCAGTTGACCTTGAGCAAAAGAGAGGGTGAAGAGAACAGAGAGAGGGTGAGATAGAGCAGCAGAGCAGGATTTTAGGACCCGTGGGCTGATGCCGTCGGGTCCAGTTGCAGAATCAGAGTCGAGGGTTGACAGAAACTTTTCCACCTTGTCAGGAGGAAAGGACACGGAGTCCAGGAGCAGCAGGGTACGACTGGGTATGGTGGGTACAGAGAGGGATGGGTTTGGGACACAAGATTTAGAGGCAAACACAGAGTTGAGGCATTCAGCTTTTTCACGTGCGGAGTCAGCTGTGTAGCTGTTTGAGGTAAGGGAGGGGATGGAGGGGGAACAAACACCAGAAACGGATTTGACCAGACGCCACCAGGATTTGGAAGAGGGAGACAGATAAGAGAGTTCGGTCTTGAGAACGGAGAGATATTGTTTCCTGGCTCTCCTGAGGGTGGACACACACTTGTTTCGGGCTTTGTGAAAGGAAATGAGATTTCCTTCCGTTGGATTTGCTTTCCAGGAGACGAAGGCAAGTTGTTTCTGGGCAACAGCCTCACCACAAGATTCCGTGTACCATGGACGGGAGGAAGGGTATGACAACTGAAGACGAGATGGGATAAATCTGTGCATCAGATAGAGCAATTTACTTTGGAAGAATTCCCAGGATGAGTTGATGTCAGAGGTGGTAGAGATGGGAGACCAGTCCGGATGATTAATGGCTGCTTGAAGACCGTGCCAGTTGGCCTGAGTGAAATGCCAGACTCGTCGACGCTGAGCAGGCTCCCTGAGGATGGTCAGAGAGATGTCCACTTTAACAAGGACATGATCAGATGATCCGATCGGAGCAGAAGAAGAGCAGCAGACATTTTCAGGGAAGTTAGTCATAACCAAGTCCAGAAGAGAAGATGTTCCGTTGACTGAGATCCGGGTCGGGAAATTGACAGATTGTGTCAGTCCCAGTGAGTCGCAGAAGTCCTTTGCTGAAGAGCCATGGCTGGTGAGAGAGGTACCCACACCCAGCCAACTGGCATGGTGACAATTGAAATCACCACATATGAGGAAGAGAGAGTTGGGATGAGTAGATAGAAGTTGGTCCATATCATCAGACAGCGAGATGTAGATGGAGTCATCACTGTTTGGTGGACGGTACAACACACATATGAACAAGAGGTGGGAGCGAAGGGGAAGCCGTAGCCAGAGGTATTCCTGGGGGTGAGGTGGAGAGAGTGCAGTGCAGGGCGAGTGAGGAAGAGAGTTTTTGATAAAGATAGCAACCCCGCCTCCAGGACGAGGCTCAGGTCTATCATACCGGAGGAGGGAGTAGCCCGGGAGAGATACTATGGAATCAGAGACATCATAAAGGAGGAAAGTTTCTGTTAAGCAGATCACGTCTGGTTTGACAGAAGCAACCTGTATGGAGAGATCAGTTAAGTGAAGGCAAAGAGAAGAAGGCAAAGAGAAAGAGACGGAGAGGCAGCCTTTTCAATTCTTACCTAATCAAACCCAACGGGTGCACGCACGCACGCACGCACGCACGCACACACGCACGCACACACACACACACACACACACACACACACACACGTTATTCTCGTACTGATGGAAACGTCCAGGGACCAACTCAAGGGTGGCCGCGGCTGTGCGGTTTGATCCTCGATTCGGACATGCAGCTGGTGAAGTAAGGTCCGAAGGACGAATCGCCACCTCAAAGTCAGCACGAACGACGAACTTCAGTGCAGGAAAGGTGAACCAGCACGTCAGACAGCCAGCTTCAAGATCAATGGTGGGAGAGATGAACACTTGCAGGTCGGCCGGATCAGGGAGAGAGGAAGGAGATCATGCGAGGATCATCAGCGAGGATTCAGCAGCCAGGCAGGATTCATCAGCGAGCCACGATTCATCAGCGTGCCACGATTCATCAGCGAGCCACGATTCATCAGCGTGCCACGATTCATCAGCGAGCCAGGATTAATCAGCGAGCCAGGATTAATCAGCGAGCCAGGATTAATCAGCGAGCCAGGATTCATCAGCGAGCCAGGATTCATCAGCGAGCCAGGATTCATCAGCGAGCCAGGATTCATCAGCGAGCCAGGATTCATCAGCGAGCCAGGATTCATCAGCGAGCCAGGATTCATCAGCGAGCCAGGATTCATCAGCGAGCCAGGATTCATCAGCGAGCCAGGATTCATCAGCGAGCCAGGATTCATCAGCGAGCCAGGATTCATCAGCGAGCCCCCCGAAATGCAATGGGCGTCGGTTTATATTGGGTGGCAAAGCTCCCTAGAATGTTCAGTCCAGACCTGATTGGTTGTTCTGCCCATCCTCGATCTCTCATTGGTCAAAGTTTGCCGGCGCAAAGTCCAGACCTGATTGGTTGTTCTGTCCGTCCTCGATCTCTCATTGGTCACTTGCTGGTGACGTGGGTGGTTCCTTTAGCCACGCCTACCTGCACATCGTTTGAATTCCTGCCAAGCTCGACGCATATTGGTGTGGATGGCGAAACATTGGGAGGGGAGTTAATCTTTACATTTAATAAGAAATAACTAACCACTGCAGGATACATGCTGTCGTGCAATTAACGATGGGGGGGGGGGGGGGGGGGTTTGCTTTTATGGCAAACCCGCAACAATATGTGATGTATTGCCATAAGGGACACCGGAATGATCAGAGGGGACGACACACCGGGGAATTAGCACAAACCCGAGAATACATATGCACGGGGGAGGAAAGATAGAGGAAGAAGAAGCGGGAACCTTTTATCTGACACGATCTTGCCAGGCAGTCTTCAAACCTGCAAAGTAACTCGAACGAGAAACGGCTTTTATCTACAAAAATAAACGATTTATTATTCGGAACCCGAGAACAATGGACGTGACGATAAATATATAATGCTCCTAAATCGGGATCCCGCACGCCTCACTTCAAATACATGCACAGGGGAATATAATTAAAGAAACCGTTGTGTGCGCATTTGTGTTGGCTTAGCTTTGTCTGGCAGTCAGGAATCGGTGTTGGTGCGAAGCAGGCCTCCCCGCGCCCCCGTTCACCAGGCCTTGATGCGCCAAGCGAGCGAGCGTGTAATGTTCTCCTGGCTTCGGCACGGCCACAGTGCGTTGCGGCTCGTGCGCTCGCCGTTCGCACGTGAAAGCCAGGAAAGAGAATCGTCGGTGCTCCAACGTCTTTCCAACGTTCGTCATCGGCCAACGAGCAAGGCAATCTTCGGATCGCATGGGACAAGATCCAAACGGGAGCGAGAAGGCAAGAAGAGAAGAGAGAGAGAAGGAGGTCCGGCCAGGAAGAATCCACGAATGAGAAGCTTTTAAAATTCTGGCGAGCGAGTTGTTTTATCCCTCGGCGTCTGACGTCAGGTCTCTCTCTCTGCCAATCAGTGCGTCGTTTACTCGTAGTTTTTCGCGCCTTCCTCACGTCCCGCCGCTTCTCCTCCAATGAGCGCGTCGCTTGTTGGTGACGTTTCGTGCCCTTGGTGTTACATCATCGGTTGATGGCCAATCTGTGTGGCATGTCCTTCACCTTCCCTTCCTCTCCAATCGGTGCTCTGGTTGTTGCTCGCCCCTCCCCCCGGCCAGTCACGAGCCTTCCTGGGTGTGTCTCTCAGCCTGCCTGGGTGTGTCTCTCAGCCTGCCTGGGTGTGTCTCTCAGCCTGCCTGGGTGTGTCTCTCAGCCTGCCTGGGTGTGTCTCTCAGCCTGCCTGTTCGATGTTTGCTGCCCTGTCGGTGTTGTCAGCCCAAGTGCGTGGTCGCTTGCTGTTTGTTCGTCCGGTCAGTCATTGTGAGGGGGGATTTCATTAATGTGGTGCGCTATTGGGTCTAACTAATATATGTGATGTATCGCCATAAGGGACACCAGAATGATCACAGAGGGGAAGACACACCGGGGAATTAGCATAAACCCTAGAACTACTTAACATGCCCCGCCCCCTCTTGGTGGGGACACAGATACGTAGCGTACTCCGACAAACCGGGCTAGACAGGTCCCCAACTTGTTTACATAGAGATGGTTCTTCTTCTTCTTCACAACATCTGAGCACCTACCTATGCAGATCTAACTAAATCTATATATCCCCCTACCCCCACCAACATAACAGTATTCAGACCCCTTGACTTTTTCACATTTTGTTGTGTTACAGCCTGAATTTAAAATGGATTAAATTTTTTTTTAAATTGTCACTGATCTACACAAAATACCCCATACTGACAAAGTGGAAACATGTTTTTAGATTATTTTTTTTTACAAATTTATTGAAAGTGAAATACAGAAATATCTAATTTAGACAAGTATTCAGCCCCTCGAGTCAATATTTTGTGTAAGCGTCTCTTTGGCAGTGATTACAGCTTCGAGTCTTCTTGGGTATGTCCGTTTCAGCTTTGCACATATGGATTTGGGGAGTTTCTCCCATTCTTGCAGATTTGCTCAAGCTCTGTCAAGTTGGATGGGGAGCGTCGGTGAACAGCAATATTCAAAGTCCTTCTACAGATTCTCAATTGGATTAAAGTCTGGACTTTGGCTGGGCCACTCAAGGACTTTCACATTCTTGTTCTGAAGCCATTCCAGTGTTGCTTTGGCTGTACGATTGGGGTCTTTGTCCTTTTGGAACGTAAATCTTCGCCACTATCTAAGGTGTTTTGCACTCTGAAGCAGGTTCTCCTGAAGGATTTGCCTGTATTTTCCTCCATTCATTGTTCCTTCCACCCCCCACAAATCTCCCAGTCCCTGCCGCTGAAAAGCATCCCCATAGCATGATGCTGGCTCCACCGTGCTTCACGGTAGGAATGCTGTTCGATGGGTGATGAGCTGTGCTCAGTTTCTGCCAGACGTAGCGCTTTGCATTCAGGCCAAACAGTTCAATTTTCATCTCATTAGACCACAGAATATTTTACCTCATGCTCAGAGTCTTTCACGTGCCTTTTTACAAACTCCAGGTGGGCTGTCATGTACCTTTTTCTCAGGAGTGGCTTCCATCTGGCGGCTCTCCCATAAAGCCTAGATTTGTGAAGTGATACAGACACTGTTGCCCTTCCAGCAAGTTCTCCCATCTCAGCCAAGGAACTCTGTAGTTCTGTCAGAGTAGTCATTGGGTTATTGGTCACCCCCCCGCCCAAGGTACTTCTTGCCCAGTTGCTGCGTTTGGTCAGACGGCCAGCTCCAAGAAGAGTCTGGGTTGTTCCATATTCTTTTCATTTCCTAATGATGGAGCTCACTGCGCTCTTGGGAACTTTCAACACTAGAAATTGTTTTATAGCCTTCCCCAGATCTATGCCTCCTCACAATTCTATCTGAGTTCTACTCACAGTTCCTTGAACTTTCTGGTTTCTGCTCCAACATGCACTGTCAACTGTGGGATCTGATCTAGAAAGGTGTTTCTTTCTAAATCATGTCCAATCAACTGAATTAGCCACAACCCTCCTCTCCTTTTCCTGGTTACTTGCACTTTCTTCTTCCACCCACCCTTTCCATTTTTGTTCATTCCCTGGTTTTCCCCTTTCTTTCCTTTCAGGCCCCTCCTTGCTGGGTTTAAACTTGTACACAGCTTGTTCAGACCATGCTCTCCTTCCCCAGCCCTTGCTCTCATTCTTTCCCTCACCCTTCTTCCTTCAAGTATCCCTCTATTGTTTCCCTCTATCCTGCTGTTGGTGTAGTTCCCCACTTTCACACTGTGCTCATTCTGTCCTGTTGTTGTGTGTTCTAGCTCTTTCACGAACATAGACTTTGTTTAAGAATTTTTTTAAATGATAGTAATTCAATGGGAACAATGTCTCAATTATTTTGTCTTTCTCTCACCGGTGCATTTATTTGAGCTTTTTCTTCATACTAGGGCATGCCCGTACTATATCTATATCTAAAATTATATCCCCCCCCCTCTATTTACATGAAATGGTTTGGTCCAAAGCGAACGGCTTGCGAGTACGGTGACAATCCCCCCCCCCTCTATTTACATGAAATGGTTTGGTCCAAAGCGAACGGCTTGCGGAGTTTGGTAAAGAAATCGCCATAGCGTGCCCAAACGCGCAGGAAAGCGAAAGAATCGCAAATTAGTTTTTATTAGTTTTAAAACATAGTTTAACGCCAACATAGCGCCAACATAGTTGTGAAATAAATGAATACGCTCTCAAATGTGCCGTCCGAGGCAGAGTCTGTTCGCCACGTTCGGCACACGTGATAGCTCGCTGCTCTCTGATTGGTTGAATCGTTTTTTGGACATAGCTCGGTAACTACTTGTCCGATTAATTTCAAACCTTGAAAAGGCACATCCTCGGGTCCCCAGCAATATACCTGGCAAGTTGCAAGTATATCGGACCCGTTGTTGTCGAGAAACAGCGGTCACAGACAAACAAACAAACACACAGACACACAGACACACACACACACACACACACACAGACACACAGACACACACACACACACACACACACACACACACACACACACACACACACACACACACACACACACACACACACACACACACACACACACACACACACACACACACACACACACACACACACACACACACACAGAGATTGCTGGAATTATAGATAGATGAATGGGCTGCACCAACAGCAGGATAGAGGGAAACAATAGAGGGTTACTTGAAGGAAGAAGGGTGAGGGAAAGAATGAGAGCAAGAGCTGGGGAAGGAGAGCATGGTCTGAACAAGCTGGGTACAATGAAAATGAAACAGTTTCAGCTTTAGTTTTGATTTCATCCCTTGTCAAAGTTTTGCGGATACAGACATTTGCAAAAATGTAGCCAACCAACCATAGTCCTTTACTGACTTATGCATGTGTGAAAAACAACAACAACAAATATCAACCCCTGACTGTGAAAAACTTGTAGTGACGTCACAATGTGGGAATGGGTATTCCAGCCAGAAAATGCGTCACCAAAGCTCACCTCGTCATACATGAACTGAAGGGTGAGTGCAGACTTCCCGACACCACCGCTCCCCACCATTATCACCTTGTGAAGCGCAGTGTTCTGACTTTTTCCTTTGTTGGCTGCCATTTTCCTCCAACCGTCTGTGAAGAGGGTGGGGTTGAGGGGAGGGTGAAGTAAAAAGCAGAATTATATATTATTCATTTTGACCATTTTGCATTTTAAGCGTCTGTTGGGAATCTAATATATTTATTTGGAACAAAGATTTCAAAGTTGCAAAATGTTGTATCCATTTAATTATAAAAGTGCCTTTAAGCAGGACTTGGAACTTAAGCTTGCAGTTCCATTGGTACAATTTGTATTATTCCACGACAGCACGAACCCTTTAGAACAAGCGTTACGCCTAGGTCCCCCGTCGGGGAAGTGATGAGTTGACAAAGTGGAACACGCAGAAAACATGCTATATATGATATGATATTTCGCTCACAAGGGTCAGACAAACATGGAGGCGGCCATCTTGGATTTTGACGTGGCAACCCAATTTTCAATAGCCTTCTTCCTTATGGCGAGATACACCCACACACCAGATTAGACGTTGGTACTTCGCTTATTTTTCGAGATATTCATCTCACAAGGTTCAGACATACATGGCGGTGGCCAACTTGGATTTTGACGTGGCGACCCAATTTTCAATAGTGTTCTTCCTTATGCCTAGATACACCCACACACCAGATTAGAAGTTGGTACTTCGCTTATTTTTCAAGATATGCAGGTTACAAGGTTCAGACATACATGGCATCAGACATACATGGCGGCGGCCATCTTGGATTTTGACGTGGCGACCCAATTTTAAACAGCGTTCTTGCTTGTGCCTAGATACACCCACACACCAGATTAGAAGTTGGTACTTCGCTTATTTTTCAAGATATTTCGCTCACAAGGTTCAGACATATATATGGTGGTGGCCATCTTGGATTTTGACGTGGCGACCCAATTTTCAAAAGCGTTCTTCCTTATGCCGAGATACACCCACACACCAAATTAGAAGTTGGTACTTTGCTTATTTTTCGAGATATTCATCTCAAGGTTCAGACATACATGGCGGTGGCCATCTTGGATTTTGACGTGGGTTGCACCCACACACCAAATTCGAATGCGGTCCTTCGCTTACGCGCTTACGCACGCACGCACGGATGGACGGACACACGGACGGAGGGGAAAGCCATAGTCCCCCTTTCACTCCGCTGAGCAACGGGGGACAATAAAGCGAATACGGAAGGAGCAGACAAAATTATATGTAGAACTAGTGTTACGGATTCGTCACTTCCGTTGTTGTGGTTTTCATCCCCTTGAAACATTTCTGGTTCTATGTAGTATTATTATTATTGTTTGAGGGAGATAGCCATTATTATTGTCACAAGGTAAAAATGTTAATGTTAATGTTAAATGAAACAGGAAACCGGATCGGGAACCAGAAGAGGAGGAAGAAGAGGAGAGGGAGAAAGGAGGCGGGGCGAGTGAAGTCGGACAAGAAGCGAGTCGCTTCAAGCTCCGTAGCGAGCATTGTCGAACGAAAGTCGCGAGTGAACTTTGAGTTCCTTGAAAGGAATTCCTGCGATAGGTGTTATCACTGGGATTGAGAAACCTGCGTGGTCAGGTTTAGCGTTGGGATTCTGACGAATCATCGCCGGGTCGTTTCGACAAGTACGAGCCGTCGGCCATTTTGACCCTCGTGCTTTGTTCATCGCAAAAGGTCTTTGCTACGCGTCAGTTCTGTCACCATCCTGTTCTCTGTCAGGGATGTGTGTGCGCAACGCAGAGTTTGAAGATTAATTTGCGGTTCGCCGACTGAACAGTGAACGTTCATATCTGGAGGGCGCCTTTGGATTTCCCATTCCTCCGTGAGTTTGCCCGACATGGTTTTGGACCACGTGACTCTTTATGCCGCTTCGGCCGCCTACGCCTGTGAGCTGTTTTGGCAGTGTGACCGGGCCCATCATCTGAACGGGGTTCGGGTTTCGATTTGATCTCGCTTTGACACTCGCTGGAGGGGATCACTTTTTTTTTTTCTTTTTTTTTTTGTATACAAGGTCGAGGCTCGTGAAAGAGCGAACATTAATCACACAGAAAGACAAACCGACACATAAAACATATAACATAGGGAGCGGTAGACAAGATGGGGAGAGAGGGGGAAGGACATAAACACAACATTTGAGAGCAGGGACCGAGAGACATGGAGACATCGAGAGATCTGAGAGAGGGCGAGGGCTTGGGGGGGGGGGGGCGTGGGAAGGGGGCGGTGGGAGAGGTATAAAACATATGGACACTGCCAGGACTTCCAGGAAAGAAGTTGGAATTTCAAACAAGGTGGATCTGGGGTGAATTAGCGGGGGTAGAAAAGATCAAGGTTTTGGATGGGGGAAGATAAGAGATGGTGGTGAACAGCTGTTTTAAAGACCTGGAGGGAGGAGTGGGATTGAAGGGAGTGAGGGAGTTTGTTCCAGAGGCGGGAGAAAAGAGGAATGAAAGAGTGAAGGTGAGCGGAGAGCCGAGATTTCGGCAGTTTAACCATCAGAGGGTTGCTGGCAGATCTTGTGCGACCTGTAGGAATATTTGGGGGACAGAGCACAGAGAGAGCTGGGGGTGCAAGGCCGGAGAGGAGTCGGTAGAAGACAGAAAGACCACCTACCTGCCTGCGGTGAGTGAGTGAAAGGCCCTCAGAGATAGCTTCATCGCGGGAGATTCCAATAATTCTGAAAGCTTTGGTTTCAACAGCGTGAAGCCGAGCTAGGTGTGAGGCAGGAGCACCGGCCCATAGGGGAGAACAGTATTCCATTGAGCTGCGGATGAAAGCCTTGTATGTGGTGAGGAGCTCAGGTGTGCCGAGGAAGGACTTCGCACGACGGAGGATGCCCAGTCGGCGACTGGCTTTGGAGGCCAGCTTGGAAATGTGGTTTTCCCAAGAAAGATCATGGCAGATAGTGAGACCCAAAATCTTGAGCGACAGAACTTCTTGGAGAGGATTGTTGAGAAAGTAGATGGGAGGGTTGTCCAGTCGATCTTTTCGGAGAGACATAGTAAGAGTGTGAGATTTGTCAGGATTGAAAGACATGTTCCACTTGTTTGACCAGTCTGTGATTTTGTCCAGGTCTTCAGAGAGTGAGGAGGCAGCAGACTGCCGATCTGAGGGAAGAGGAATGGAGCGGCAGAGAGTGGAGTCATCAGCAAAGAGATAGAGAGGATTTTCGAGAGAGTCAGAGAGATCATTGATGAAGACCAGAAAAAGCACGGGGCCCAGAACACTGCCTTGGGGAACTCCAGCCTGAACAGGAAGAGGAGATGAGAGAAACCCATTCAGGGCCACACGTTGACGACGACTAGAGAGGAAGTCCGCCAGCCATGCGTGGAGATTTCCATGGATACCAAAGGAGGAGAGTTTGGTGAGCAGAGCGGGGTGCCAGACCGTGTCGAAGGCACGTGATATGTCGAGGGAGACAGCTCTAATTTCCTGTTTGGCATTGAGGACCTCCATCCATTGTTGAGACAGCAGAAGCAGCATGTCCAGAGTAGAGTGACCTGGTCTGAAACCAAATTGATGATCAGAGATCAAGCCATTGGAGAAGAGGAAAGATTTCATATCCGAAGCAATGATGGATTCCATGACTTTGCTGATAATTGGGAGAAGGCTGATTGGTCTGTAGTTGCTAGGATCTGTTTTTGCATCTTTTTTGTGCAAAGCGGTGATGTTGGCTGATTTCCAAGCAGATGGCAGTTGACCTTGAGCAAAAGAGAGGGTGAAGAGAACAGAGAGAGGGTGAGATAGAGCAGCAGAGCAGGATTTTAGGACCCGTGGGCTGATGCCGTCGGGTCCAGTTGCAGAATCAGAGTCGAGGGTTGACAGAAACTTTTCCACCTTGTCAGGAGGAAAGGACACGGAGTCCAGGAGCAGCAGGGTACGACTGGGTATGGTGGGTACAGAGAGGGATGGGTTTGGGACACAAGATTTAGAGGCAAACACAGAGTTGAGGCATTCAGCTTTTTCACGTGCGGAGTCAGCTGTGTAGCCGTTTGAGGTAAGGGAGGGGATGGAGGGGGAACAAACACCAGAAACGGATTTGACCAGACGCCACCAGGATTTGGAAGAGGGAGACAGATAAGAGAGTTCGGTCTTGAGAACGGAGAGATATTGTTTCCTGGCTCTCCTGAGGGTGGACACACACTTGTTTCGGGCTTTGTGAAAGGAAATGAGATTTCCTTCCGTTGGATTTGCTTTCCAGGAGACGAAGGCAAGTTGTTTCTGGGCAACAGCCTCACCACAAGATTCCGTGTACCATGGACGGGAGGAAGGGTATGACAACTGAAGACGAGATGGGATAAATCTGTGCATGAGAGAGATCAATTTACTTTGGAAGAATTCCCAGGATGAGTTGATGTCAGAGGTGGTAGAGATGGGAGACCAGTCCAGATGATTGATGGCTGCTTGAAGACCGTGCCAGTTGGCCTGATTGAAATGCCAGACTCGTCGACGCTGAGCAGGCTCCCTGAGGATGGTCAGAGAGATGTCCACTTTAACAAGGACATGATCAGATGATCCGATCGGAGCAGAAGAAGAGCAGCAGACATTTTCAGGGAAGTTAGTCATAACCAAGTCCAGAAGAGAAGATGTTCCGTTGACTGAGATCCGGGTCGGGAAATTGACAGATTGTGTCAGTCCCAGTGAGTCGCAGAAGTCCTTTGCTGAGGAGCCATGGCTGGTGAGAGAGGTACCCACACCCAGCCAACTGGCATGATGACAGTTGAAATCACCACATATGAGGAAGAGAGAGTTGGGATGAGTAGATAGAAGTTGGTCCATATCATCAGACAGCGAGATGTAGATTGAGTCATCACTGTTTGGTGGACGGTACAACACACATATGAACAAGAGGTGGGAGCGAAGGGGAAGCCGTAGCCAGAGGTATTCCTGGGGGTGAGGTGGAGAGAGTGCAGTGCAGGGCGAGTGAGGAAGAGAGTTTTTGATAAAGATAGCAACCCCGCCTCCAGGACGAGGCTCAGGTCTATCATACCGGAGGAGGGAGTAGCCCGGGAGAGATACTATGGAATCAGAGACATCATAAAGGAGGAAAGTTTCTGTTAAGCAGATCACGTCTGGTTTGACAGAAGCAACCTGTATGGAGAGATCAGTTAAGTTTGAACTAAGGCCCCGGATGTTTGAGGTCCATACCGTTAATGAAGAGGAAGGGGGAGCATCAGATACAGAACAGGGGGGAGGAGGGGTAGGGTAAGATGTGGAAGAGGTGGAAGAGGTAGGGAGAGCTGTTGAAGGTGTGTCAGAGATTTCAGAATAGCTCGGAGAAAGGGAAGGATGGGGCGGACAAAAGGTTTGATGGTGATTGGGTGAGCCACAATGAGGTGTTATTTGAGGAGGGGGAAGAGCGAGGCAGAAGGTTGGGGGAGATGGAGGTGAGAGTTTGAAGGGGGAAGAAGCGGGGAGGACGCTTTGAGGAGGGGGAGTGAGAGGGGGGAAATTGAGAAGCAATGAGGGTGGGGAGATTTGAAGGGGAGGGGTGAGGGGGGAGTTTGGGAGGGAAGGGGCAAGGGGAGGGATTTGAAAGGGATGGGATATGGGGGAGATTTGGAGGGGAGGGGTGAGGCAGGAGTCTAGGAGGGGAGGGGCGAGGGGGCGTCTTGGCGGGGAGGGGTGAGGGGGTAGTTTAGGAGGGAGGGGGCAAGGGGGGAGATTTGAAAGGGATGGGTGATGGGGAAGATTTGGAGGGGAGGGGTGATGGGGAAGATTTGGAGGGGAGGGGTTATGGGGAAGATTTGGAGGGGAGGGGTGAGATTGGATTTTTGAAAGTGTACGATTTATGGGAAACGAACATTTATTGCAAAATGAGTTTCTTGTGACCTTCGAGTTAAAAATACGTTTAAGGACGCTGGATGGAGGATGGAGTGCAGGAGAGTTTAGGGAATGTAGAAAAAAGGCACTATAGGAGATGGATATTTTTTTTGGGATGAATTGATTTGGTGAGCAGGTCGAAAGCAGCCTTTTAAAGAAGAAGAAGAAAAAGGTGTTATAAAATATGACGGAATACATAACTTGAGGGGAAAGTGTAAACATTGAAGGTTAATGAGTGAAAACTATCTGGGGAAATGGGGGAGAAACACGTGGTCGAAGAACGAACGAACGAATAAGAATGAATAAACGAATGAGAACAGAGAAGGAAAATTTTTTTTTTTTTTTTTTTTTTTTTTTTGAGTTGAGATTTACACAAGGAAGTAGGCTATGGGTGAAAAGACTGGGAATACAGAGAACGAAAGTTATTGGATCACAAAAAGACGGACCGCTGAGAGAAAAACAAAGCCTCAAGGTTATACAGTGCACACTGTACAAGGCCTCAAGACACGACACGGCAAACAGACGATCAATTTATGAAAGATAAACACCGAGAAACAACCAAAGTTGCACACAATAACTTCACACACCGAAAGATAAATACAGTTTCGACAAAATACAATTGTGAACAGACTTAACTTCGAAAAACGTGGAGACCGTGTGGAGCTTCGAAAATCCCTGCCGCCGTCTCCAAGATCTCGCGAGATCCTCTATTGGTGTGGTTTTGAGTTATAGAGACATTGGGGAGTGTTCTTTTTCACTCACTTGGAGCACAGCAAGTTATCTTACCCTAGCGGATGGTACTATCATAAGATGTGTTGATTGTATTGTTGATTGCTATCATTGTTGTATCGTTATTCCTGTGTGATTTTTAATACATTATTTGTTTGTTGATAACCATTGGTGTGGTTTCAATATTGATTTTGACACGGAATAACACATTTTTCTGCCGTGGCTCCTCTCGGGGTTTGGAGGTACACCGTGACCAGGGGGTCGGGGAGGAGCACGTAACACTAGCAAATGTACCCATCCCCAGTGATGGGAAAAGCTGGTCATGGTGGTGGTGAGAACAACCACAGAAGATGACAGTCAGACAGGCAGTTAGTTGTCTGTGGAAATTCAATCCATCCTGTGGTACTAAATTTCACAAAAGGTGGCGCGATTCAAACAAACTGCAACAATGAGGAAATATACCCTATCATTTTACCCAGGGATATCCTGGCAGCTGAAAGCCTCCAACCCCGCTTAAACCTGGCCGGTACAACCGTTTACTTGTGACAAATTTGGTCGAAATCCATCCAGAGGTGTAGGAATGTATATATGTAACACAGACACAGACAGACAGATAGACATTTGCAGTTACAGAATACTTCTTGAAGCAATAGAAAAGTATATAATGGTACACGGAAGTAGCACACAGTTTTGAAAAATTGAGTTAAAAAAATTCTTCTGTGTTGACCCCTGTGAATCCAAGTGCCCACCCCATGGGGCATCGGCCAAGGGTCAGACTAAAAAAATGGTTGCATATTTCATGCGTCCCTCAATGTTGATTGCACAAATAAAGTTTCATTAAAAAATGTTTTAAAATGTGCCCACAATTTCATTTTTTGGTATTTGACCTTTTGACACCACCCCAGGTCCATAAGAAGTGGGGCCAAATGATACTGCTCTGGCACCTTCTTGCCATGTGGTGATCATAACTATCAAGTTTGGTGAATTTTTGCCCAACCATTTAGGAGGAGATAGCATAACGGACGAACAGACAGACAAGATCTGATTGCCCCGTTTTTGGTTAACCTGGACCAAAAATTGTTCAAGGGAGATATTAGCATCGCGCGGTGCCCGTCGGTCAACAGTCAGGTTGTATGTAAAAACTCGGAACTTCTCCGAAACCACACACACAATTTCGATGAAACTTGACCACAACCTTTATCACTCATGATGTATCAAAGTTTGTTCATGGCATTAAAATAAACTAGGGCATGCCCGTACTATATATATATCTAAAATTATATCCCCCCCCTCTATTTACATGAAATGGTTTGGTCCATTCGCAAAGCCAAAGCGAACGGCTTGCGAGTACGGTGACAATCCCCCCCCTCTATTTACATGAAATGGTTTGGTCCAAAGCGAACGGCTTGCGAGTACGGTGACAATCCCCCCCCTCTATTTACATGAAATGGTTTGGTCCAAAGCGAACGGCTTGCGAGTACGGTGACAATCCCCCCCCCCCTCTATTTACATGCAATGGTTTGGTCCAAAGCGAACGGCTTGCGGAGTTTGGTAAAGAAATCGCCATAGCTCGGTAACTACTTGTCCGATTAATATGAAACCTTGAAAAGGCACATCCTCGGGTCCCCAGCAATATACCTGGCAAGTTTCAAGTATATCGGACCGGTAGTTGTCGAGAAACAGCGGTCGCATACACACACACAGACACACACACACACACAGACACACACACACACACACACACACACACACACACACACACACACACACACACACACACACACACACACACACACACACACACACACACACACACACACACACACACACACACACACACACACACACACACACACAACTGCAATTATAGATAGATTAGGAGTAGTTTGCCCCTAAAATAGGTATTTATTTTCTTCTCCGTTACATATTTCATCATCTAAACCTACCAGTGGTTCCCTGGTTCTAGCAGGTGTGCCCAGGAGCAGTCCCAATTTTTCTTTATAAGCGTGGGGATAACAACAGCTAAGTGTTGTAAAATATTCTTCTTCTTTTTTTTGTGAGTGTCACTTAGTTTTACATCCTCAATGAGACAGATAAACATGCAATATGTTTGTGTCGCGAAACACGCGGTCTTTGATTAATCCTATCAGCGAAGTGATGCCTTTTATATCCTAATGTTAATAAAAGTCTGTGCAATTGCTGGCTCTTCCAATCACTTATCTGCAAACAGCACAGTTAAACTGCATAGCTCATTTTGCCCCAACGGAGTGCTGGTGCTCGAAACGTAAGCTGCACCTACTTCCCTCGATTGTGAACACACTTAGACCAGATTTGACCCTGGGGCAGGGTCAAAAGGTCAAATACCAAAAAATGCAATTACGGGCACATTTTAAACATTTTCAAATAAAAGTTTGTATATATCATAATCATTGAGAAATATGTAACTTTTTTTATTGGACCCCCAGTTCATGCTCCATAGGGTGGCTACTTAGGGTCACAGAAGTCAAAATGCTTAAAAAGAAAAAAATATTCAAAATTTTATACTGGGTCGTTCCTGCTCAAACTTTTTGCCATCTTCCAACTTTGCTTTACGTGGGAAGCGTGGGGATAAGCGATGGCGTGCCATTGACTCCGCTCTTGATTAAGCCTGTCCGCCGAAGCAGACCAACACTGGACTTCATGGTCTAGTATTCAATTGCATGGGTCAGGCATTGTGTAGGGTACACAATGCCCAATGGTAGGGTGATCTAAGTGGCAATCTAATGTTATTTGTACACAGCCTGAAGTAATCATGAAAGTACAGTGGTACCTCGGCTTACGAGTGCCCCAACGTACGAGTTTTTCGGGATACGAGCCGTCGCTCGGGCGGTTTGTTGCTTTGGGATACGAGCCGAGATCCGATGTACGAGCTCAAAAAATTTATTTTTTTGAATTTTCCGGTTGTGGCTTCCGGTTCCGGTCACGCGGTTATCTTGCCGTGAAAGCATCTCTGCTTGGATATAAAACACGCAATCGTCGAAATACATGAGCGAGGAATCTCCTTGCTCCAGCCGGTGACGTCATCGGCGGGGATCCCCGCCTCCAGAGTGGCTGGTCACGTGACCGCCAAAGCGTGTCGCGCGTGCGGGTATAATGAGCTACACCTGTGGATCACGTGACCACGGAAGCACGCCTCGCTTGAGAGGCATGGCTTTCGGTTTGCGTTTTGCTTTATAAGGCGCGATAAATGGGCTTTTGAGTGTTAGCGGTTCATGGCGTTGACGGTTCATGGCGGTTCATGGCGGTTGACGGTTCATGACGGTTCATGACGGTTCATGACGGTTCATGGCGTTGACGGTCAAAAACCCATTACATCAATTTTACCAGGCACTGTACAGAACCAGGTGAGCTAACAATGCAGCAATGAAGGAATTCGGCCAAGGCACCGGCACACAACGACCTACCTACATCGAAAGACTCAATGCCAATGGTGACAGAAGCCAAGACGGCCGGCTTAAACACCGCCGAAAGACCACGGTGTACCAACTTACGATGCAGAACATCTTGCACTTAATATGATGACAACAGGTGCCATCCTCTGACGTACCATTACAGGTACAGGTACAGTACACGTGAGCACAGAGCAAAAGTTCACTGAAACCGAGATTAAGAAAAAAGAAAAAACACCTCGTGGTCCGTGCTCGATATCCGAGTTTCAATCTTTTCAAACACATGATGCTCTCGGTCACGGTATCTCCTGCGAGCTGCTTCTCCTTCAACCACACAAACAACAACTTCTCCATATCTTCATGGATAGAGGTCCGGAGCTTTGAAATAATCGTAACGCCCTTGGCTGGCGTTATAGCCTTTATGGACTCCTTCTGCTTCAAAATCGTACATATCGTAGAAGGAGTACGATCGTACTGCCTCGCCAAGTCGACAACACGCACACCTCACCTGGCATGCTCTTCTCCTCTGCTTAATAAAACCAGTTTATTTCTTTACATTCTCTTGTATTATGTACAGTATATACGAGGTCGTGCTTGTTTATACATTATTTGTTATTTATAAAGTACATTTTTGTTATTTAAAAGCACCTAACAAAAAAAATTGGTGTTTTTTTTTTGAGGCTGGAACGGATTAATAGCATTTCAATGCATTTGAATGGGAAAATTTGCTTTGACTTACGAGCGATTTGGCTTACGAGCTCCGTCACGGAACGGATTAAACTCGTAAGCCGAGGTACCACTGTAGCTATATGTGAAGGGAGAGAAGGAGGAGGAGAAGGCGAAGAGGAAGAGGAAGAGGAGGGGGGTGAGGATAAGGATAAGGATGAGGATGAGGAGTCCCCCACTCCCAATCCCAGCTTCATCTCAGAACAGTTCCATTGAGACAAAGAGGTTATTTCAGAGCAATCAATGGCACTTGGCAATTGCAACTTTAGGGAAATGTCAACTAAATGGCAACAGCCGCGATGGATACACGAACACGAGCTCATCCATTGCCGAGTGCTTTCCTTTTTGGAGCTCTTCAATTTTGAGTGATACGATGCACAGTTTCATAGCATTTTGAGGCTTGATCGGCCGGCGCTAGGCCCGGGAGTGCGGGGCGAAGCCAGAAGCCAAGCCCGACGGATACAGCACTTTCCTGTATCTTTGGGAGCCCTTCCTGTACAAATTAACAAGGAAAGAACTGCTTTACAACATGCCAAACAACTACCTTTCTTGTGCTGTTAGTCGCTCACATATTTTTTTTAAATGAACAACTCAACTTAAGTTTAGCTCAAAAGAACAATTAGTATGACAAACAGAAATTTGGTTTGACAAAACATTGCATGGGTTTGACTTATCTTTCAAAGCAGATAAGTTTAATCTCTTAGCCGTGGCTTGTATGCACTGGTGGTAACCCACCGCATACACAACGTGGTGGACATGTTGATCAGCTTGGTGCAGCATTCGCACAAAATTATTTCATATAATTCACAACACCAATTGGATAGCACACTACTGCTCTATGGCTTGAAAAGAGGAGGCCGTTGTGAATCAGTATCCTGGCCGATTTCGAAGTTGATATGAAGGAAGAAATGTAACAGTGGTAGCAGCTGCGTCCCCAAAACCGATGCAACCAGGTGCCAGGTGATACGTCTGCACGATGCATGGATGAACCGATTAGCCGATCACATTTATGCTACCAAGTGAAGAAATGCAGGTGAGAACACGAGACTTCACAGAGTTTAACATCCCATTAAATATTTTGGCCCAACTATGATTTGCATCCAAGCGAGTGTACCCGAAGTTACAGAAAAGTCAAGATCAGAAAAGGCTTACAAATTATATTGCACTCAATCATTAATTTAGTTGCCTTGCATTTGCTAATATCTTGGCAAGTTTCTGGCTCATGTGGACCGGTTTCTCTGTTGCTGTAACAGGTGTATCATATTTACAGAGAGTGAAATGCTCTGCTCTCAGCTATGTTGTATTACAATGGCAACAGCCGCGATGGATACACGAACTTCCAGCCTGATGGGAATGTACGCACATCAGTGTTCTGGTTACAACGGAGTTATGTCCATGCAAAACTACCACAGCAACAAACCCAACAAGGGCAGTCCATTGCAGAGCATACTATTACTCCAAATGAGCAAATAAACCAGCTGTTGCAGTCACATGGGCATAAACTATGCCTTGGTACCTTTGGTAAAGTGTGTCCATGCACCACAGCAACAATAACTACAAGTGAAGGTCATGGGCCATCTTATGGTGCAAATTCCACCCCCTTCCACCAACACACCTATTCTCTTCCCTGTTTATGCCCATGTCATTCCAAGTTAATGTTCTCTTCACAACACCACTCCCCCTAGCCTTTAAATTATACATTTTCACAATTTTAAACTGATCACATGAAGTTTGTGTGTGATTGTGTATTGTTGTAGTCATCAGGCTGTCTAGTGCTAATGGCCTGGCAGACCATTTAAAAGATACATAAAAGTCAGGTTACAGAGGAATAAAACATAAAAAGGTGTGAAGGGATAGAGGTTTTACACACATGTGGGGAGGGAAGCTAGCTCTCTGTACATACACTACCGGTCAAAAGTTTTAGAACACCTCAAATTTTTCCAGTTTTTATTGAAATTTACGCAGTTTAATGTCTCAATGTACTCTGAAATTAAGCATAGAACAAATAAACAATTGGAGATAAAAAAAGAAATCATAGAATCATTTTGTTTAACAAAATTTAATTTAAATCTATGACTCAGCAAAGTAGTCACCTTTTGCAGATATAACCGCCGAACACACTCGTGGCATTCTTTCTACAATGGAAATCAAATATTGTTCGGGAAGTTCTTCCCAACACTGTTGCAGAAGTTCCCACAAATGTGTTGTACTTGTAGGTTGCTTTGCTTTCACGCTTCTGTCCAGTTCATCCCAAACCAGCTCGATGGGGTTTAAGTCTGGAGACTGTGCTGGCCATTCCATGATTTGAAGCCTGCCGTCTTGTTCTTTTCCTCGAAGGTAGTTTTGACATAGTCTGGAGGTGTGTTTAGGGTCATTATCTTGCTGTAGGATGAACCCCTGACCAACTAGGCGTATACCAGAGGGTATTGCATGGCGCTGCAAAATGCTGTGGTAGCCCTTTTGGTTCAGGGTGCCAGTCACTCTGTGCAAGTCGCCGACTCTGGATCCAGCAAAAGAGCCCCAGACCATCACGCTTCCTCCTCCATGTTTGACAGTTGGTGTCACACACTGAGGAACCATCCTTTCGCCTACTCGATGGCGTACAAAAACCCTGCGTGATGAACCAGGATTTCAAATTTTGATTCATCGGTCCATAAGACCTTCTTCCAGTCTTATGGGAATCCTCGTTAGTCGTTATGCCCATTATAGTTTTTATTTGTCCTTTGTCTGTACTACCTTCAGTCTTGTTATTTTCACCACTTTACTTCAGTATTCACCATACACCTTCACAATCTCTTTCAACCTTTCTCGTTTTACTCAAATCTGCTTTCAACGAAGCTTAAAAAAAACCAAAAAAAAAAACAAGAAAATCCAAAAAAAAGAAAAAAAAGGGAGTCCCTCCTACCATACAAGTCCTTATATACACCTTCAGGTTATTTCGAACTCCACTCCACTTGGCTTGTTAATCTTTTTTGTTGTCCTTTTTCCTCCTTTTTGAACCTGTCCGCAATCCTCGTCCTCCCAGCCTCCTTGCCCTCATTTTTTTTGTATACAAGATCGAGGCTCGTGTAAGAGCTAAAGATGGTCTTCAAGGTGTTGTTTCAAAATGATTAAACTTCCTTCTCCCATGTTGTATTCTTTCTTCGATAACAATTCACTCTTTTCCTTTCTTTTCAAAAGGCCGTTTTCAAATCGCTCTTTCAATTATTCCGATTCTAAAAATTCAATCTCTTACAGTTCTTCCTTTCTCCAATCTTTAAACTCACCTTTATCCCACCCCTCCTCCAACGTTTTCAAACATACCTCTGACTTGAAAATCTCAAGAACCCCAGTTTTCATTGGATGCTCGTATTTCATTAATCGTTCCTTTTGTACATCTTCAGTGGCAAACCATTCCCTGTTTGCTCCCTCCTCTACTTGTACTAGCCTGTATCCTACCAACCCTATCCCTTACCAGCATCCCACTCCTTGTCTCCTCTATCTACTCCCACCGAACCCCATTCTATCACTACCTTCTCCCTACCCTTACCCATCAAAACTCCCCCCTCCCCTTCAAACCTTTTTAAAATGCTCCAATGGTGGCGAGATCCATTTGAAACTGTTTGATATATGTAGCTCGTTGATGCCTCGGGTCCACAATAAAAATTAATACTGGTGTCAAAGCCAGCGACCAATTGCAAATTATTAGTCGGATTAGCTTTCTTACAAGGTCTGACAGGATAGTGCAGAGGTCTAATCTACATTTCATTCTCACCCAACTATAAGCCGTCTTATTGGTGCTTCACAGACGTCAGACAGGGAGTTGAATCATAAAGTGCACCATACATCAGATGGACATTAAAATGGGCATCCCCCCTGTTCTGCCATTAGTTGAATGAATGAATATGAATGAATGAATAAATGAATGATCGTTTTAAGGCCATTTTCCCCGCTAGAGCGGGGGTTAGCCTTGCGGGCCCCATGACAATCATGGTTCCCTGTTTGAGGCAATGTTTTTATGGCCGGATGCCCTTCCCGACGCCAACCCTTAGTCGCCTCTTACGATGTGCAGGGATACAGTGTACCTATTCGAAACCGGGGTTCACACCGGGAAAATTAGTTGATGCATGTTAAAAATCCCAAGGTTCCTTTCGTAAAAAATGAGCGATTTATCGGCGGCATATTGAACAAATTTCAAATTCCTCCCCAAATCAGCTCCAGTCAAACATCACTGGGCCTGGCCAGCCGGTCCATGTAAGACTTAGAACAAAAGCTTTCCTACGCCAATCACCCATCTGGTGTGCAAAACTGGGGCCATCAAAGTCGACATTGGGACAAAGGAAAGCCTGCGCCAAGCACATACAGTACACAAGATAAAGTTAAATAGCGGAACCATGTCACTCTTCCAGCCCTCGCCAACTCCACACAGTCAATGAACCCTCACTCACAATCACAGATGCTCTACTCCGCATCACCGAACTGTGTTTACAGAAATATTATGAGACAAGTGGTGAGGGGCAGCTGACATCCCACCCTCCCTCACCCCCCAACCTCCTGTCTGCTTTCCTTCGGCAGGGTTCTCGTGTATGTGCTTCCCCCTCTCTAGCCTTCTGTTCTACCAGTATCTGAGATTTGTGCTCCCACTTCACAGATCAGTCCATTCAACCTGCTTCAGCCAATCCAGATATTGTATATCTCACAGACATTTCTTCCACAGGATGTGTTGGCCTCTTCTGTACATTTCCTGGTTATTTTCCGATTCCCACACATGTGGTCATGTTTGTTCCTCCATTCCCCACAAACCCCACCCTCACTGGTCACCCAAACCCAATGGAATGCATTTGGCTTTGTGTACCTCTGTTAACGTATTGTTCATTTCAGCGGTGTACCCAATCCCCCCCCCCCCCCCTCCCCTTCCAGGAATTTGGCTTGGGTGCCAGTGATAACTCGCCTTCTCTCGACGAAGGACACGTGGGATCTTTAATGTCTACCCACTAATGCCAGCAGATGGGACACCTGTTTAATGGCGGCACACACCCTCCCTGTGAAAGCCTAAGATGACAGTTTATAGCTGCGACGAGATTTTAACCCAGGCAGCACAGTTTAGAAAGCGAGTGTGCGTACCCGTAATCCATCCTGATGCCCATCTGACGTGGTTTATGTCGCTAGAAAAAAAACAAAAAAACATCAATTCTACTTCGCTGCAAAGCTCAGTGTTGGATGCTTTGGTTTGAACCTCCTCTTAAAACGAGTGAAATTAAACACTAAAAATTTTGAAGCACTCACTCATATTTCAACATCACCGTAATGCATCTTGTCAAGTTGGTCAAACTTTTACGCAAGAAGATGATTTGTAATACTGGCTACCACTGGGTGGTGCTTTATAATACACATTTACATAGAGAATTTGGGTCTTCTCCCCTCCCACATTTAATCCCCTCCACCAGATATGTTACCCCAACAGAAACCATACTTGGATACCCTTAGTCAATATGTTTGCAAAATTTGGTTGGATTTGGTTCACCAGCTTTTGAAGCATTTATAAACTAGAATGGCACTCAGTAGAGCATATACATCCACCAGACAGAAAAGTTTACGGGTTTGTATCCCACATCTGGATTTGGATCTTCACCAAAATTCAACCAATTCTTCTTTGTCACACACCCAACCTGTCCACCGAGTTCCGTCCATATCAGTCCACAACTTTTTGAGCTATATATCGGTTTTGGCCTTATCTCTCAATGGTGAAGAATCACTTTTAAAATTCTAGTATCCAGATCTTCACCAAAATCTAATCATTTCGTCCTTATATCTTGAGACCTGTTCAAATTGTCCAAATCCATCCACAACTTTTTGAAAAATCTTTTCACAAACAGACAGACATGGGTGAAAAATAACCTTGGCACACCTTTGGTGGAGGTAACAAACAAACAAAACATATATACTGTGTGTGTATGTGTATATACACACACACACACACCACACACACACACACACACACACACACACACACACACACACACACACACACACACACACACACACACACACACACACACACACACACACACACACACACACACACACACACACACACACACACACACACACACACACACACACACACACACTTTTATAACAGTATAGATTTCCAAGGTGCAGACTTGGCTAAAGTTGCTTAGTCTGGCCTCCCCAGTCAAAACTTGTCCACCATCTATTCAGCTCTCAACATTGACTGCTCCTGGAATTTCTTCTGCAACAAACCAATTTATCTTCTTCACAAGTTCATCCCATCTTTTCTGTCCATCATCCGAACCCTGCTACACCATTGTGTGTGGTGAGACCATCAGAAGAAAACTTGCATTCTTCTGGAAGGAAAACCCTACTGAGGGCAACCTATGCACAGCTCAGAGCCATGGTATATCTATCGTATGAAGAGCCCGTTCCCAACATCAGGCTCACCTGTGATCCAAATTCTCCAGCCTCTCACCATCCTCCAAAGGCTGGTAGGAGCTCATCAGGTCTGTGGCTGATATACAGGGTGTCCACAAAGTCTTGTTTGATTTGGTTGTAATAAGATATGAAAACTGGAACAAGACTTAGTGGACACCCTGTACATTCCCTTTCATTCCTTCCCTCCTTAAGGAGAGGCTCGGTTGCATGAAGCATCCTTAAGGAAAGATCTCAGGATTTACTTAAATATTTCCTTAATTTCCCCCTTAAGGGCATCCCTAATTTGAAGATGGTTCAATATGCGAATATTCATCAAGTTTTCCCTTAATACCTTCCTTAGACTCAAGGGACCTATCCTATCACCTCCCCTTCCTCTCCACCCCATCCTGAAGCAACAACTTTTGAGTTTCCAAAAGGCACTCTTCATGGAAATTGGTCATGAAGACAAAGACCAGAAGCCGATACAAAAAATACTTCCGCAATTGAAAAATGATTGTGGATTGCGAAACACGCTCCGAGTGGTGGTACAGTGACCCGGGTAACATTTTCACTCTTTCATGACATCTATATAATAATAGCGTAAGGACTCGACTTTGTTATCCCTTTTACGCCGCACCCAGTGACCCGGTGCCCACGGCACTAATGGATTTACGATCTACGAACCGCGCACTTTGTTTATCACGTACAGCCATACTCGAAAAATCTGAATTAGCCGACGTTGGGGCCCAAAAGCATCCGATTAACTGCCGATACGACGCCATCTTACGACGCCATCGTATTGGCGTCTGCTGGGCGAAGGCGAAGCAAGCCGTCCGCTGAGTGGACAATCCAGAGCATGCATTTGTGCCGGTGTCGTCGATCGCGGTGTACTACACCACATCCTCCCTTCCGTGGATGTTCCACGGGTTTCGGCTAGTCCAGAATATTTTGCTTGGTGTTTCACACTCGTATTTCACTTTCATAATTTCACACTTTCACCATTCTCGGAAAGTTTCCAAACGTCTAACGGCACACATTAACACATTTCCAATAAAATGCTTTATGAGAATCAAATAAATTTTACACAAGAATCATTTTATTTCCCCTTCATCTTGAAGCACGTGTTCCCCATGCAACATATAAGAACCGTCATTTAAAATCACATGTTCATGATGTGTTCTTGCTTTTGGATGCCTCTTCCTATCTCTAATCTGATTGGTTGCCTAGCATAGCAACAGATCTGAAGGATTTCCTCAACCTTAATGAAATCCTTACTTGAGGATTTAACCAAGGGTTGTTTTTGCAACAGGCCTTAAGGAAATTGTTCGCTAAGGAATCACAGTGTACCTTAAGGATAAGGGAATTTTATACAACCAGGCCAAGGTCATGATGGATATTGTTCGACAAAAAGGTAGTTATCAAGTTGTCGCTACTCAAAAAGACAACCTGGACCCTTCTTGTACTGTGAAAGCCTGCGATGACTGTGTGGAGTTTATACCTGGGCGGAGATTCAAACCCAGGATAGACAGCTTAGAGGTGAGTGTGCATACCTCTAATGATTAGAAGTATGATCGCCGAGCTCCGGTGCGAACGTCTAATCAATCCTGCTACCCATTCTCTTTACCTTTTCCCCCATTAAAGCATGTTCCCTACAGCATGTGGACTTCCACCTTACCACAGTGTAGAAGATTCTTACCTGACTTTGCACCTCTTGCACAAACAGTCCTGATGGAACGACAACGGCACTCAGTAGAGCACGTTCCTCCACCAGCATGTACTGTATATGTTTTGTATCCCACTGATAAGCCGGACCTGCATCCGGATCTTCACCAAAATCTAATCATTTCATCCTCGTCACCTACCCAACTCATCCACCATGAATGAATGAATGAATGATCGTTTTAAGGCCATTTTCCCCCGCTAGAGCGGGGATTGGCCTTGCAGGCCCCATGACCTCAAGGGGCCCTGTTTGAGGCAATGTTTTTATGGCCGGATGCCCTTCCTGACGCCAACCCTTAGTCACCTCTTACGATGCGCAGGGATACGGTGTACCTATTCTAAATGGGGGTACACCCCGGGATCATTCATCCCAGCAAGCTGGTACTCAATTTGCCGACCTTGGAAGGATGGCAGGCTGAGTCAACCCCCCTGGCGTTAATTCAGAAAGGTTCCCACAATTTCAGAGTACAGACCTATCAGCCTTGCCCCAAACCATTCGAGCATACCTCAGGCAATGGATCTTTTATAACTCGCTAATCTCTGACAAAGTTTGGCATTCGTCCTGGCCATTCCACCTTGGATATGTTACTCCTTCTGATGTCCTAAACCTTCTGAGGTCCTAAGAAAGTGGATGGATGTCCTAAACTATACACAAAGAATTAAGTTAAGCACCCCCCCCCCGTTTTTTTACAACCTCGCACATTACAAGTTTGTTGTCGTCAAAACAGTGTAATATACCCATGATATTGCTATATTTTCTGGAGAAGTGATATTATGGTCACATAAAAACATAACAATCATGCCGTTTTCAATATTTTATTCTGCATAATTTAAGGTGAAATTTTTTGGGAATTTTAGGCATATTTTCACCTCAATTTAAGTATGGAGCTATAGGTCCATCACGGACAGTGTGGATGACGTTTATGTTTTCTAACGTACAGTCATTGTTCTGAGAAGACCTCTAGCGATCTTTGCGTCAATAACGTGTGTAGGACCCACGTGATCGGATCACTGACTCAACCCTACGTCTCATAGACCCTGTAAGCCGTCGTATGCGTTGCTGTGGCAGGTTGAACCCCCTCGAGCACGTTTGGGACATGTTGGGACGACAAATTGCGAAGATGGTCCCTCCAATAGCCAATCTGGATGAATTGGAACGTGCATTACATCGGGAATGGAACAACCTGCCACAGCAACGCATACGACGGCTTACAGGGTCTATGAGACGTAGGGTTGAGTCAGTGATCCGATCACGTGGGTCCTACACACGTTATTGACGCAAAGATCGCTAGAGGTCTTCTCAGAACAATGACTGTACGTTAGAAAACATAAACGTCATCCACACTGTCCGTGATGGACCTATAGCTCCATACTTAAATTGAGGTGAAAATATGCCTAAAATTCCCAAAAAATTTCACCTTAAATTATTCAGAATAAAATATTGAAAACGGCATGATTATGTTTTTATGTGACCATAATATCACTTCTCCAGAAAATATAGCAATATCATGGGTATATTACACTGTTTTGACGACAACAAACTTGTAATGTGCGAGGTTGTAAAAAAACGGGGGGGGTGCTTAACTTAATTCTTTGTGTATAGAAACACGAGGTTAGGGCCATCGCTCTGGATATCTCTCAAGCCTTGGACACTGTCTGACATCCAGCCTCAATTTGCGAGTTATCTTTCGTTGGTATTCAGGGCCCCAGCTGAAATGATTGTCCCATTTCTTGTATGAGCAGAAACATTTTCATTTTCAGTCTTTCAAAAGTGCTCCCAGGATATCTTATTACACACAGGACATTCAGGATCATACAATGAACCTTTCCTATCCTGCTCCTCACCGGGCCATTGTTATGGCCTCCACCACCAAAGGTGGATGGAGGTTATGTTTTCACCCTTGTCTGTTGTCTGTCTGTGAACAAAATATCTCAAAAAGTTGTGGACGGATTTGGACGAAATTTGGCAGAGATGTAGCGTATGTGACCAAGACGAAATGATTAGATTTTGGTGAAGATCCGGATTCGGATCCGGCTACTAGAATATTTTTAAACTTATTCTTCACTATTGGGAGATCAGACGAAAAACGATACATAACAGGATATCTCAAAAAGTTACGGATGGATTTGGACGAAACGTGTTGGACAGGTTGTGTGTGTGACAAGGAAGAATCCATTCAATTTTGGTGAAGATCCGGATCTGGATCTAGTTAGCATAATTTTTTAAAGTGATTCTTCACCATCAAGTGATATGGCCAACCAGGTGGAGGTATGCTCTCTGAGTGCTGTTCTAGTTCATTATTGTGCTGTTCCTCCTTTTCGCTTTCACCTCCTCACATCCTCTGATATTGTTTGTAAACGTGCCGCCCTACATCATAAACTCCTTAATGAGCCATTTATATAAACAAGCATTCACAAGAATACTGTGAAAAATAATTCACTCAAGAAAAAGCTGGAAGTGGGAGCAAATGGGACAACAGGGGCATGCAAATGGGACACCGAAAGGTTAAGGTTCAAAAAGTTTCCAAACCGTTGGCACAAACTGAAAGCAATCACAAGGATGTCCCCATAGGCCTGTACTCATGAACACCCCGACTCCTCCATCCCACTCAAAAAGGGGCAGTCCTCGCATGAATTAATAAAAAAAAATTAAAAAAAAGATACAGGAACGACAATCCTGGAACAATTAATGTTTCTGCCAGTGGGCCAGAACTGGTGCTTATGTAACACTTTGAACGGTGTATATGTATTTGAGTGCTGCTTGAAAGTCAGTACAGTTTGTAGAAGTAGGAAAGAACCACACAAGGCGTTTCATTCCTACCCTCAGCAGGCTTAAAAATTAGGACATCGTTGCTACTACCTTCAATCCTCAAGTAGAGGTTGCATCATGGAGCATGCAGTCCTCTCGCGGGAACGATGAGCCAAACCATCCCGTCAGCTTGTGGTAACTTGAGTAACCAAAGATGCAACAATTCCGTTACTTACGGCGGTTTGTTCGTTGTAAGAACAAAACTTTATCTGACGTAAACTAAAGCCGGACCGATTTATATACGTACGAAACACCCCCTTCGTCGTATTAAACGTACCCTTGGTCCAAACTCCTACCCCACCTATAGTTTAATAAGAGAGGCCCACAAGCTGGATAACCGCCCGTCACTTTCTCCGTCCCTCTCCGCTCACCTTTATCTCACAAGAAGCTCCTCAACTAGTATAATCGCTGTACCGTTGTCTCGCCGAGCTCCGGTGCGAACGTCGAACTCCACAAGCACCACTCCCCGGAATGACGTCACACGCAGCACGCCCAGGAGACGTTGGCATTCGGTCACGCCTTGGTGACCCGACGTCATGGACTTTAACACGCCCATGAGAGAACACACGTCATCAACACGGCAGACCCCACGTGACACTAGATTGGCCAATAAGCGCAGCACCAGCATTACGAAGGCATCTCTGATTCCACCAAACAAAGAGCTTCTCCATGAGAGAAATATTACATCAATGTGAAAACAAAACACGTGTATTTTAGGAATTATATAATTATGTATGAATGAGAGCCTTATAAAATATATATATAATATATATATTTATATATATATATATATATATATATATATGTATATATATATATATATATATATATATATATATATATATATATATATATATATATATATTTAACGATTTCTAAATTCTAGGACTTGTGAAAGCAAATTCAAGAATACCGCGCAAAAGGCTTCGAATAAAATATACACGTGGGCGGAGCGTGTTTAAATACACTTTGGGCTCGGCGTTGTTTAACTACTACTCCGTGGGCGGGGCGTTATTTAAATACTACTCAGTGGGCGGGGCGTTATTTAAATACTACTCAGTGGGCGGGGCGTTATTTAAATACTACTCAGTGGGCGGGGCGTTATTTAAATACTACTCAGTGGGCGGGGCGTTATTTAAATACTACTCAGTGGGCGGGGCGTTATTTAAATACTACTCAGTGGGCGGGGCGTTATTTAAATACTACTCAGTGGGCAGGGCAATAGTTAAACTGCACGTGGATGAGGTGGAGTTTTATTTTATTTATTATTATTTTTTCTTCATATCGGTCCGGTTGAAATATTCTGTCTGGAAGATGTCTGGTAATTGATTGTGATTGTATGGATTGGTTTCGAAATTCCTGTTTAATACAGTTCTGCATTTCTGTGCTGTTATAAACTCCCATATGTTCGAGTCTTGGAGTGTTTATGGAACTTTCCGAAGCTTTGGTGCAGGTTAATCCTGTGCATACAAACTGGATGGATTAATTAATTATTATTGACACTTTCAATACCCTCGTCTTTACACTACTGTACCTACGTACCATTCTTTTTCGACACCTCCTTAACACCTCTCTTCCCTTGCATAAACCTTTACTTCGAAGTCTTTTTTTCCCCCTACCCTTTAGCATTCTCGAACACTACTACTACTACTACTACTACTACTACTACTACTCCACAAACTCACCTTTTCTCCCTTTAAAACATTATTACTACTACCACTACAACTCGTACTCCCCAAACACATCTTTTTCTCATCACACGATATCGTCTTCCTCTTCCCTCTCCCCGTCATCTCCTCCTCCAACCTCCAGACACCATTGTCTCCTCCCCCACCCCCATCCGGAAATCCGCAGTGCCCTCTCTTTTTTTCTTCTTTACCCCCGCTTAGCGTCCTATCCCCACCCATGTGGTTCTCTTCCTCACCCCCACCCCAATTATACCCCACTATTTCCACCTCCTCTCACCTCCTTAAACCATTGCTTCCCTTCACTTAAACACTTATCTTTTTTGAAGCACACCTCACCCTTTTTAACCCCCTGTATATTTTGTCCACTCGAATCAGACAATGGGAATGTGTAATGTAGCTGTGTAGTTGTGAGTGGGTTACTGGAGCCTTAACTTTTAATCGCATTAAAATCGTTTTAATCGCAAAAAAAAAGTTTTTTGTGAAAATGGGTCTTTGAACTGAAGATGACCCAGACAGCTGTGGTGTGACTCAAGGAGGATGTGTTTGTGTGCGCAGATCTCGATGTTCAGCTGCATCAGCTCATGGAGAATCTACACAAAAAACATGGGAAGAACCATCAGTGGGGAAGAACAACTCAGTTGCTCTGGCACCACATGGTTAGAGTTTGGGAGAGGGCGGAAACTGATGTTTACTTTTGAATGCAACTTTGTGCACATTTCATCATGGAAAGATTTTTTTGTTGTTGTTGTTGCTGCACCATTCCATTCTCCACACCATATCCTATGTTTGGCATCTTCATTTGACAGCCCTATGAAATAGTACAAAGAAACATCAATATGGTATGCAGCTACGAAATAGCTGTATGTTGAAATATGTTGAAAAAGTCAAAACTTTACATGGGGTGTACTTACTTTTTACGTGACTGTACATGTATGACAGACAGTTCAGCTTCACGTCTTGAGTAGACAATTTCTCCAAGCTGTCCTCAAAAGCCCACTGCTGCTTCAGAATTTTATGTAAGGCCAAGTCCTTCTCCCGTCCTCAGCTCAAAACAGTAAAACAGTGTACAAAGTCTTTTTGTGCCGAGTGTCATGGAACATGGCTCGCCAGTCTGTAAGGATTGGTGCTTCCACTTCCCATATTGCCCTGGAATCTAAGACGATGGCATCAATGGTATTGGAATTGCCACAAGGGGCTTAGATTCTCCTTATTGGGGAGATACAAGTGGAATATGAATAAGTGGCAGAAGGAAAATACAAGAAGAACATGAGGCTGACTCTCAGGGCCTGCTTCTTACTGTACAGTGTACATAGATAAGTTAGAAGCCTTGTCGTTTTTTGCCGGCTCAATTGTGGTCTCGTTCCTCCTGACATTTCACCTCTCTGCCCATCCCCTGTCCCTCTGGGTCACGTGCATTGTCAGAAATCATTTTCTGGTTACCATCCCCAAGTCGAAATTCAATGCTCACCTCCATTCCATTCTTTCAAACCCCACCCTTCTCGTCTGTGGAACTCTATTGATGAGTCAGTTGCCTCAAGCTCTTCCCAACAGGATTTCAAGTCTGCTGCCACATCACCTCATGGTCTCTCCCATTTGGCCTACTAAGCTTTACTCTTTCTGCCGAGATCCCATTCCCACCCTCCACCTATAACATTCCTACACTAATATAACATTCCCACCCTCCTTCATCTGCTGAGATCCCATTCCCAACCTCCTTAATTCGCACCCACCCACGATGCCAGTTTCTCTCCTTGTCCTGTGGTGCATCCGATTAATGCTGTCCCATAGTTTTATCTTTGCCATGTTTTGTCTGTTGATCCTTTGACCCTTTGCCCAAGTTGTTCTGCTATTCCATGAGTTTTGATACTTGCATAACTGGAAAGTTCATAAAATACCTTACCCCTTGTAGTCTTGAGAAAAGGGACATGGCAAGGGTCTTTAAAGTCTTGCTTTGCATTTCTGGGCACAATTTATATTTCCTAAGAGGGGCCACTTTGTCTAAATCTCATCATTCCACAATGCTGAGAATGTGAGTGGAAATTTTGAATGGTTGAGATTCCGTAAATTGGCGTAATGTTTAGTCCAAAGTACTGATAATGGAGGCTTTTGCAAGTGCCAACAATGTGTTCAACAGTGGTCAGGTATATAATTCAATTGAAATAAAATGAAGGTTTTAATGGCTGTAGGGAAGACAATAAAAAAAAAAATCGGAAGTTTACCACCGTTGATAATAATAATAATAATAATTCATTTATTTTGTATAGCGCTTTTCATGAAGCCCAAAGGCGCTTTGACAGAGTGCAAAACATAATGCATAACAAAACATGAAAACAACAATTGCAAAAAGACAAGAATCAATAGGGAAATATTTAAAGCAAAAGGGGGGAGAAGGAGAAGTGATAGTCAGGGGTTAAATGCTGTGGGTTGAAGGTTGAATGCAGTGCTGAACAGGTGGGTCTTGAGTGATGTTTTGAATGTGGTGAGTGAGGAGTCTCTGATGGTGTGAGGTAGTGAGTTCCAGAGGGTGGGAGCAGCGATGGAGAAGGCCCTGTCCCCCCAGGATCTGAATTTGGTCCGGATGGGGGGGGGGGGGGGGGTCAGGAGGTTGGTACCAGCAGAGCGGAGGTTGCGGGTGGGAGTGTGTCTGGAGAGGAGGTCAGCCAGGTAGGATGGGGCCAGGTTGTGGAGGGCTTTGTAGGTCAAGAGGAGGATTTTGTACTGGATTCTCTGGGAGATGGGGAGCCAGTGAAGCTTGTAAAGGACGGGGGTGATGTGGTCACGGGTCCGGGAATGGGTGAGTAGACGGGCAGCGGAGTTATGAATGTATTGGAGTTTATTGGTGATTGTTGAGGGTGAACCATAGAGGAGGCTATTGCAGTAGTCCTGACGGGAGGTGATGAAGGCGTGGATGAGGGTTTCTGCAGCCGTGGAGGAGAGGGATGAGCGGAGACGGGCGATGTTTTTCAGGTGAAAAAAGGCTGTCTTTGTGATCTGTTTAGTGTATTTGTCGAAGGAGAGGGTTTGGTCAAAGATGACGCCAAGATTTCGGATGAGAGGGGAGGTGGATACTGGGATACTGTCAATGTTGAGGGCAAAGTTATGGGTGGATTTTGTGAGCGTTTTTGGGCCAATGATGATTATTTCAGATTTATCACAGTTAAGTTTGAGGAAGTTGATTTGAAGCCAGGATTTTATTTCAGAGATGCAGTTTGTCAGGATAGAGTGGGTGTCGGTGGAGACGGACTTGGTGGAGATGAAAAGCTGGATGTCATCGGCGAAGCAGTGGAATTGGAGACCATGACGGTGGATTAAGTGACCGAGGGGGGACAGGTAAAGGATGAAGAGGAGGGGGCCAAGAACTGAACCTTGGGGGACACGTTGGGGGAGGGGAACAGTGGGGGATTTGCAGTTATTGATGGAGATGAACTGGCGTCTGTCAGAGAGGTATGATTTAATCCAAGAGAGGGCAGTGCCGGTAACGTTAAAGGTGGATTCAAGTCGGGTGAGGAGGATGGTGTGATCGATGGTGTTAAAGGCAGTGCTGAGGTCGAGGAGGACGAGAATGTTGAGGTTGCCAGCGTCAGAGGAGAGGAGAAGGTCGTTGGTGATTTTGAGGAGAGCAGTTTCAGTACTGTGGTTGGAGCGGAATCCGGATTGGAATGTTTCATACAGGTTATTGGCAGAGAGGTGATGTTTGAGTTGAGCGGCTACAGCGCGTTCCAAAACTTTTGACAGAAAGGGTAGGTTGGAGATGGGTCTGAAGTTATTTAGGGTGTCAGGGTTTAGACCAGGTTTTTTTAGAATGGGGGTAACAGCAGCAATTTTGAGGGATGGTGGGACGATGCCTGTAGACAGGGAGGAGTTTATTGTTGCAATGATAAGTGGAGAGAGAGCAGGGAGGGAGGCCTTGACAAAGCTGGAGGGGATGGGGTCAAGAGTGCAGGTGGCAGTTTTCATTCCTATGAGGAGTTCAGAGAGGTCAGTAGGGGAGACCGGGGAGAATTGAGACAGGGGAAGGCAGGATAAGGGGGGGCAGGTGGTTGGAGGGGGAGCGGGTGCGGCGGTGGTCAAGCTGTTGTAGATGTTGTCAATTTTGCGTTGGAAGAAAGAAAGGAAGGAGATGCAGTTGTCTACTGTGAATGACTGGGTGGTGGTGTCCAGGGGGCGGAGTATTTTGTTTATTGTCGAGAAGAGTGCTTTTGGGTTTCCAGAGCCAGAGTGGACAATTTGAGAGTAGTAGGCGGAGCGGGCGTGGGAGAGGGCATCTTTGTAGTGTTGTAGGTGGTCCTTGTAGGCTTGGGAGTGAACTGTGAGACCTGTTTTATTGCGGAGTCTTTCAAGTTGGCGAGCACGAGTTTTCATCAGGCGGAGTTCAGGGGTAAACCAGGGAGCAGAATGGGTGAAAGAAACTGTTTTGGTTTTTACAGACGCAAGCTGGTCAAGGCAGGAGGAGAGAGTGTGGTTGTAGTAGTCAGTGAGGTCGGAAGGGGTGTGGAGGTCAATGAAGGGAGAAGTGGACATTTTTTCAGAGAGGGTGGATGAGAATGAGGTAGGTGAAAGAGCGTTTAGCTTACGGAAGTTGATAGTGCGATAATGTCTTGGTGTTGGGGTGGGGATGTTGATGGTCATAGTGATGGCTAAGTGGTCAGAGAGGGTGAGGTCGGAGCCAGAGAGATGGTGAAAAATTAATCCAGTGGAGCAGACAAGGTCCAAAATGTGACCACGGATATGCGTAGGAAAGTTGACATGTTGAGTGAGGTTAAAGCAGGTGAGTAAATCAGTGAAGTCAGTGGTTATTGTGGAGTCAGTGGAGTCCATGTGGATATTGAAATCACCAAGGAGGAGGATTGAGGGGGAGAGGGAACATAGCTGGGTCAGAAAGTAGGAGAAGTCAGACAGGAATAATGGGTGTGGTTTGGGAGGGCGGTAGACGACAGCCATGACTGACTGCGTGCGACCAGAGAGTTTAAAAGCCAGGTGTTCAAAGGATGAGGATGAGGCGATGGGGATGAGGCTGGTCCTGATGTCTTGACGGTGGATAACGGCAATTCCACCACCTCGGCCCTCCGAGCGTGGTTTATTGACGTAGGAATATCCATTGGGTGTGGTGAGGTTGAGCGTGTAGTAGTCCAGTGGTTGTTGCCAGGTTTCGGTGAGACAGAGAAAGTTCAGTTTGTTATCCAGGATGTAGTCGTTGAGGATGAGGCATTTGTTGTTGAGGGACCGGGTGTTGAACAGGGTGAGCTTGATGTTGTTTTGAACAGCAGGGATGAATTCAGGTGATTTGGCCAGGGTTCGCAGGCAGGAGGTGCGATTTTGTGCGTTGCCGTGACCAGGTGCGCTGGGACGATGAGTGGGAGTGCGCTGAGCTGACCAGAGGACGGGGATGGAGTGACCTGATTGTACATATACAAACTTACGACCGGAGCCACGGTGAATGTACCTGGGTCGTCGGAGGAGTCCATTTGATTTGATGGCAGAGATGCATGATGGGGTGGAGCGGGTATTGAGCAGAACGAGCCTTGCGGCGGAGTACTGCAGAGCCATGCCAGGCAGGAGCGGAGAGACGAGACGAGGCCAAGGTTGAGGAGGTGAAACAATGGTCCCAACCTACGGGAGCGGGCCTGAGGAAACGAAGGAGCCAGGTAGGTGAAGCCAGGAGCAGAGCCGGGACCAAGCAGAGGGCAGGCAGGAGCAAAGAGACGATCACGAGGCCAAGGTTGATCACGGCAAAGCGGGAAATGCAGCGGCAATCAACCGCCGCCGCTACAAATCTAGATCACGGCGGGAAAACCGCCGCCACACCGCTGCGAAGGACACAACCCACGAGAGCGTGCCCGAGGAAACAGCGAGCAGGTGAAGGAGCCGGGTAGGCGAAGCAGGGAGCAGAGCCGGGACTATGCGGAGGGCAGACTCAATGGCCAAAAAATCCGCACGACCACCAAAAAAGCAAGCCACAGACAGTGGCCCAGTCGAAGAAGCGGCGAGCATGTGACGCCTGCGTCCTCTTCAGACCGGACCAGAAGCGGAAGCCCAATGCACCATCTTTTACACCACCTCACTTAAAACGTTACATTAGTTATCCATATATAGTATGTCTGTTATTTGTGTCCTTTATGACATCCCTAACAACAGTACATTTCCTGTTTGTAATGATTTTCTGTCAGATAGTTTGACTCCCCGGCAGGCAGAGAGTTTAAAAATAATAAGAATTTTAAAAAGTGACAAAAATAATTTATATATATATCTATATAATAATAGCGTAAGGACTCGACTTTGTTATCCCTTTTACGCTGCACCCAGTGACCCGATGCCCACGGCACTAATGGATTTACGATCTACGAACCGCGCTCTTTGTTTATCACGTACACTCGTACAGCCATACTCGAAAAATCTGAATTCGCCGACGTTGGGGCCCAAAAGCATCCGATTAACTGCCGATACGACGCCATCTTACGACGCCATTGTATTGGCGTCTGCTGGGCGCCAGCGAGCTGTTCGCTGATTGGACAGTCGAGTGGTGTGAACATGGGTGGTGTGAACCAAATGGTCTTTTTATTCCCTTGAACATTTTAAATTAGGATATATAAGGAAACGTCGTTATCGTCATTTTAATAAAGTTAAATGGAGTGACGTTGCGATACTCGGGGTGCGTTGCATAAATCCTCGTAACTCAGAGAGGTGTAGCAGGTGGCGAGACGTAAGGAAGCTTAAAGATAACGAGCTGAATACAGACGAACGATATGTCAATCTCTTTCTACACCGAACGGAAATAAAAGTATGAGAGTGGGAAGGCATGGCCTGAGCACTTCGAGCAGAGAGGACTGATTGGACTTAACTTAAAGAGAAAAAATTGGAGCTTAACGGAAGAAGAAGATCCCATGAGCGCTCCCCTATGCCATCCATAATGGTACACTCCATCCATACACCACATCCTCTCTTCCGTGGATGCTCCACGGGTTTCGGCTAGTATATATATATATCGCATCCATGTCTGAAGGAAACCGTTCAGTTTGGCATTTTTAATATGAAATAGGCAAAGCCTAGAAAAGAACGAAACCCATTAGAATTGCCCTTTAGAACTCATTGTAATTAAACACAGTGGGTTAGAAATGTTCTTCATTTTTGCCGGATGGACGGACATAGCCAAATATTGAAGAACTGCGAAAATGCAGGTTTGTGTTCCGAACACATACAGACTTGGCATTTAATATGGAATATTTTTTTTGTTGGGGTGAACTTACTTTTAAAGATGTCTTAGAACCAAAAG